>NC_069499.1:1210993416-1211368416 GCF_027579735.1 Bombina bombina | reverse complement strand
TTCGTCGTTCAGTCGTCGGCCGGGATGGATGCTCCGTGTCGGTGGAGCGAAGAAAGAAGATTGAAGATGCCGCTTGATGGAAGATGCTGCCGGATGGAACAAGACTTTGCTGCCGCTTGGATAAAGACATCACCGGGATGAAGACCTCTTCTTTGCCGCTTGGATAGACATCGCCCGGATCGGATGAGGAGTTCGGCCCGGCGTGGTGAAGATAAGGTAGGGAGATCTTCAGGGGGGTAGTGTTAGGTTTATTTAAGGGGGGTTTGGGTTAGATTAGGGGTATGTGGGTGGTGGGTTGTAATGTTGGGGGGTGGTATTGTGTTTTTTTTTCAGGCAAAAGAGCAGTTTCTTTGGGGTATGCCCCGCAAAAGGCCCTTTTAAGGGCTGGTAAGGTAAAAGAGCTTTGAACTTTTTTTAATTTAGAATAGGGTAGGGAATTTTTTTTTATTTTGGGGGGCTTTGTTATTTTATTAGGGGGCTTAGAGTAGGTGTAATTAGCTTAAAAATCTTGTAATCTTTTTTTTTATTTTTTGTAATTTAGTGTTTTTTTTTTTTTGTAATTTAGTTTAGTTTATTTAATTGTATTTTATTTAATTTATTGATAGTGTAGGTGTATTTGTAACTTAGGTTAGGATTTATTTTACAGGTAATTGGGTAATTATTTTAACTAGGTAGCTATTAAATAGTTAATACCTATTTAATAGCTATTATACCTAGTTAAAATAATTAACAATTTACCTGTAAAATAAATATAAACCCTAAAATAGCTACAATGTAATTATTAATTACATTGCAGCTATCTTAGGGTTTATTTTATAGGTAAGTATTTAGATTTAAATAGGAATATTTTAATTAATAATATTAATATTAGATTTATTTTAATAAGAGTTTAGTTAAGGATGTTAGAGTTAGATAGGGTTATTATACTTAATATATATATATATATATAATATAATAACGATATTAACTATATTAACCATAATATAATTAGGGTTAATATAGTTAATATATATATAATATAATAATTATATTAACTATATTAACCCTAATATAATTAGGGTTAATATAGTTAATATAGCTGGCGGCGGTGTAGGGGGATTAGATTAGGGGTTAATACTTTTATTATAGGGGGATTTAGATTGTAGGCAAAAGAGCTGATTACTTTGTGACAAAGCCCCGCCAAAAGCCCTTTTAAGGGCTGGCAAAAGAGCAGTTTACTTTGGGGTAATGCCACGCAAAAAGCCCTTTTCAGGGCTATTTGTAGGGTTAGACTTAGGTTTAGTGGTAGGGATAGTTTAGTATTTTAGGGGTTAAATAATTTAATATAGCTGGCGGCAGGGTAGGGGGGTTAAATTAGGGGTTAATAATTTTAAAATAGATGGCGGCGGGGAAGGGGCTCCCTTTAGGGGGTAAAGGTAGATGGCGGCGGGGTAGGGGCTCACTTTATGGGGTTATAGATTTAATATAGCTGGCGGCGGTTTAGGGGTTAATAACTTTATTAGGTAGCGGCGTGGTCCGGGAGCGGCGGTTTAGGGGTTAATACATAGCGGGATAGCGGATAGAGGGTTAGACGTGTCGGGCTATGTTAGGGAGGCGTGTTAGACACTGCGGGTGATTTAGACTTTAGTCAGGTTTTGTAGGTGCCGGCAGTTTCTAACGTGCCGTAAGTCACTGGCGACGCCAGAAATTTGTACTTGCGCAGATTTCTGGACATCGCTGGTTTATCCGACTTACGGCACGTTAGCAACTGACGGCGCCGTATATTGGATAGCTCGAGATGCGAGCTGAAACTGCGGGCGACGCGGGTTCCCTCGCTTGCGCCGCAAACTACGCCGTATATCGGATCGCGCCCCAGGAGTGTGCACATGTCTTAAGCCATCTGGCAGCTTTGTTTGCAGCATTGTTTATTGCAAGGTTATACATAGTTACAAACACTGTAGCCATAGTCTGCTGTAGACACATGCATACTCCTAAACTCCAATCAGCCTACCTAGGTTTAGTCTTTAAAAAAGGATATCAAGAGAACAAAGCAAATCTGATAATAAAAGTAAATTGGAACATTGTGTTATAATGTATGCTCTAGCTGAATCATGAAATATTTTTTTTGGTTACACAAATGTTTACGCTTGTTCACGATTTATTGAGAAATGATCTTGTCTGTCTTTCTAATTAGATTGCACAGACTAATACTTTATAATGACCTGTTTGTATGTGCTTGAAATCTCAATAACTAAGATATTTAATAATAATAATAAAAAAATAACTATCTACTTATAGATATTGATTTAGGTTATCTCACTGGTGATACAGGAATTCCTTTTCTGGGAATCCAGTTTTTTGTCACTAAAGGACTTTTTTTCTGTTTTGTTTCTAAAAATAATCCATGATCTGTCTGGTAAATTATCAGGAATCCTTCAAATAATAAAGGCAATTTCCAAGGAATAAAGAATTATCTTTTGTCATGTTTTTTTTCCCTGACTAAATACACCAGATTAAAAAAAGAGAGCAAAGTGTACTCAGAGCATATTTGTTTTTATTGGCAGCAGCAAGTACTTTTCTTAGAAAGTTTTCCACATATTCCAGTTCTGCTTAAAAGAAAATTAATTGCAGACATTTTAGATTTAAAATAACACAAAACATTTTGCAATTGTAATAGGAAATGATTAATAACGATTGGGAAAAAAACGTTGCTATATCATTTTATTATTTCTTTTTGCCCTCTTATCTTGGAATTTTAATTTAACTCTTGCAGGTTTTTAATTTAGAGAATTGGAAGCATATCCTTGAGACCTTTCAAGCCTAACCCTGCTACATATATGTTCCTAACTTTCCTTATCAGCGTTGATAAGATAACACAACACAAAAGGCTATAACATTTGATAACAAAATGATAGTGGCTTACCTTGTTTACTTCAGTAACAAGTCCGGAATGGCTCCTCCAAATATGGTAAGTTGTAGAGGGAGTGTTTTTTCCAAAAATGTTCACACTTTACTGGTATGTTAATCATTTACTGCAATACTACAGAAAAGCCTTGCTATTACAAAGTATTGTATGCATTTAGAACTCTGAGACCCCTGTAGTTATGCCCCTGAATGCAAATGAAGAATTTGTACAGGTCAAGAATATTTGTGAATGAACACATTTTTAGTACTAGTGCTGCAGTATTGGTTTTGTACCTCCTGATAATCCTCACTGGCTAACAACACCCCTACCTTACCGGCGGGGAGGGATACGCATCTGTAACTGTGACATAAATCTTTCTCAGGACAAGAACATAAGTCTAATAAAACAAAAATCTAACAAATATTTTTAAAAGCCATCTTTTATATGAAACAAAGAAAATGTTTTCTACAATGTCCTTTTAAAGGGATGTTAAATACTGAATAAATTGTTGATAGTATATTAAGCCTCAGAATAATATACAGATTAATTTTTAAAAATTATATATTTTTTAAAGGGATAAGAAACAATTTTTTTCTTTCATGATTCAGAGCATGCGATTATAAACAACTTTCTAGTTTACTTCTATTATCAATATTTCTTTTCTTAGTATTTTTTGTTAAAAAGAAGGGACAATTTTTTGAGCACTATATGGCAGCAGTTTCGCAAGAATGTCATTCATTTGTAAGAACACTAGAGGGCAGCACTATTTCCTGCCATATAGTTCTCCAGATGCCTACCTAGGTATCTCTTCAACAAAGAAAATCATGGGAACGAAGCAAATTTGATAATAGAAGCAAATTGGAAACCTTTTTTAAAATGGTATAACTTTGATTAGTTAATTGCTGATTAAATATTAAAGGACTAGATAACAAGTGGTACGCTATTTAGCGCTACCGCACAAGCGTAAAATTCCCTAGAATTAATCTTTTTGTGCGTGTCTTATTACAAGTTGAAAGTTTGCTCACAGGAGAAACCTGACGAGCACTAACCAAAGGACAATGTAACCTTGCTAACTTATTCTCCCCAAAGACTTCAATGCTTGTGCACTAACCCAACAGGAATTATTAATATTTCACATTCCAATGTTCTTCACCTACAGGATTTATTTTTATTGTAAAAACCATATTTCTATATATATCTGTATATACGTATATATGTAAATCTATAGTTATAGATACACTGTATATTGTACATTAACATTAGCACATATATAAATAGAACCATGTATTTAATAATTAAAATTAAAACAATTTCAATGTGAAGAACATAGGAATGTAAAATATGCGTAACACGATTAGTGTTTTGTGCTTTAGGTTTATCACGATGTTGAGTTAGCGCATATGAAGAATTACTAATCGTAAAGATCGTTCTGAAATATAAAAAATATTAATAATAATTAAAAATGATTATACATACTGTAATATATATATATATATACGTATATACCACTTTGCTATTAATTTAATAATGTTAATACGCCACAGGTGGCATTTAGATGTAAATGCAACCTCATGGATAGTTGATGAAAACTGGCTCTACATAGCAAAAGATATAAAAGAAGAAGACGTCTCATAGGGTAGACAACCACACTGGAGATATCAATGAGGATTTTCACTTTTTAGATTACATATATTATTATATTCCATGCATATTATATAGTTTTACTTTATCATAGTAATAATATTCACCTTAGGTTCATTTCATAGAAAATCACCTTGTGGCATTTTTGCTACCTATAGTTAGAGAGCATATTTCTTATTCGATTCATTATATATAAACACACTCACATATTTCTTTATATGAGCACACATTGTTCACTTTTACATTAATAGATTATTTGAGGAATTATCACGCATCCTAAACGTTTGCAATATATGACCAGGTTACACATGTATTATACAGTTCTATGTTAGAAACATTATTTATACCTCACTATCAATAGTATATCTTGGATGGTCATCATTAACCCTGATAGGTATCTTTTGTATATGTTGCATTTTATATATCTGCTAGTTTTATCTCTATGATTCTAACATCTCACTAATATGCCCTCCAGAAATAGTTTGATGCGAGAGGTGGAACATTCCTCCTGAGTTTTTTTATCACAACTTTATTGCCAATAGCACTTGTGCACTGATCTGAGAAATCTGATTATGTGGTGGGCATTTACATTGCAGTTATCTTGTTGCGGGATGATGTGGTTGAGTTAGCGCGTGTGCGCAGATGGAGACGGACAATGCCTATGTTAATATCGACTCTATTATATGTATATTTAATATTTTAATATGTTTTTAGATTTCTTACGAATACCAACATACTTATTCTGATTTTGTCATTTATGATCGGATTTAACTAACCAACATATTTGAAAATAGGATTGGCTTTGTCTGATTAACTTTATGGTATTTTCATGTAAGCAGCACTCTTATATTACTGTTTGTATTTTCATATGTTGCTTTTTGCTTAATTTGTGTAATATATTTAAATGACTTTGCCTGGGTACCAATGCTATATACTTATTAAAGTGCAACATTGTGTAAGTTGCTTTACAATATTGTTACTATTGTTGAATACACTAAATGTTTTGATTAATGAATATAGATTGATTCATTAAGCTTTAGAGTTTAATGTGAAATCCCCAGATTGACTGATGCCATTGAAGGCAGCAGCCCTCACCTATCTGGATCTTTGTTGAACATCGGTTGGGTTCCAGTGCTGTTGGCTAGTCTGCCGGGTCACTCAGAGGATCCGGCTTGTCAGTTTGGCACACGTTTGTGCTATCCTGCATGTGAGTAGATTAAATACTCCTCCTTCATATATATCTCCAGTGTGGTAATCTACCCTATGAGGCGCCTTCTTCTTTTTTATCTTTTGCTCTAGAATCACCAGTGTCTGGCCGGACATTACATACGAGCTGCCTCGTTTTGGGTCTTCTATGTACAAAGAACTGATCTTCTGATATTATCTTTCAATTCTGTGAGCCCGACAAACATTTAGAAACTGCATATGAACAAAACATACAAAATTAACCACTACCTTATCTCTTGAATTGTATCGGTGGCCTTTTTTACATGGACAAAAATGGTTGACAATATCAGCGCAAAGATGGCCAATCATAGATATGCCATTAACAACATTTTCTTTGACCATGTAACTCCACTAAAACATGGGGGCACAGTAATAACAGACTAGTCCAACTGGAGTCTAAATGGATATACTGGCTTAATGCAATCCAACCTTATGGACTGAATACCAACTTGGATTATCAATGTTTTTTATAACCCCCAATAGACCCCATGGGGTAAAGCATCACTGATGCACTAGTTGGGGTGCATACACAATTGGGGTCTCTGGCACCTCTAGTTGGGGAATTATACATCCCTCGCTACTATGTACTGTTGGATTACTTCTATATAACACGATGGTTGCCACGTCCAATAGCCCTTATTGTGACTCTTCTTCCCTTGACTGGACACTGTATGCTTCAGTCTACCCTCCTCTTTTATGTTCCCCCTGGGTCATGCCGATATCACCTAATAAACAATATGGGGTAACTAAATAAACAGGAAGCCCTATGCCACTCAGGTTCACATTTATTTATTTTTGGTAATACTATCCCTCCAGTATTTTCCATCTTATATTATTTGTGGTTTTCACTCATGTTGTTTTTTATTTTAATTCTTTCCCTTATTCTTCATACATATCCTATTGAACATCAGATCCCGCTCATTTATACCTATACTATTAGATGGTGATACTTTGGTTTCTGTTATCTCTACTCACCATTACTTAGTGTAAACTGTGTTGTTTTTTACACCATATAGTATTTACATCTGTGCTGGTGCGTAGTGGTCATGCACTCTGTGGGCAGTAGACTGTATCTCCCCTAGACTGTGATTGGAACATTAGGTACTCAGATCCATGCCCACCAATACCTTCTCTGTAGTGATCACAGTCACAGACCTTTACACCTCGCAACTCACACCAATAGCAAATTTTACTTTGCTAACTTCAACATATGACTAACAGTGTAAACTAACACTTGGTGACTACTAGAGCCCAGGGGAGATTTTATCAACAGACTTTATTCTAACTCTGGAACTTACACGCATTTATCAAACACTGTTGCTTTACCTTTGCTTGTAATGCTATTTATGCACATAATGTCCTTTCACAATATGTGTCTAGTTGATCTCATTTTTACCTGTTGGGTTACTGATTTACATGCCACATACTGTTCAACTCTATATGGTAGGTGGGGCAGATGTATGCTTGCTTTCATTGATGTTGATTAGCACTACACATATTACTCACTGTGTTTAGGTTATCATGACAACAAAGGGCAGTTTTGTTATGTTTGGGTTGGACTGAGGAAGGGCAGTCGTGTTCCCTGAAATGTCACCTTACACCAATAAAAAAACTACTGCATTTTTTAAATCCAGCAAGAACTGAACTATTATTTATTCATATATATATATTAGGAGTAGGTGCACTCTCACATACTTCTTTCAAATACTAGGGTGCTAAATAATGGATAATAATAATTAAATAGAAAACAGCAGAAAGTAGCTTTTATTCAGTGATGTTTCGGGGGAGTACATCCCTTCATCAGACCAACATTCATATGGTGAACAACAGGCTTTTATACCATACTAGACGCTCCCCGAAGTCCACATCCGATACAATCCGTACTGACAATCATACTTTGTCACAGCGGTGTGCACAAACTGCTAAGGGATTTTGATTGGTTAGGAGGAACACGCATCCTGTTAGCTTGCACTGCCTACAGGGCTTTGTCTAAGCCATACCAAGAGTCAGGAATAGGAGTGTAATAACATCTGGAACTACCAGGTTAAAGGGAAACAGGTTTGTGTACTTTGGAAACCTAAAGATATCTTTAGGTTTCCCTTAGCGGTTTGTGCACACCGCTAAGACTAAGTCCGATTGTCAGTATGGATTGTAATGGATGCGGACTTGGGTTAGGTCACACGTCCCTGCCGCTTGCACTCTATGTTAATTCTGTACTTGGGGCGCACCCACACGGCATCATGCCGCTAACTACAGTGATATATTCACTTCTGGCATGTTACATTCATCACTACTTAGCGCTACACTTCCCGCACGTTGTGCATTTTATCAGTAATTATCTGGTTTTTAACATCCTTTTATTCATTAGGGTTAATCTGTTAGTATATGCTCACTGGTCTGGTTTTAAATTGACACCACTTTTATGGGGCAGATTCAGCTGTTTATTTTCTTTAAAAAAAACGCTAGATACCTAAATAGCATACACTATCAGGAACTATATAGGAGGTGCGCCAATATATATAAAAATGTTAGCGTATATAAATTCACTTGCCAAACCTATTAGTATTTGGGGCAAAAAATAAAAACCATACTACAAACACTGTAAAATATAAAAATAAAAATAATAATAATAAAAGAACCTAAATTCCAACAAAATTGTGTTAAATGTGCAAAAAAAGTCCCAACTCAAAAAAATATGAGTCCATGTAAACCATAAACCAGATCCCACGACGTAATAAAGGTAACAGCAGCTCTCTCCAAAGTGGCAGAAAGCAGAACCAGTCCTAAAAGACAAAAGACGAGAAGCGCTCTTGGTGCAGCAAATTCCAAACAGAGATAGAAATTGTTTATTTGCGAGCAATATATTCCAGTACTTCCGTAGTGGAATTTGTATCCAAATGGTTTTAGTATAAGGAGTATCTAACTTCACTTTATGCCCAGATCATCTTGAGCATATTAGTAATATATGTTTACCCAAACAAATCCGGTTATTATTATTATCATTATGATGACGTACAACATTCCAGAGGAGTGCCCTAACCATTTTATTGGATACCGGCTCTTAGCTGTATTAACCAATGATTGGATTTGAATGGAGCCGGGATAGGAGGTGCGCCAAATTTTAATGCCGCTGATAGGTTAGAAGGGGTTTAAATAGAGCAAGACTTAAAGCAAAATAATAGCCTGATGAAACGGCACTCAGCCGAGAAACGCGTTGCTAAGCAACACTTTTATATGTTTTAATAAAGTGTATTTGTCATTTTAAGTCTTGCTTTGGACTTGTTATTATTCTCCGCTGTTGGAGTGAACCGCCTAGTTGGGCCCCGAGCTAATTGCCAGATATCTACAGTGCTGATCGGTTCCTGTTGGCGTTCCTGAGAGGTGATTGGCATCAGGATTGGAGCCTCGTTTTGGATACCATCTGCTTCAGCCACTGTGAGTCAGCCGAACGGCTCAGAAGTTTCAGCTTGCACGATATTGCACTGCATGTGCAACTTTGTGAGTACCTGGAATATATTATGTATTCGTAGTCTCTGTTTGGAATTTGCTGCACCAAGAGCGCCTCTCGTTTTTTGTCTTTTAGGACTGGTTCTACTGTTTATTTTCTTTCTTGTTTCTTGTCTTGGTTATCTGAAACTTATCCGACACTTTTTATTCTTGCTTTCTGATATATGGGTTTGATGTCTACTTATATATAATGTTTCATATGCACTGTATATACTGTATGTAACACTTTTGTTATATTTTGTATACATGTTATTGTGTTTACAGTAGCTATGGCTTGTGGCCATGGCAACCAGTTTGGCTTTTCTTTCATGTAAGTGTCAAGAGTCCATGAGCTAGTGACATATGGGATATACATTCCTACCAGGAGGGGGCAAAGTTTCCCAAACATCAAAATGCCTATAAATACATCTCCCACCTCACTCATACCTTAGTTTTACAAACTTTGCCTCCTTGTGGAGGTGGTGAAGCAAGTTGTGCTTGATTTCTTCTGTGATTGGTGCTTCTAAGCATATTGAAGCCCAGTTCCTCTCAAAGTACAGTGTTTGTTTGAGGGATGTGAAGGGAGTATTGCCTAATGATGTCATGTTTTCACCTATGGGAAATCTATTCTAAGGCTCTCTGTAATCAGTCACAGGGATTCATCTCTGCCTCCCTTTGCAGATCGACAATAAACTCCTCTACCATTACCCCTGCTGATATGTTTCAG
Source organism: Bombina bombina (assembly GCF_027579735.1). NCBI lineage: Eukaryota > Metazoa > Chordata > Amphibia > Anura > Bombinatoridae > Bombina > Bombina bombina. The sequence continues at coordinate 1,211,358,451 of NC_069499.1, read as the reverse complement.
TACTGGTCTGGCTGTCTGCTATATGTGGATGGCTGTCTTCTGGTAACTATATATAATTTTTTAAGACACTCTCAGCTATGTTTGGCACTTTATATTTTTATTAGTTTTAAATGTATATTGTATATATTTGCTATAAAACAGGTCTGTGTATTTCCCTCTGAAGTCTCAGCTTGGAAATTATGTTTATGGAAGTTTTTAGGCTTAACTGGGGTTCCAGTTAGTTGTAACTTGGAGTCTGCGATGGTGCAGAATGTTATTTTTTATTGCAACATTTTTGGCGTGAAAACCTTTGGCGCAAAGTCGCGTCTGCTATGATGTGAGTTACAACTTTTCTTGAGACTTTATTGTTGCGAGTTTCTTTAGGCGCGAAGTCGCGCTTGTTATGATGCTAGCTTCGTCATTTAATTTGTTTAGCGCCAAAGTCTTTTTCTCTGCATTTGCGCCAATCTTGGCACCTAAATTTGTTATATTAAGTCTCTCCCTCTTTTTGCTCTCTGCTCTCTTTTGATTCATTGAGGGCTAGGTTGCTTGCTTTTAATCATACTTTTGTATTAAAAATTTTTATCATAAGCATTTTTCCCATTCCTGAAACTGCTATTTTGAGGAAATTGCATATTTTGTTTAAATGTTATTTTTTCTTTTTTATTACATTTGCAAGATTTCTCAAACTGATCCTGCCTCTGATGATTAATGTAGGAACCAAGCTAGCTGTACAAAATTTCTACCAAAGCTAAGTGTGTATATTGTTTATTATTAGCTGATTTTATTTCTTCAGCTCAGATATGTGGCACTTGTTATGTTATATTATTTCATACTGATAATGTTTCTATAGTACAAATACATCTACTGTTAAACCTTCACAGTCTTATGTACATGATATCCCTGTAGATATAAGGATCAATAGAGAAGGCAATGACAGCTATTCCACCTTCAAATTAATGTATAAGATCTCTCCTAACTTTTCATAAATCTAATGAAGTTTGTATTGATCGACAGCATACTGAAGTATTTCTGCTGATGAGGATTTCTCTAACTTAGAGGATCCTACTTCAGAGACTGATATTGATAAATTAACCTTTCTATTGAATATATTTGTTCTTTATTAAGGAAGTTTTGTTTACTTTGGGTATTAAGGAATCTAGTCCTCTTGATAACAAGAATAGCAAATGTTTGAATTCTGGTTTTTATAGCTTCTGATGTTACTCTTGAACTTTTTCATATTCCAGATGCTATCTGTCATATGTTTTAGTAAGGAATCTAAACTTAGTGCTTCTTTTTACATTTCTTCTAGGTTTTAAAAGCTATATCCTTTACCTGTGGCTAATTTAGAGTTTTTGGGTAAAAGTCCCTAACGTGGGGCTATTTCTACTCTTGCAAATGTATTACTATCTTTGGAAGATATTTCTTCTTTTAAGAATCCTTTAGATAGGAAGTTTGTATCCTATCTTAAAGAAATATCGCCTAGATTTAGAGTTTGGCGTTAGCCGTCAAAAAGCAGCGTTAAGGGGTCCTAACGCTGCTTTTGGCCGCCCGCTAGTATTTAGAGTCAGGCAGGAAAGGGTCTACCGCTCACTTCCCTACCGCGATTCCGGGCTACCGCAGATCCCCTTACGCCAATTGCGTATCCTATCTTTTCAATGTGATCTGCCTAACGCTGGTATTTGGAGTCTTGGGAGAAGTGAGCGGTAGAACCTCTACCGACAAGACTCCTAACGCCAAAAAAAGTCAGTAGTTAAGAGCTTTATGGGCTAACACCGGAATATAAAGCTCCTAACTACTGTGCTCTAAAGTACACTAACACCCGTAAACTACCTATGTACCCCTAAACCGAGGCCCCCCCACATCGCCGCCACACTAATAAAAATTTTTAAACCCTCATCTGCCGACCGGACACCGCCGCCACCTACATGATCCCTATAACCCCTAATCTGCTGCCTTTAACATCGCCGACCACTATATTATATTTATTAACCCCTAATCTGCCCTCCCAATGTCGCCGCTACCTAACTAAACTTATTAACCCCTAATCTGCCAACTGGAGCTCGCCGCTACTATAATAAATGTATTAACCCCTAAACCGCTGCACTCCCGCCTCACAAACACTATAATAAATAGTATTAACCCCTAATCTGCCCTCCCTAACATCCCCGCCACCTACCTACAATTATTAACCCCTAATCTCCCACCCGCACCGTTGCCGCTACTATAATAAAGTTATTAACCCCTAAACCTAACTCTAACCCTAACACCCCCCTAACATAAATATAATTTAAATGAAACAAAATAATATTCCTAAAATTAACTAAATTAATCCTATTTAAAACTAAATACCTATAAAATAAACCCTAATATAGCTACAATATAACTAATAGTTACATTGTAACTATTTTAGGATTTATATTTATTTTACAGGCAACTTTGTATTTATTTTAACTAGTTACAATAGCTATTAAATAGTTAATAACTATTTAATAGCTACCTAGTTAAAATAAGTACAAAATTACATGTAAAATAAATCCTAACCTAAGTTACAATTAAACCTAACACTACACTATCATTAAATTAATTAGATAAATTACCTACAATTACCTAAAATAAAATACAATAAAATAAACTATTCTATAATACAAAAAAACAAACACTAAATTACAAAAAATAAAAAAGAATTACAAACTAATTATACCTAATCTAAGCCCCTAATAAAATAATAAAGCCCCCCAAAATAAAAAATTCCCTATCCTATTCTAAAATACAAAAGTAATCAGCTCTTTTACCAGCCCTTAAAATGGCTTTTTGCGGGGCCTTGCCCCAAAGTAATCAGCTCTTTTGCATGAAAATAAAAATACAATACCCCCCCAACATTAAAACCCACCACCCACATACCCCTACTCTAACCCACCCAAACCCCCCTTAAAAAAACCTATCACTAATCCCCTGAAGATCTCCCTACCTTGAGTCGTCTTCACCCAGCCGAGCCGAATTCTTCATCCAAGCTGAGCAAGAAGATGTCCTCCATCCGGTAGAAGTCTTGATCCAAGCGGCAAAGAAGAGGTCCTCCATCCGGGCAAAGTCTTGATCCAAGCGGCAAAGAAGAGGTCTTCCATCCTGGTGATGTCTTCTTCCAAGCGGCATCTTCTATCTTCTTTCTTCCGGATCCATCTTCATCCCGCCGACGCAGAACATCCTCTTCTACCGACGGACTAACGATGAATGAAGGTTCCTTTAAGGGACATCATCCAAGATAGCGTCCCTTCAATTCCGATTGGCTGATAGAATTCTATCAGCCAATCGGAATTAAGGTAGAAAAAATCTGATGAAGATGGATCCGGAAGAAAGAAGATAGAAGATGCCGCTTGGAAGAAGACATCGTCCGGATGGAAGACCTCTTCTTTGCCACTTGGATCAAGACTGCTACCGGATGGAGGACATCTTCTTGCTCCGCTTGGATGAAGAATTCGGCTCAGCTGGGTGAAGATGACTCAAGGTAGGGAGATCTTCAGGGGGTTAGTGATAGGTTTTTTTAAGGGGGGTTTGGGTGGGTTAGAATAGGGGTATGTGGGTGGTGGGTTGTAATGTTGGGGGGTATTGTATTTTTATTTTCATGTAAAAGAGCTGATTACTTTGGGGCAAGGCCCCGCAAAAAGCCCTTTTAAGGGCTGGTAAAAGAGCTGATTACTTTTGTATTTTAGAATAGGGTAGGGAATTTTTTATTTCGGGGGGCTTTATTATTTTATTAGGAGGCTTAGATTAGGTGTAATTAGTTTAAACTGCTTGTAATTCTTTTTTATTTTTTGTAATTTAGTGTTTGTTTGTTTTTTGTATTATAGAATAGTTTATTTTATTGTATTTTATTTTAGGTAATTGTAGGTAATTTATTTAATTAATTTAATGATAGTGTAGTGTTAGGTTTAATTGTAACTTAGGTTAGGATTTATTTTACAGGTAATTTTGTTCTTATTTTAACTAGGTAGCTATTAAATAGTTAATAACTATTTAATAGCTATTGTAACTAGTTAAAATAAATACAAAGTTGCCTGTAAAAAAATATAAATCCTAAAATAGCTACAATGTAACTATTAGTTATATTGTAGCTATATTAGGGTTTATTTTATAGGTAAGTATTTAGTTTTAAATAGGATTAATTTAGTTAATTTTAGGAATATTATTTTGTTTCATTTAAATTTTATTTATGTTAGGGGGGTGTTAGGGTTAGAGTTAGGTTTAGGGGTTAATAACTTTATTATAGTAGCGGCGACGGTGCGGGTGGGAGATTAGGGGTTAATAATTGTAGGTAGGTGGCGGCGATGTTAGGGAGGGTAGATTAGGGGTTAATACTATTTATTATAGTGATTGTGAGGTGGGAGTGCGGCGGTTTAGGGGCTAATACATTTATTATAGTAGCGGCGAGGTCCGGTCGGCAGATTAGGGGTTAATAAATGTAGTTAGGTAGCGGCGACATTGAGGGGGCAGATTAGGGGTTAATAAATATAATATAGGGGTCGGCGATGTTAGGGGCAGCAGATTAGGGGTTCATAGGGATAATGTAGGTGGCGGCGGTGTCCGGATCGGCAGATTAGGGGTTAATAATAATATGCAGGGGTCAGCGATAGCGGGGGCGGCAGATTAGGGGTTAATAAGTGTAAGGTTAGGGGTGTTAAGACTCGGGGTTCATGTTAGGGTGTTAGGTGCAGACTTAGAGAGTGTTTCCCCATAGGAAACAATGGGGCTGCGTTAGGAGCTGAACGCTGCTTTTTGGCAGGTGTTAGTTTTTTTTAAGCCCAAAATGCCCCATTGTTTCCTATGGGGATATCATGCACGAGCACGTTTTCCCAGCTTACCGCTACCGTAAGCAACGCTGGTATTGAGGGTTGAAGTGGAGCTAAGTTAGGCTCAACGCACCCTTTTTTGAGCCTAACGCAGCCCCTCAGACAACTCTAAATACCAGCGTTGTTGGAAAGGTGCATTGGGAAAAAAAGCAGCGTTAGCTACGCGGGTCTTTACCGACAAAACTCTAAATCTAGCCGTATATTTGCATACTGGCTATATTCTTAAACGTGCCATTTCTATGGCTGATGTTGCTGCTATTTCAACTTTTTGGTTGGACAGTTTAGTTATCAGATCTTGAATTGTCTAAGCAATGTTCTTTTACTTCAACATGCTAATCATTTCATTTGTGATGCTATATTTTATGCCATTTTATTTGATATTAAATCTTTGTTTTTAGCCATTCTTACTAGAAGAGTTTTATGGCTTAAATCTCTGATTTGGTGTCTTGATTTTAAATGACTATCTTATTATTTTTAGAATAGTAATTTTTTGGTTTTCTATTGGATTTTATTATCGCCACTATTTCTGGGGGAAATTGAGTTTTTTCTGGCCCAAGATATGAAATCTAAGGGTATTTTTTAAGCTCACAATTATTTTTTTCCTTTCCCTTAGGCATCTGTCTCTAACTAGATATCTATTCCGAATTTGAATAAATCCAAGCTTTATAAATAAAACCAATTTCAGCCCCTAAGACTGCATGAAACCAGTTCAACTGGTGGGAAGGGGGGCACATTGAATTTATTTCAACACATTTGGACAGTTTCTGTTCAAAATCAGTGGATTCAGAATGTTGTTTTCTCAGGGGTATCGAATAGGTTTCAGAATAAAACCTCCCATGGGAAGATTCTTTCTTTCCCATGTTACAACAAACCCTGTGAAAGCTCAGGTTTTTCAGAAATGTGTTTCAGATCTAGAGTTTTCAGAGGTGATTGTTCCAGTTCCTCTTCAGTAATGGAGTTTGGGTTTCAATTCAAATCTATTCATCATCCCAAAGAAAGAAGATTCGTTTAGACCAATTCTGGATCTGAATTTTTAAACCTTTTTGTAAGAGTCCCAACTTTCAAGATGGTGACTATTCTGCCTTTTGTTCAGCAAGGTAATTTCATGTCGATAATAGACTTACAGGACGCATATCTTTACCTTTTGATTCATTTAGACCACTATCGTTTTCTGAGATTCTCTTTTCTAGATAAGCATTACCATTTTGTCGCTCTTCCATTCAGAGATTATTTTCATAGGTTCTCGGTGCCCTTCTGTCTGTAATCAGAGAACAGGGTAAAATAAGTAAAATAAGTGTTTACTTATTTTAACAATATCTTGGTACTAGCTTAATTCTTTTAATTTAGCAGAATCTCACTCGAAACAATTAGGCCTAGATTTGGAGTTCGGCGGTAAAAGGGCTGTTAACGCCACACGTGTTTATGTCTAACGCACGTCATTGTTTGACTCCGGTATTTAGAGTTAAAATAAGACCATCTAACGATGCTCCTAAGGCGTGTATGTCACACGCGTAATACTGCCCGCGTAAGACAGTCTCCCATAGAGATCAATGGGAAAGGCAAAAAATTGCTTTTTTCACCTAACACTCGATCTCGCGAGAATACGTACAGCTCGGTCATATGACGCATACCACATCATGCACAACAATAACACGCCGCAAATGTCACAACAACAATCAATCAACAAAGCACACAAGCATTACACATTCACAAGCGGGGGATGTTTTAATAAAATTTTATACAGGGAATACGCATATACTTTAAGATGCGGAAAATCGCTAAATAACAACAAGGATTAAAAATGATATACATACACTCGAAACAAAATCGCATTCAATATCACTATATATTATGACAAACATACATATACAACACTTCACAAAGAACACACCATCGCAAAATCACATTTAAAAAGAATACTATTGGACAATGTTAGAGAAAACGACCACTATGACATCATCGCATTCTACACATTCCACAAATACCAACTCAAAATGAGCATGCGCAAATTCACACACCTAATACACATTGCACTAATATTAATTGCTAATAAAGCACACCTGAACACTATTTACAACGCAAATAGGTACATCATTAAACATTTACACAGGGTATATAAGCACCACACAAGCATGGCTTCTTTGACTGTGTTGCTGTTGGGTCTTTGGAGATTGGAGGTTTAAGAATAGAGAGTTTGAGAAATTTTGAGAGTTAGTGTTAGCGTGAGAGAGTCAGTTGGTAGTGTTAGCGTGAGAGAGTGAGTGAGTTAGTGGTAGTTAGTGGGAGTGGGAGAGAGTCTGTTAGTGGGAGCGTGAGTGAGTTAGTGGGAGTTATTAGTGAGAGTTGTTAGTGGGAGCGTCAGTTAGTGGTAGTTAGTGAGCGTTAGTGGGAGTGTTTGTTAGTGAGAATTAGAAGTAGTGTGAGTTAGCAAGCGAGTGATTTTTCTGTACACTTAACACATTTACACGCAAACACATTCAATACATACATACACTTATCAATAACACTACATACACTCCATACCCCCTACCCCCTCATACTACACTCCATACCCCATTCCTTGTAGTCCCATTCCCTTTCATCCCATTTACTCTTATCCCATACCCCATACCCATCCCATACCCATCCCCTAGTTACATTTAGTTTACATATCCTCCTTTTAGTCTTATTCTTTTCGTTTATTTAAATACTCCTTACCCTCTTTGTTTTTTACATCCCTCTCACACTTTAAGCACCTTTTTTGTCTTTTTAGTTCTTTATTTTGACCCCCTTTAATTTCATCACACTCACTTTTTGTTTGATTATTTGGGGTTTAGTTTAGGGAAGAGATGGAGGCCAGGCAGGGGACAGGTAGAGGGGGGAGTAGAGGGAGGGGGAGAGGAACAGGGCAGGAAGGGGGGCAGGAAGGGGGGCAGGAAGCGGGGGTGGAAGCGGTGGGTGGACCCAGCCACTTGGTTCAAGATGACCAAGTGGCTGGGCCCAGTGGCGGTCAGAGTAGGGCTTCACAGTCCGGGAAACAGAGGGCATCATCACAGGGGAAGGCCAAGGCGACTAGGGAGGCGAGGTTTTCGATGGAGGAGAAGGAGGCCCTTGTAGAGGCCTATATGGCCAGGCATAGGATGCTGCAGCACCAAAAGACCACCCCGACTGACAGGAGGAGGCTCTGGAACGAGATCAGGAATGCAGTCAATGCAGTGGGTGGCCGGAACCGCGATATGGATTCTATCAAACATCGGTACCGGGACTGTAAACTTGAACTGAAAAAAAAGTTAAGCCTGGAGGCCCGACATGCCGCAGGGACCGGTGGCGGCCCTGCCATTGAAATGGAGTACTGCCGATGGGAGGAAATGTTGCGGCCCAGCATCTCCGAGGTGGAAGTAGTCGGTATCGGAGGAATCGATACCGGGAACCTGCCACTCTCATCTGACGGTAAGCTTATTGAACAATAATTTCACATACAAATGTATTTCAAGGGACACTATACGCAAACATTTACTTTCATGATTGAGGTAGCGAATACAATTTGACAAAACATTCAAATGTACTTATATTACCTAATTTGATTCATTCTTGAGATATATTTTAATGAAGAAATAGCCATGCACACGGTGAAACAATGACAGGAGGCAGCTATATTCAGCTAACAATCAGCATCTTATAAGCATATTTAGATATGCTTTTCAGCAAAGAATATCCAGAGAATTAAGCGAATTAGATAAGAAAAGTACATTCGAAAGTTGATACAAAATGTATGCTTCTAAATCATGAAAGATAAAACATTGGGTTTCATGTGTTAAGGATCAGATTAATGCTATAACGTTGTTTACACGCATTCTATTACTTTGCGGTTACATCAGTATCTAGGCTATAGGTTAGGTGTGCATTTAAACAGACTGAAAAAAAAACGCAAAAACATTCACATTGACCACAGATATAACAAACACGGTTTAGAAAAAGCGGAAATAGTATTGATTGTTTGTTAGATTTCAAAGTGGATTAATGATTCTGCATTTGTAATTGTATCGTAAGCTAAGTCATTTAAACCTTTATTTGCAAATATGCTAATATATACATTTTTTTTTTTTTTTTTTTTTTTTTTTTTATATACAGAGTCTGGGGACGAGGCAGCACAGCCTCCTGCATCTCCCCGGGATGAGAGTGGTGGTGAGGAATTTCCACTTCGGAGGGAAGAGGCCCCCCGTGACGAACAGCGCACGGGAGATGATGAAGAGGCCCCGGAAGCACAGGAGGAACCCGCGGAACCCGCGGAACCCGAGGTCCCTCAAAGACCCGCACTCCGCCGTGCACGGGCACCCCGCCGTGCACGGGTTCAACATGCACAACAAGAGGAAATAGCGGAGGTGCGGGTTCTACTGGAGTACATAGACCAGATGCGTACCTCCCGGATAGAAAATATAGAAGGACGACACAGAATACTTGATGGCCAAAATCAGATTATTCAAGGACAAAATGAAATCATCAACATACTGAATCGAATAGAAGAAGGCCAAACAAGAATATTTCAGCTTCATCAAGAAATGTTCATCTCCTCCTGCCGGCCCATCTCATCCTCCTCAGCCATCTACTCCTCCTCCTCAGCCATCTACTCCTCCTCCTCCTCAGCCATCTACTCATCCTCCTCAGCCATCTTCTCCTCCTCATCCATCTTCTCCTCTCCAGCCATCTACTCCTCACCTTGGTCGTCCCAGTACTCTTCCTTCCACTCCTCCCACAACAGCTCCAAGGAGGACTCTTCGGAGTCGGCAGTTGCCTCTCCCAGAGCCTCAGCCCCGTGGGAAGAGGGGAAGGAAGAGGAAGTAAGTATTTTTTTCATCTTCACTGCTTTTTTTAATTTAATGTGTAATGGATAGGTATGTGATGATGTGGTTTTCATACACTTGTGGACCACACTCTGTATATAATCGACTTCTATGGGACCGGGTCCATGGAGGCAGATTGTTTGCAGAGTGTGGGTTATAAGTGTGTGAAAACCACATCATCACATACCTATCCTTGTTCATGATATTGATTGGTTTCTGTGATGTGATGTCCAAACTGTTTCCCGAATCGCTAACTAAATTACCATAACAATTTTCCATGATGGCATATTACTGTTTGAATGCCAATAACACAGCTTAAAGGGACAGTCAGAAAATTATTGATTACAAAGAAAACACTGTATTACGCATTATAAAGTTTGAAACAACAAAACATGGAGAAATACATGTGTGACTTATGTGCTTACCCTTGTATCTATGACTATGAAAAATGACCACTTATTTGTTGTTCTGACATAACAACATTTTAGATATCAATGATCAATACATGGTCAATAATATGCTGTATGAGCACAAGGTTTTACATATACAAATGCTATCAAAATGCCCTCTAGTGCTCAAATTGTATAATGATTACAAGCACTCTTCAAGATCGAAGAAATGAGCACACCAACCTCATAAGTTTAGATAGCAAATTTAAATAAACCCAGACAAATGTTCAATTGTTGATAAACATTTGATATCCTTGATATTACAGAATTGACTTTTAGAATAATGACAAACATTATATTTTTTCTAAACTGTCCCTTTAACAACATTACATATGCTAACACATATTTTAAGCTTGTTGGTATATCTACATGTACTTTGTCAAATAAAAAAAATTTGAAATCACATTTATATTGACGTGTTAAATAAAGTCTATTTTCTTTAAGAGACATTATTGTGTTAATATTTTATTGTAAAGACATTTTTATTTAACAATGAATATGGTTTAAAGTCCTTTTAGGAGTGGGGGGGGGTGAAAATATGCTAACAATAATATATTTGAAGATTAAACTATGTGGATCTCATACATGATACAAAAAACAACATTTGCATTCAAGGGACAGTATCCTATATTTTTAACATAACTGTATGTAATAGACACTACTACAAACAACAAGATTAACATATACTGATATCAATATTAAAAAGCTTCAAACACTTGAAAATAAAATAGGGTTAGCTATATTGAAAATATAGACGAAACCCCCATTACAACCGTAAAACAACACAATACCCCATCATTAACATATGAAAAGACCCTTTACACAAACTGGAGAAAGCTGGAGAATGTACTCACATGAAACTCAGAGGCTTTGCGAGGAGTAAGAAAATTACTTACAACAGAAGAAAAAATAAACGTATTGGTTAAACAATGGACTATCTAACAAGAGACAAAATCCAAGCTTTTGATTTATAATGTGAGTGTCTAATGAACCTTTAATAAAATATACAACGAAATTACATTTAGAAGAAGTCGGCATCATATATTTAGCATATGATAAAGATAAATGCATATTGATTACTTTATTCAAACACAATAGCGCTTATTTATTAATTAGATATATTCAACATTAAACACAACATTTATTTTTTCAGAAAAAGGAACATATTGTTGACAAACATATTAAACATGGACTGTAGAGATTTGCACTTGCCTAGAAATATCCTATGCATGAAAACATATTTCTTTCGTTCGTTGATTCAACCAGACATACAGCAAAAGAGAATGTGGTGGTCTTTATCAGCTACGGGTCAACAATGTAACATGATGCAAATAATACATATTCGCAAGCTTTTTAAAATTGGATGCAGTCACAAACGTTTTTAACGTGCACAAATATTGCGGGACTACGTAATCCAATCAGACGTTTTTTTACCTTTACATGTGCCGTCTTAACATGGCGCTTCCTTGATCATGTAAGAACGCCATCCAATGAAAGGCACATTATTGATCACGTAAGAACGCCCAAAAAAAAAGGCGCATCCTTGATCGCGTCAAAACGCAATCCAATAAAAGGCATATTCCTGATCACGTAAGAACGTCAGTCAATACAAGGAATCATTGGACAGCCTGGCAGGTGACGTCTTAAGCAACATGGCGCATCCGAGATCGCTGAAAAACCGCAGACAATACAAGGACTCAGTGACATCTTGGCATATCACTAAGAAACGTATTTATATTTTAGGAACTAGTATGTGTGTAGATTGCTATCTAGGAATGACAACAAATCCTGAATCATCTTTTCGGACTTGACTGTCCCTTGAACTATAGCTATGGTGTATATCTTTAACATTTAAAAGATACACATGAGAAATACATATGCCATTGATGTTTTAAGATATGTTTGGATTGTTGTTGAATAACAATAGTTATACATGTATTGATTAAACGTGTCATTTATTCAGGTTTAATTATTGTCAGCCTACCTATAGCCATATATGGGAGGAGATGTATTTTGTTAACATATTAGTTAACTAATATTCATCATCTAAATTATTTGCATTACACACAGAGATTTATTTGGTTACACTTTTACACTAATATAGATTTGAAAATGAAATACAGGTGCTGTCAACATTACAATAAGATTGTTTATTAATAAAATTATATGTCTTTGTTCTTGTAAAAAGGACAAAAACGCTTTACAAATGGAAATACATTCATTAACAATTGTGATCAACATCACTTAAAGGGACATTATTTTGTTTTTAAAAAGAGCATACACATAGTCAATACTATTTCAATAAAATGAAGACTTTACAGGGATTATATCATTTTATCAATACTCAGATGATTTGGTAAAGGTGCATCAATTCATGCAGACTTTCTAAATACACACATGGATCTGAACATTTAAATATACATATATACACAAATACCAATATATATATACATATATAAAGAAATTACTCTGCTTATCATAATCAGGCAATGATAGAGCTAAGAGAAAATAATATAAAGACAAATAATAAGATTACATTGGAGATGTTAATCTTAAAGTCATTTACTATTGTCTTACATATATGATTTCAGTATAACAAATATATTTGGTAGGTCCCTTTAAGGATCAACAACATAAACTAGAGCTTTCAAAAAATAACAGGAAGAATGAGGACAATTATTTGTGAAATAAAATGTATTTTATTAGTATGTAAGAAAACATACACAACGTTTATAAATAATCTTGTAAAAATAAGGAATATATGAGCCATATGACAAGGTAACACAGTGCATCACAGTCCATGAAGAGAGTTGCCAAGGGCCAGCATAGCCCCATTGGAGACATATGACAAGGTAACACAGTGCATCACAGTCCATGAAGAGAGTTGCCAAGGGCCAGCATAGCCCCATTGGAGACATATGACAAGGTAACACAGTGCATCACAGTCCATGAAGAGAGTTGCCAAGGGCCAGCATAGCCCCATTGGAGACATATGACAAGGTAACACAGTGCATCACAGTCCATGAAGAGAGTTGCCAAGGGCCAGCATAGCCCCATTGGAGACATATGACAAGGTAACACAGTGCATCACAGTCCATGAAGAGAGTTGACAAGGGCCAGCATAGCCCCATTGGAGACATATGACAAGGTAACACAGTGCATCACAGTCCATGAAGAGAGTTGCCAAGGGCCAGCATAGCCCCATTGGAGACATATGACAAGGTAACACAGTGCATCACAGTCCATGAAGAGAGTTGCCAAGGGCCAGCATAGCCCCATTGGAGACATATGACAAGGTAACACAGTGCATCACAGTCCATGAAGAGAGTTGCCAAGGGCCAGCATAGCCCCATTGGAGACATATGACAAGGTAACACAGTGCATCACAGTCCATTAAGAGAGTTGCCAAGGGCCAGCATAGCCCCATTGGAGACATATGACAAGGTAACACAGTGCATCACAGTCCATGAAGAGAGTTGCCAAGGGCCAGCATAGCCCCATTGGAGACATATGACAAGGTAACACAGTGCATCACAGTCCATTAAGAGAGTTGCCAAGGGCCAGCATAGCCCCATTGGAGACATATGACAAGGTAAAAGAGTGCAACAGGCACAACAATAAACAGAAAAAAAGGCCAAATGGCAACACTAAAAATAAAAATTCAACATGTGGACGGAGGATTCTTATCTGCCACCATGGAGCATATCCAGATCCTCCACTTACTGGTCATCCTCTTCATTGTCCTGTGCATGTCCAGCTCCAGATTCAGGCCTTGAACGTAATCGCATAATTTCACGCAGAGTCAAGTCCTGAACCCGGAGCTGGGCCTGCATGGTGTCGTTCATCCCTCTCAGGACAGCTGCGTTCCTCAACACGGCCTGCTCTACTCTTGCTATCCCTTCTAGCATGAGCCATGCTGAGTCACAGCCTAAAATAAAATAAAATTAAATATTAAGGATAATTACACAACAGACTAAAAATTTTTAATACATACATTGTCATCATAAAGACAAATAATTATTTACATTAATTAGTTTACATTTATTCTTTACACATGAATTAGGTTATTCAGACAGACAGAAATCATTAAAGGGACATGTTACTCAAACATGTTGTCCCCTTTAATTGGTTTTAGATGATCCACTTATACAGCTTGAGTGTATCAAATCTTGTTAAAGGATTTACATTGTACTTACATCAGCAATTTAAAAATTAAATTTAGACTGTGGTAGGCACACCTATCCTTAAACATTTTTGCATTGAGGACAAGCTGTGTAAACATAGCAACCAGAAGAAATTACATTCCCACTGGGTTAGACAAGAGATAATGTATCCACATTTGTACATAAAATTTTGGATCCAAGTAGTGGTGTTTGGTATATGTAGCGATATCCAATTAAAGGGACACTGAACCTAAATATTTAATGGACTCATTCAGATAGAGCATGACATGACAAATCTTTATAAATTACACATATTCATTATATGTTTTAATTCTCAAGCTATATTTTGAAAGCAAGAATGTTGCTTTTTATGGAAGCCAATATTTGTTTATCAACTTTGTGCATGCTGGTTGATGGATACATTCATCCAACAATAAAGAAATGATGGCCAGATTTATTTTATTGTTTAAACTAATTATAGGAATTACTTTTTTAAAAAAAATATATCAAGAGAATGACGAATAATTAATAAGAGTATTAAATTATAAATTTGATTAACATTGCATGCTGGATTTGAATCACAATTTAACGAATTTAACTTCACTGTACCTTTAAGTATCTTATAAAGTGTATTTAGAATGATACTTACAGCTGTGCCTGGGAAGGACAATCTGACACCCAGGACAATGAAGGTTGAGACAGGGGGGAGGGATGGGATTGGCTTGGGGAGGGATGTGAATGGCTTGGGGAGGGGTGAGCTGCCACTCCGGGGTAGGCCGTACAGCTGGGGAGTGGGGAGTTTGGGTCTGGGCAGCTGTACGGGCCAGAATACGGGGAGAGCGGCGAAGGGGGGTGTATGGGCGTTTTTTGGGAGGGACAGGATATGAAATATGGGAAGGGCTGGCAGTGGTCTGGGCATGGTCATGAGTTTGGTCATGGGAAGGGCTCTGGGTCTGTGCAGGGGTGTGGCCATGGTCATGGGTGTGTGCATGGGGAGGGGTCTGTGACTGGGCAGGGGCGGAAACCAGATGACCAGAAGTGGTGGATCCATCTGAAAATGTAAAGAAAATATATTAACATCTCATACATCCTGACATCAAATCAACGCATTTCAAATTGATTATGTTTTCAATATACTTCGAAGTGTGTTTGAATTTTTAAACAATTCTGAAATGAGGATATGGTATGTATATAGGCACTCAGATGAATATCAATGACTGTCTGTACAATTTGAACCTTATTATTGTGTTTTGGCATGGAATATGCATGTGACATAATGATGGCATGAATTATAAATTTTTAAAAATAAATATACAAGCAGAATTTCATGCTGCCTGATATAGAAAGGGGGCAGTAGTGTATTTGAACAGACAAATAATATTCCTTTTTAAAGGGCAAAAGCTGTAGACTTTTAATGTCTTCAATAAAATGATTTCCAAAAAAGAAACATGTTGGAAACATGATAGATATATTTCACATACCATCAGACTCCAAGGCAGCCTCTTCCTCCTCCGTCCCACATGTGACAGCAATCTCTGTAAAACATAACATGTTGTGTACACGTTAAGATCAGATATTATAACATATGTTACTGTTGCTCAAATACGCACATCAATGTTGCATTAAAGATATACACACACAAAGTTATGATTTACATCATTTTGATGGAGCATACAAATGACAATAGATTTGTTATTGTCAATGAATATTAATTTTAATGTATTGTTTGTATTAATGTTAAATTCATAAAAGCATAGTACATAGAACATTTAAGATTTCTCATGTGTGTATCACTTGATGACTGTTGTCAAAAAATCTAATGGAAACAAACATATGTTATACATCTTATGAATAACAAATGTGTAGACTAATAAAGTAGAAATTATTAATCGTTCAATATGAAAAATAAATTAATATATAATCAGAAGATAAATATTTTGAATTTTTATAATGTTATGCTTCATCAGAATCATGATCATAATATTGATTAGCAATACACCTTCAATTACATATAAATGAGTCAATGGACTTACCAGGAGACCGCAAAGGCGTCTCTATGTCACTGCTGGATTCCTGTGGGCTCACCACACCAACTCTCTCTATGAATGATATAGATATATATTATTAAACACATTTGGGATATCACTAAATCACATCTGTCTAGAATTTTAACATTAATCAACTTTAAAATGTGAAGAATAGAGCAGTCATTACACCAGAAAATGCTTGATTGAATCAAGGGGATTCTGTAAAAATATCTGTATTGAACATATGTTTAATGTCAGACTACATTAGACATCAAATTCATCTCAGATGCTGCTATTGCATATCTAAATATACCCAATGATCAATGTTCTTAACCCTTTAAGGACACGGCTTTCACTTTGCTCAATTGTTTTATGACGGAATAATTCCGTCATATGTCCTTAAGAAGTTACAAGAATACACACAAACCACATATTGAGTAGCATCTGTTGACAAATCTAAACAAACACATGTGTCACATCGAGCCATTTTTGCAATGTACAGTAATCTTGTTTAGGACACAACACATATTTATCACAATACAAAACAAAATTGATTATTACAAATATGTAATCATGGTGCTGTTAGAGTATGCAGATATCTATAAAGTAACTCCAACAGAGAATGTGATTTATATATCAATAGTTTTTAATAAAAAGAATGTAAAGATGAATGAATCTATTTTGTCTTAAAGGGACACTGACATGATTAATTTAAATAATTGATTTCTATGTTCAAACTGTAAAAAATGATTTAACATTGACTCCTATTATAATTAGAATGTTGCTCGATATTAATCTTAAAGGCAGATAAGGAATATTGGATTCAATAAATATTGTTTGTTGAAGGTATCCACCAATCATCAATAAAAACCCAGGTTGGTCAACCAAAATTTAGATGCACATAAACGTACTTTCTTTATTTTACAATACATTTAGCAATAGAATATGTCACATATGATGATAGTATTATATTTTTATGTTTATTAATATTGCATACTGTATCTGAATGACAATATTAATAATTGTAGCTCAGTATCCCTTTAATGTAAAATTAAATTGATTCCACAATGTTGTTGTTAATGAATTATCTACTCCATATGTTGATGTCATGAATGGTATTGAGCATGCAATTAAAATGTAATATGTTATTTAAGGATATCCGAATAATTATTTAATTTTCATCTATTAAATAGACATTACATATAAATATTGAACAATGTGTATTTAGTATGTAATGTTCAGTCCATGTTTCTAAGACAAATGTCAATTAAAAAGAGACATACCATACTGTGACAAGCCCTGGCTTGAGGATCCAGCAGCCACATCCATATCTGTAATATATTAAATGAGGATTGCATATCATTAATACTAATCATGCCATGTTTAAAAAATTTACATTAATAACAAATCAATTGAAAAATATTAATCCTTTGGTAGTCCCATGAGTTAATAGTTTCCTCAATTAAATTAATTAAAAATATATCCTGGACTCTTATTTTCAATCAGTTGTGTTGTTTACTGTATCTTTAAGAATATCTGCTTGTTATTACAGAATCATCAATTGATGGCCATATGTTATAATTGTTTTGTATTATTCGTTTTTTATTAGCTATAATATTGAAAATAAGAATACTGTATTCTTCACTAATCTAAGAATTCCCATTTAATTTTTAACAACATGTATAAAGCAATGCCACTTTCCGCAAACCCATGTTAACGTGGATGAGAAATGCCATTTTCGCGATCATTGCGCAATGATTCCAAGCGGAATTACGCATCCGTCATTTGAACAACATGTATAAAGCAATGCCACTTTCCGCAAACCCATGTTAACGTGGATGAGAAATTACATTTCCGCTCTGTGACGCATATTCTGTAGAGCGCAAGAAACATCATTCCTATTTCATGTGTCAATAATCTAAAATCAGATATCTAAACATCATATGTAGTGTATGTTGTGAGATCTGTATAGGTTTAGTATCTGACTATATACACATATTTTGATTATAAAAAAAAAAAAAATATATATTATATGAAGTTGGATAATTACCTGGTTCAGATTCTCTATCATCTCCTCCCAGGCCACCGGACGGAGAAGCATCTGCCCTGTCCCCCGCGTCAGGACTTTCAGATCCCGCAGCTGGGAGGGAAGAAGAGGAGGCCGAGGATGGCGAGGATCTAAATCTTTTGGGGACCCGGAGATTGAGGAGCTCGCATAAAGTCACCTCATAAGGGAGTAGGTACAGTTTCCGCGGGGCCTTTCTTTGGCCCCCTCTTTTACGGGCTTGTACCCAGTCCCTTATGAGGTTTACTTTTTTCGATAAACGCAACCTCATATCTCCGAATCTCCTCATGATCTGATCCTGGGTCCTCTGGACGTCACACACCAATCTAACCGCATTGGTGATAGACTCCCAGAGGGCCTTCTTAACAGGCGCATCTGTCGAACTCCTCTTGTTCCCAAACAGCTGGGGATAAAAGTCCTTGACGGCGTGGACCAGTGCAGCGCTCTCCTCCTTGGTGAACCTGGGAACTGACATGCCTGCTGGGTTGTATAATTATAATAATAATAATATATATTGCCTGCAGGCATTAGAGAACTGACAAAGATGGCAACGTGTAATGGACTTTTATATGGTGAAGTAAACATGAGATGCACCATGGGACAATTTATCTGTACATCTGATTGGATAAAAGTTTGAAATATTGTTATAATGTCTGTGAGACCATCCTGACTCAAGTTGTGTTTGTGTGATGAACTCTGATTGGCCGTTCCTTAATGTTTCATATCTTAGTAACTTCCTTACACATACCTCATGGTGGTGCTGTAACTTCATTTTTCATGTAGACTTATTTGTAACTCATGGGCCTGTCATGCGGATATGTGTGACGCAGATTTAATATCCGTGATCCGTTAAATATTAATTATTAAATACTCTTTAAAATCTAATACTGTCACATTATTAATGTTGTCGACATTTCTCGGTTTAATAACCGTCTGTTTCTTTAATACAAATACACATTTCATATTGTATGTCTTTATTGTTCTTTAAATACATTTATTGTGAAGTATTGACATTGCTCTATTAAATGTCTTTATAATGCACATTGATTGTGTGCTATTGCGTGACATTAGACTCTAATGTTTAAAGATGCTAATCTGGTGTTTCAAGATGCGTTTCCCACGCAATATTTATTAATGTTAAAATTCAGGTTAGAATGTCAGTAACTTGGATAATCTGTTTATAAATATTAAACTACAGCTTTGTTATTCGCAAATAAACCTCGAGCTTGTATTTGTCTGAAGTGCTCATATATGTTATTGTGCAATTGCGTCTTTAGTTTTAAAGAGACATTACAAACAATTGTATCAAATGATCTGTAGAGATAGAAGATTGTTTAGACTTTAAAATGTGAATCATTTTCCATTAGTATTTATATATCCTCAACAGAAGAAATTTAAATGCACATGGTTGAGACAATCACATAAGGCATCTCTGTGCATCCACCAATCTTCATCTACTGAGCCGATCTCGATATGCTTTTCAAGCAAAGTATGTCAAGATAGCAAGATAAGTAAATACACTCTTTAAATCTCTTAAAGGGACACTGTCCAAACAAATTTAGCATTGGTGATTGAGCATGAAATGTTAATCAACTTTATTCTTTAATCAGATTATCAAATGTTAACAGTTATCTTGTTATGTTTCTTTGCAAATCAATAATGATATTTTATATTACGGACAATTGTTTTATAAAAACCTGGGTTGTCCTTGACGATTGTTGCATCAATTATTCCAAACAATCAAGTTCTGTCCAGAGTACTGAAGCAAATAAATTAGCTATTTACTGCCTTATTTTTAAAGTAATGATAGCAACATCACAATGAGCATTCATAATATGAGACAAGTTTTAAAGTTGATTCCAATAGAATACTCATTCAGAATGTATAAATCATTAATTTTATAACTGTCTACCTTTAAGTATATTTTGAGTTCATGTCCCTTTAAATAAACATTTCACAATAATGCTTAAAATATCATAAACCTAGGCACCTTCCTTTTGCTAAATGAGTCTAACATATGAGTAAAGCAAATTTAGATTAAATTCTAGATTGTTTTACACACTGACTGAAATATATTTATTAAATGAGGTCTTTTTTAGCCTTCAGCGTAGAGGGACATTAAGCTATATGTTATGTATGCATTTTGTATAATATTCTTATATTTGAACAACTTAATATGTTTTGTTATTCAATCATTATATTGTAATTATATATATTCTTGGATTAAATACATCTCTACATAGGCTATTTTGATGCTGATTGTTGTTTGCATATAGATGCCTTATATCATTGACTAAGATATGTGCATTGTTTTTTTTATTTTAACAAGTATATTTAAAGACTGAATGTAATTCTATAGTAAATATGTTTAAATTCTTGTATGATATTTTTAAAAATCTATACAAAATATACTTTGTGAATGTCCCTTTAAGGACCCAAACATTTTGTATTTTGATTTAACATTGACAAAATAAACAAAAGGGGAATTTACATTCTATATAGATATTTGATGTCTAACCCAAGAGGTAAGATTGTAATAAATACATAATATTACTAAGTATAGTTAAATGACTCCACTAGAAAATTACATAGATTAACCTGGCATCCAATAACTAATTTTTTAAAAATATCAAGTTAAATGACCTACCATTTATAAATGTAATAATTTAAATAATTTTTCAATTAATTTTTTGAGATACCTAAGGAAGATACATGATCTTATACAATTATTTTTACATTCAACAACACTGTCACTTTCATGTAATTGAACCACTTCACCTTATTAAATGTTAAAAAAATAAAAATTTTACTACATATCCTAAATAATTTTAATATATACATTTTCAATATAAAAGCATTGAAGAATCTGACTCCCCAATTAATGTTATAAAATATATTTTAATATTCTCGGAAGCATTTTATTTTCTAATATTAATGCATTATTTTATCTTATGCATGTGCTTGTCAAATAGCCAACTACCAGTCATGGGAGTCCAAGTTTGATTTATTTACAGATTATATTGATATTTAGTAGAATCTGTTCAAAATAATGTATTTAATAATAAAATGTTTAGTATTAACATGTCAAAATATATTTAATAGAAAATAATTAAATATTCCTGGAAGTCATCAGATGCCAATCTGAAATGAAAAATAATAAAAATGGAACAAAGTTAATACACACGTTGTCAAATATTCATAAAATACATTTAAAATCATATGGTGTCTATGCTCTAACTTTGATCAACATTTTTTAAAGATAATCATTAAATTGATTTTAAATTAATGAAATACATACACCATTATATTGTTGATTAAAAATTCTATTTAAATATCCAAAATTCAAATTATACATAATAATGTATATCACATTTCAACAATATATGTATGCTGAACATAAATCTAATATTTCATGTCCATTCAAATACCTCTATATCAACTATAATATGTATTCCTTTTTCTGATTGTGATCCCTAAATATCTAATGATGAAATAAGTATGACTAATGTATGTAAGCTAACAATAATCAACATTCTTCATGTGATTCTTAACTAGCATGCACCAACCTGGATAATGCATGGTCTTTGAAAGTCAATTCAGGGGTAAACAGTTGATCTTCAATAGGTGTCTTATTCATCAGTTCATTAAATAGAGGACTGGGAAATACCATCTACAAAATAGAAAATCATCTAAGTGTCTCCAATAGGATGTCTCCACAGCCTTATTCTATCAAATAGTTTGCACTTACCATGTGAACATGTCTTTGTATGGTTTTCAAGGTCAGCAGAATTGAAAGATAATGCCAGACATGATCCCATTGGTATACTTCAATTTCAATCTTGGCTTTTTCCCCACTGTCAATCTGGGCAATCTTGACTGTCAGGCTTCAAATTGTTCCCTTTCAGTCTTTAGATTAAGTCATCTCCCTAATGTAATAAATTTTAAAAAAAAAATTCATACAAGTGTGTGAATCAGTTCTGTACCCCTCTCCCACCCCCCATTTCATAATAAATATCTGTCACTAGCTTACTAAGCCTGTGTATGAACCTGTGTTATTTTCTATCAAGTGTGAAGATGAGTCATATTGAGCATAAAAAACCTCTGTGTGACATTGAACCATAGTCATTCTAGAGTATCCCTTTCTGATTATGTACATTTTAAGTAATGTGTAAACAAAAATCTATTTTTTAAAATGTATGCCATATGATGTATTTGTGTACAAATCATGCCAGCAACAGTCCATACATTTCTACTTACCATCTGATGTCCTCTTTAAAAACCAGGTGGCAAAGACTCGCTATAGGACCCAATGCCCAGAGCATCACCTATATTATGAAAATTTAAAATTATTCTAACATTTGATCAATACTAACATGTTTGCACAATTCTCTACTTGTCATTTCCCTAGAGTTCACATCTATTGAAAATACTACAGTCTAACTTCTATTCTTTACCGTCTAAAGTGGCGGTTGATGACGTCTGCTCTGACATCAAGTCCCTCGTCCTGGAATTCCCCCTCTAGAACAGGATCATCCTCCTCATCTCTGAGGAGGTCTCTGTCCACCGGGACGGCCTGCAGCATCCCAGCCCGCTGTGCAATATTATGCAGGACGCTACAGGCTACAACGATCTTAGCCACCTTCTTTGGGTTGTACTGGAGTGCTCCTCCAGAACGGTCCAGGCACCTGAATCTCATCTTCAGGAGCCCGAACATCCTTTCAACCACCGCCCTGGTTCTCTTATGAGCCCTATTGTAGCGCTCCTCAGACACATCAGTCGGGCTACGCAAGGGGGTAATGAGCCAAGGCCGGCTCATGTACCCAGAATCACCTATCAATTTTGAACAGAACATAATTCAAACAGAATACTTAAACTAGTATATTGTTGTATAAATTTTTTTTAGTTAAAAACCATAATCCATATTAAAACTTGTCAGAAACATCCAAAAAATAAAATTTCTATATTATTCTGTATCTTCCCATTTCAGCTAAGACATGCTACATATGCGTATTGTTCTGAAAACAAACCTTGTGTAAAATGCTAACTACATGGTTACATTGCATTCTCTATCTGAACACTTAAGGTAAGACATGCTACATATCTGCATTTAAATAAAACTAGACATTAGCAGAAAGAGACAATGACAGGGTTAAATTGCATGAGATAATAGCTTCCCATTTCAGCTAAGACATGCTACATATGCGTATTGTTCTGAAAACAAACCTTGTGTAAAATGCTAACTACATGGTTACATTGCATTCTCTATCTGAACACTTAAGGTAAGACATGCTACATATCTGCATTTAAATAAAACTAGACATTAGCAGAAAGAGACAATGACAGGGTTAAATTGCATGAGATAATAGCTTCCCATTTCAGCTAAGACATGCTTCTTATGCGTATTGTTCTGAAAACAAACCTTGTGTAAAATGCTAACTACATGGTTACATTGCATTCTCTATCTGAACACTTAAGGTAAGACATGCTACATATCTGCATTTAAATAAAACTAGACATTAGCAGAAAGAGACAATGACAGGGTTAAATTGCATGAGATAATAGCTTCCCATTTCAGCTAAGACATGCTACATATGCGTATTGTTCTGAAAACAAACCTTGTGTAAAATGCTAACTACATGGTTACATTGCATTCTCTATCTGAACACTTAAGGTAAGACATGCTACATATCTGCATTTAAATAAAACTAGACATTAGCAGAAAGAGACAATGACAGGGTTAAATTGCATGAGATAATAGCTTCCCATTTCAGCTAAGACATGCTACATATGCGTATTGTTCTGAAAACAAACCTTGTGTAAAATGCTAACTACATGGTTACATTGCATTCTCTATCTGAACACTTAAGGTAAGACATGCTACATATCTGCATTTAAATAAAAATAGACATTAGCGTCGGTAAATAACAAATGGTTAAATTTAATCCTATAGCTGAACATGACGCTAACAGTTAAAAAATACAGGGCCAATTGTCAAAATTATTAACCATGTTGAGCACAAATACTCACCAACGAGATAACCAGGGGGCATTTGTCTTTCCTCAAACTGGCTCCACAGGGACGACAGAGAGAGGATGCGGGCATCATGACAAGCCCCTCCAAAATTCGCATACACATGCATAATCCTCATCCGTGCGTCACAAACATACTGCACGTTGAGGCTATGAAAATGTTTGCGATTTCTGAAGGGCAAGTCATCAATTGGAGCACGCAGCGCAATGTGGGTACAATCTATGGCTCCCAAGACATTGGGCAATTGAGCAATATCAAAGAATTCCCGCTTCAGGCGCCTCCAATCACCATCATTCTGTGGGAATCCTATGTATTGCTTACTGATACGTACCATGGCGTCCAGAAAGTTATCAAACACCACAGAGAATGTACCTTGAGCCAGGCCATGCATGTACAGTTCTCCGGATTGAAAACTCCCGGAGGCCAGGACGTATAGACAGCTTAGCATCTTACTCATGGGGGGAACAGCAGTCCTTATTTGTATACGTGGCTCCAAATGAGGTTTAAGAAGATCGTAAAGGCCAATGAGCTGTTCGCGATCGAGCCGATACTTATCAAAAACCTCAAAGTCGCTCATGTTTTCCAAGGTGGGTCTCACCCTGTAGACACGAGGACCTCGAACCAGACGACCCCTTCATCTCGGTCTGAGCCGCCGAGGCTGCCTGATTCGACCAACAGCTAGTTCGCCAATAGCAGCACCAGCAGCGTCTACCATGTCATCGTCATCCATCTTTCAAAACAGCGTAACAAGGTAAGCACTTGATCTGATGTGGATCACAAGTGATGCATTGGCCATGTTGTTTGGGGGATTTATAGTACGATTAGTCCAATGGTATTGAGTTTGTAATGATTGCTGATTGTATTCACTTGTTTGTATGTGAACGGCGCGAATGCTTTCAAAGTGGGCGTTGTATTTTTTTGGCTGAAATGTTGTTTTCCGCAAATAAATCTCAATGTGAAAGTGTCAAATATCACACATACAGTGCATGTTTGTAATGTTTGTTCATATGCGTAATCAATATTTATGAAACGCGATCTTATAGTAACAAGCACACGTCCAGGCTAACATGAATGAAAGTGCATAGTTGTGTATAATGTGCATCGAATGTGATCGATCAATGTTGCTGCAATATTGTTTGTAAACGATAAAGTAACAGCTGCCATCTGTAGTATTGTATATATAAGTGATTGCCGAGCTGTCAATATTGTATGCGTCCCTTTAAAATCGCAATAATAATTCCGAACTTCCCGTCTGCCATCTGTAGTATTGTATATATAAGTGATTGCCGAGCTGTCAATATTGTATGCGTCCCTTTAAAATCGCAATAATAATTCCGAACTTCCCGTCTGCCATCTGTAGTATTGTATATATAAGTGATTGCCGAGCTGTCAATATTGTATGCGTCCCATTAAAATGGCACTAATACTGAATAACTTCCGGCTGTCATCTGTAGTATTGTATATATAAGTGATTGCCGAGCTGTCAATATTGTATGCGTCCCATTAAAATGGCACTAATACTGAATAACTTCCGGCTGTCATCTGTAGTATTGTATATATAAGTGATTGCCGAGCTGTCAATATTGTATGCGTCCCATTAAAATGGCACTAATACTGAATAACTTCCGGCTGTCATCTGTAGTATTGTATATATAAGTGATTGCCGAGCTGTCAATATTGTATGCGTCCCATTAAAATCGCAATAATACTGAATAACTTCCGGCTGTCATCTGTAGTATTGTATATATAAGTGATTTCCGAGCTGTCAATATTGTATGCGTCCCTTTCAAATCGCAATAATAATTCAGAACTTTCCGTCTGCCATCTGTAGTATTGTATATATAAGTGATTTTAGATCTGACAATATTGTATGCGTGCCATAAAAATGGCACTAATACTGAATAACTTCCGGCTGCCATCTGTAGTATTGTATATATAAGTGATTTGCGATCTGACAATATTTCTTAATTGTCCCATTGAAATCTCAATAATAATGCTGTTCAAAAGTGTGGTTTACGTATATGTTGTATTGTAGTATTGAGTGTTAAAGTTCCTAAAGGGGCGGTACAGTGGTGAATCTGTGATGTGTATGGTTGAATCTTCTAATGACGTCATGATATTATTAACCTGCCTATGTAGTTGTGAAATCCTCATTGTGTTGTTGTATTGTGCTACATTGTTATTGTGTGCTGAATAAAATCTAAATGTGTGCTTTGTGGTTGCGTGATGGGTGATACGTGTTATGTACATGTACGTATATATTGTGATTGTGTCCCACATATGCTGACTTCTATATAGCGGTCTGGCATTGTTGTACCTTCCCGTAAAGTGACATCTGTAATCTGGTGTAATGATGTATTTTTTGTAGGTAATTCCTAATGGTTTATTGTGATGGAATAATGATGTTACAAGTACCGTCAAATCCATATGTTGTGTTTTGTGATTCCTGTAGAGAATGTAATGTGTTTGTCCACCATCATTTGAATGCACATGTATGAGTGAATGTTAAAAGTAATATATGTGCATCCATGAGTGATTATGTGTTAAGCCTATGTAAATATGCAGTTGCTGCAAGCATATGAGTTGAATAACTGAAATGCAATAATAAAGGTAAATGAGAGGTGTTTCCCATTGTGTAGTGTTTGTGAATCCAGAAATGTGTATTGAATTTTATTTTAATTTTAAATGTAATTTTATTGAAATAATAATGTGTTACTAGTGATGTGGATTTGTAGTTGATGTAATCTAAAAGTGTGAAACAAATTTATGGTGTTGTGAATATTTAATAATTAAAAACCATAAGTCCACCATAGGGAAATAGTCATTTCTTGATCTATTTATCATAGCTGTGTCTAACGCATGAAATCATGTATTTTCTAGCGCTGGTATTTGGAGTTTTTCAGTCTACGCTATTTGCGTGCGTTAGGGAAATGAGGGTTTCGCGTGCACGAGCACGTCTTCCCAATAGAAGTCAATGGAGGCTCTAAAGATTTCTAATTTTTTTTTCTAAGACTGGTTTTCCTCGTAAAGTGAGTGACGTCATGAGCTTGTGTGAAAAAGTCACTAAATCGTGTTCTTTTTGCAATAAATAAATATTTTGTGTATGTCATGTGGTGTATATTGTTTGTATGCATCGATGAGTGTATGTTTGTGATAATGTTATTAGTTAGATGTAGGTATATGAGGGTCTTTTCCCGTATGTCCATGTAAGTCAATGGGAAAATGGATTTTTGTGGATTTTTTTCAAACACCCGAGATCTCGCAACTTTAATCCTTTGTATTTTACCGAAAACAAAATAAATATGAAAAATAAAGATAGTGTAGTGTTTGTATGAGTGTAAGTGTACTTTGTGTAATATTTGTTTTGTGATTCGTGGATGTTGTTTTTGTCGGTATATGTTTACTACTGGGTCTGAGGTGGCGGTAGAAAGGTGAGCGTTAGGTGTATTTTGAGTAGCGGTAAATAAACTCTAAATACCGGAGTGCGTAAGAAACCAGCGTTAGGAGCCTCTAACGCTGGTTTTCACGGCTAACGCCGAACTCCAAATCTAGGCCTTAGTGTGGTTTCTTCAAAGACATGGTTGGAGGATCAATTTACAAAAGAGTTTCTTGATTCCTTAGACAAGGGTGTCCTTTTTAAATTTCCAGATAGAATTCAATGTTTATGATTCTTTCTCTGACAGACAAGAGATGAATGAAGTTAATTTTAGTTTGTCTACACCTTCAGTCTCTATTATTCCCTTCAGTGGCTATGTGCATAGCTCACTTTCGTATGAAGCCTTTATAGCTTTGCATGTTGCACCAAAGGTGCAGGGTTTATTTTCAGATATCACAACTGATATACTTAAATCCCAACAGTCTACTATTCTCTCTAATTTGGTGGTTGGACTATCACCCTATTGTTCAGGGGGCTTCATTTGTTTGTCCTATCTGGACTGTATTCTCAACAGATGCAAGTTTTTCAGGTTGGGGAGCTGTCTGAGACTCTCTGACAGCACAAGGGGTTTGGAAACCTCAAGAGGCAAGGTTACCAATCAATATTTTAGAACTCTGTGCTATTTCAGGACTCTTCAGGCGTGGTCTTTATTGAAGAGAGAGCTTTTATATTTGTTTTCAAACAGACAATATCACAATAGTGGCATATGTCAATCATCAAGGAGGGACTCGCAGTCCTTCAGTTATAAAGGAAGTATCTTGGATACTTTCTTCGGCGGAATCCAACTCTTGTCTAATTTCTGTGATTCTTATCCCAGGTATAGACAATTGGGAAGTGAATTATCTCAGCCATCAGACTTTGTATCCGGAGGAGTGGTCTCTCCATCCAGATGTGTTTTTTTCATTTTGTACAGATGTGGGGTTCTTCCAGAAATAGATCTGGTGGCCTCTCATCTAAATAAGAAGCTTCCCAGATACCTTTCCAGGTCCAGGGATCCTCAGGCGGAGATGGCGGATGCCTTAGCAGTTCTTTGTTTTTTACCAACCTGCTTATATTTTTTCGCATCTGGTTCTTCTTTAAAGGGTAATCTTCAAGATCATAATTGTTCAATTTCATGTGTTTCTGATCTTGTCTGAATGTCCAGTTGCCAGCCTTGGCCACTTCCTTTAAGGCCAGACCTTCTGTCTCGAGGGCTGTTTTTCCATCAAGATCTCAAATCTCTACATTTGAAGGCATGGAAATTGAATGCTTAGTACTTAGTCATAGAGGTTTTTCTGACTCAGTGATTAGCACTAAGTCTGTTTCAAGGAGAACATTTTTATCAGGTTTAGAAAACCTATATTTCTATGTGTTCCACTCATAATTATTCTTGGCAATTTTTCAGAATTCCTAGGATTTTAGTTTCTTCCGGATGTTTTGGAAAAGGGTTTATCTGCAAATACTTTGAAGGATAAATTTCTGCCATTTCAGTCTTATTTCATAGGAAGATTGCTAAACTTCCTGAAATTCACTGTTTTGTTTAGGCTTTGATTCGTATCAAACCTGTTATTTAATCTATTTCTCCTCTTTGGAGGCTCAACTTAGTTTTGAAGTTTTTTCAGGCTCCTCCTTTTGAGCCTATGCATTCTCTGATTATTAATTACTTTCTTGAAAAGTGTTATTTCTTTTTGCTATTTCTTCTACTAGAAGAATTTCTGAATTGTCTACTCTCTTTTCTGAGTTTCTTTATCTGATTTTCCATTTGCTGACTTTATTTACATTTTTTAATAAAGTTGTGAATTCTAACAAATTCAATAGGGAATTTGTTGTTCCTTCTTTGTGTCCTAATTTTAAGAATACTCTTGAAAGGTTTTCTCATTCTTTGGATGTGGTAAGAGCTTTCAAATATTATGTTGAGGCTACTTTAGATTTCAGAAAGACTTCTTGTCTATTTGTTATTTCTTCTGGCTCCAGGAAAGGTCAGAAAGCCTCTGTTTTCTCTTGTAAGATGTATCGAGTCCACGGATTCATCCTTACTTGTGGGATATTCTCCTCCCCTACAGGAAGTGGCAGAGAGAGCACCCACAGCAGAACTGCCTATATAGCTCCCCCCTTAGCTCCACCCCCCAGTCATTCTCTCTGCCTGCTTAACTGCTCGGAAGGGCAAAGAGGAGTGTGGTGACAAAAATGTTAGGTTTTTATTTTCTCAAGTAAAAGTTTGTTATTTTTAAATGGTACCAGTGTGTACTATTTACTCTCTGGCAGAAAAGGGATGAAGATTTCTGCAAGGAGGATGATGATCTTAGCATTTTGTAACTAAAATCCACTGCTGTTCTCACAAGGGCTGAAGAGTACAGGAAAACTTCAGTTGGGGGAACAGTTTGCAGGCTAAACTGCATTAAGGTATGTTCAGCCTATTTTTTTCTAGACAGACTATGTTATTTCTATAAAAGGCTGGCAATATCCCCATGAGGGAAGGGTAAGCTGTATTCAGACACTTGGATAGGAATTTCAGCTTGCATGAAGGGCTCATTAGTTACTGGTGACACTGTTTGGTAAAAACGTTTTAGTTTTTTCAGTGAATGATGCAATTATAACGTTTTTTTGAAGGGACTAAAGGGGTCATTGTGGCTTGTTTTTGAGTTTTCTAACCCACATGGTTAATTTAGAGACACTCTAATGTTTGTCTGTTAGGCCTCAAAACATTGAGTGAGGTGGGATGGGCCTATTTTCGTGCCTCAGTTGTGCAGTTTCTTTTCCTCTGAGACTTCTAACTGCTTCTCCAGAGGTTCCTGCCATGTTTGAGGGCTGTAAAAGAAGTTTTTTTCCCCACAAATTGTTCTGAAGGGCAGGTAGGAGCCACAGCAGAACTGTGGCAAAGTGCTGAAAGTCTTTTTTACTTGTTTTGATGTTTTTTCAATCGGATTTTGCCATTAAGGGGTTAATTGTTTATTTGCATAGCTGTGCAAAGTTACTAAGGCTATATGATACTACTGTAAACATTTCGTTATGTTTACTGCTTTTTTACACTGTTTTGCAGAATTTGTGCAGCTTTTTTTCTCTTAAAGGCACAGTACCGTTTTATTTCTAAGTGTTATTTACTTTAATTACAGTGTTTTCCAAGCTTGCTTGTTACATTACTAGCCTGTTTAACATGTCTGACACCAAGGAAAATCCTTGTTCAATATGTTTGGAAGCCATTGTGGTACCCCCTCTTAGAATGTGTCCCAGTTGTACTGATATGTCCATAAACTATAAAGAACATATATTAGCACTTAAAAATAGAGCAATAGATGATTCTCAGTCAGAAGTAAATGAGGGTTTAGCATCTAGCTCTCCCCAAGTGTCACAACCAGTAACGCCCGCACAAGTGACGCCAAGTTCCTCTAGTGCGTTGAATTCATTTATTTTACAAGACATGGCCACAGTTATGAATACAACCCTCACAGAGGTTTTATGCTGACTGCCTGGTTTTCAAGGAAAGCGGGACAGCTCTGGGTTAAGGAAAAATGCTGAGCAGTCTGATGCTTTAGTAGCCGTATCTGATATGCCCTCACAATGCTCTGAGGTAGGGGTGAGGGATTTGTTATCTGAGGGAGAAATTTCTGATTTAGGAAAGACGCTTCCTCAGACAGATTCTGATATGACGGCCTTTAAATTTAAGCTTGAACACCTCCGCTTATTGCTCAGGGAGGTATTAGCGGCTCTAGATGATTGTGACCCTATAGTGGTCCCAGAGAAATTGTGTAAGATGGGTAAATACTTAGAGGTTCCTGTTTACACTGATGTTTTTTTCCAGTCCCTAAGAGGATTGTGAATATTATTGCTAAGTAGTGGGATAGACCAGGTATTCCGTTCATTCCCCCTCCTGTTTTTAAGAAAATGTTTCCCATATCTGACACCATGCGGGACTCGTGGCAGACAGTTCCTAAGGTGGAGGGAGCTATTTCTACTCTGTCTAAGCGTACAACTATACCTATTGAAGTCAGTTGTGCTTTCAAAGATCCTGTGGATAAAAAATTAGAGGGTCTCCTGAAGAAAATTTTTGTTCATCAAGGTTTTCTTCTTCAACCTATTGCGTGCATTGTTCCTGCAACTACTGCAGCTGCTTTCTGGTTTGAGGCTCTAGAAGAGGCTCTTCAGATGGAGACTCCATTAGAAGAAATTTTGGACAGAATTAAGGCCCTTAAATTGGCTAATTCTTTTATTACAGATGCCGCTTTTCAACTGGCTAAATTAGCGGCAAATAATTCAGGTTTTGCCATTTTAGCACGCAGGGCGTTATGGCTTAAATCCTGGTCTGCTGATGTGTCATCTAAAACGAAACTTTTGAACATCCCTTTCAAAGGAAAGACCCTATTCGGGCCTGAACTGAAAGAAATTATTTCAGACATCACTGGAGGGAAAGGTCATGCCCTCCCTCAGGATAGATCAAATAAGATGAGGACCAAACAAAAAATTTTTCGTTCCTTTTGGAATTTCAAGAGTGGTCCCGCTTCAGCTTCCTCTGCTGCAAAGCAAGAGGGGAATTGTGCCCAATCCAAGTCAGTCTGGAGACCTAACCAGGCTTGGAACAAGGGTAAACAGGCCAAGAAGCCTGCAGCTGCCTCTAAGACAGCATGAAGGGGTAGCCCCCGATCCAGGACCGGATCTAGTAGGGGGCAGACTCTCTCTCTCTTCGCTCAGGCTTGGGCAAGAGATGTTCACGATACCTGGGTTTTAGAAATTGTGTCCCAGGGATATTTTCTGGAGTTCAAAGGCTCTCTTCCAAGGGGGACTTTTCACATTACTCAATTGTCTGTAAACAGACAAAGAGAGAGGCGTTCTTACGCTGTGTAGAAGACCTACTTACCATGGGGGTGATCCGCTCAGTCCAAAAAGAGGAACAGGGGCTAGGTTTTTACTCAAACCTTTTGTGGTTTCCAAAAGAGGGAACTTTCAGATCAATCTTGGATCTCAACATTCTAAACAAGTTCCTCAAAGTTCCATCATTCAAGATGGAGACTATTCGGTCTATTCTACCTCTGATCCAGAAGGGTCAATATATGACCACCGTGGACTTATCTACCCATCCCTATTCACAGAATTTTCACAAGGGTGCTAGGGTCCCTTCTGGCAGTTCTACGACCACGGGGCATAGCAGTGGCACCTTATTTAGACGACATCTTATTTCAGGCGTCAACTTTCCAGCTATCCAAGTCTCACACGGACATTGTGTTGGCTTTTCTGAGATCTCACGGGTGGATGGTGAAGATAAAAAAGAGTTCTCTCTTCCCTCTTATAAGAGTTTCCTTCCTAGGGACTCTGATAGACTCGGTAGAAATGAAAATATTTCTGATGGTGGTCAGAAAATCAAAGCTCTTAACCACTTGCCGAGCTATTCATTCCATTCCTCGGCCATCAGTGGCTCAGTATATGGAGGTAATCGGACTCATGGTAGCGGCAATGGACATAGTTCCTTTTGCCCACCTACACCTCAGACCACTACATCTATGCATGCTCAAACAGTGGAATGGGGATTATAGAGATTGAGTCTCCTCAACTGCATCTGGACCAGGAGACCAGAGATTCTCTTCTCTGGTGGTTGTCTCAGGACCACCTGTCTCAGGGAATGTGTTTCCGCAGGCCAGAGTGGCTCATTGTAACGACAGATACCAGCCTGCTAGGCTGGGATGCAGTCTGGAACTCCCTGAAAGCACAGGGCTTATGGTCTCAGGAGGAATCTCTTCTCCCGATAAATATTCTAGAACTGAGAGCGATATTCAATGCGCTATAGGCGTGGCCTCAGCTTGCTGCGGCCAAATTCATCAGGTTTCAGTCGGACAACATCACGACTGTAGCTTATATCAATCATCAAGGAGGAACAAGGAGTTTTCTAGCGATGATGGAGGTAACCAAAATAATCCGATGGGCAGGGGATCATTCTTGCCATCTCTCAGCAATCCATATCCCAGGAGTAGAGAACTGGGAGGCGGATTTCCTAAGTCGTTAGACTTTTCATCTGGGGGAGTGGGAACTCCATCCGGAGGTATTTGCCCAGCTGATTCAGCTATGGGGCACACCAGAATTGGATCTGATGGCGTCCCGTCAGAATGCCAAACTTTCTCGTTACGGGTCCAGGTCCCGGGATCCCAAGACGGTACTGATAGATGCTCTAGCAGTGCCTTGGTCCTTCAATCTGGCCTATGTATTTCCTCTCCTTCTACGTCTGGTTGCCAGAATAAAGCAGGAGAGAGCTTCGGTGATTCTGATAGCACATGTGTGGCTACGCAGGACTTGGTATGCAGACCTAGTGGACATGTCCTCGGTTCTACCATGGACTCTGCCAATGAGGCAGGACCTTCTAATCCAAGGTCTAAAATCTAATTTCTCTGCATCTGACTGCTTGGAGATTGAATGCCTGATTCTTTTTTTTTTTATTTATAACCAATAATGGATAACAAAAATAATGTACATGTCTTTTTACCACGCAGGGCAGGCATGCAGAACTTCTGCAGCAACATAATTTTACAATGTAGTATGAACATACAGTATTAAGCTAAATATACCCCAATAACATAGCATATGTATTTCAGTACCCCAATTCAAGAAATGCGAGATAAATGATACATCATTGTATACATCCTATGTATTCACATTATTGGATTTTCTTATGTTTTAAGCAAAACAAAAAAAACACAACAATAACGTAAAATTGCAAAAAGAAAAAAAAAAAAACACAACAATTTAAGAATACAAATCATACAGGAGTAACTTCTACGAAGTGAAAGGGTCCAGCTCCCCTCCTAACTTATAACGGATATGATAAAACAAATTACCATCACTACCAAATCTACTAAATGAAATTCCTTTAGTGGGCACTAAACTAATACGGTCCTTGAGCTCCGACTCCTTACCTAGTCCTTCCTTGAAAAAATAAATAATTAGCAGCTAACTAACCATAAGGCGAGACAAGACAATAACAGAATAAACAAAAAAAAAAAAAAAAAAAAAAAGATTAATTTTAATATTCCCCCTCCTCTCCGCCCCCACCTCAGCTATCACTCATAAAGTTCCCAACTAGGCTACTCAATCCAATTATATGGAAAAATAAAACCAGTAAATGATTTTTAGCCACAATTGTCTAACTATAGGGCAAGACCAGAACATATGCAATATAACAGCTCTGGTATGAGCACAACGTGGACAAAAATTAACCACGGATGGATAAAACTTAGATAATTTCCATGGTGTATGGTAAAAATTGTTAATCAATTTCATATGTGATTCCTTCCAGGCCATCGGGACTTTACATTTACGTATTGACTCAAAACTCTGTTTAATTGTCCCGTGCTCTACAGAAGGAATTAAAGGTAACCAAAATTTACAGATATTATCCCTAATAGACAAGCTCTGTTTATTCAACATAATATCATACATCAGGGAAATTGAAGAGTCCCCTGATGTGAATTTTTGTATACAGAGCTTAATATCCCACCAGACCATCAAAGAGGAAGCCAGCCAATTCTGATCTGAAATAAAATGCCGGATTTGAAAGTAGGCAAATAAACTGGATCTAGGTAGTCCATATTTCCTAAAGATGATAGTTTTCATCAAATAATTGTTTTACATAGCATAGCCCTTTTTCAGCCCAGTCCTTAAAAGCTCTCTGATATATACCTGGGAGAAAGCCTGGGTTGCCTAAGATCAGTAGAAATTCTGAAACAGTATAATCTAACTCTAAAATCCCACATAGTTTTTGCCATGCCTGTACTATGTTTTTCAAGGAAATAAGACAACTCACATTCTGGGGCAATTTCTGTACGTGAACATGTAAAATAGCTTTTAAAGAAAACGGTACAATTAGAGAAGATTCTATTTCTTTGGATGCAACTATGTTAGCTCCTGAAAGCCAATCTATTGCTATTTTGACCAGGGTGGCCAGATTATACATTTTAAGATTAGGAAGAGCAAGTCCAGCTACTCCGGTGTTTTGCATTAATCTTATAAGAGCAATTCATGGTTTTTTATTATTCCAAATAAATTTAGAAAATAGGGCATTAATTAATTTCAGATCTTTATTTAATATAAAGAGCAGAAGATTCTGAAGTGGATATAGCAAACGTGGGAAGATAATAGATTTAATTAAATTGACTCGAGCTGTCAAAGATAATGGGAACGCAGCCCAAAGTTGTAGGTCAATTTCAATCTTTTTGAATAGAGACTCAAAGTTATCTTTATACCAATAAGAGGGGTTTTTATGTGAAACTAAACCTAAATATTTAATGGCATCAACTCGTTTAAATGGGACATTGGGAACTACTATCTGTGTGTTATTAAAACATAATTTTTTCAAGATTTATCTTATACCCAGAGAAGGAGCTAAAGATTTTCAAAATTTGTAAAACAGACGGTATAGCCTGTTGCGTATTGACTAAAAATACTAAGACGTCATCCGCATATAACAAAGTTTTAAGATAGTGTGTACCAAACGGGACTCCGCATAATGCCTCTCTGAATCGTATTGCTAAAGGTTCCAATGCCATATTAAAAAGCACAGGGGACAATGGACACCCTTGTCTAGTGCCTGATTCTATCAAAAAGAGTCGGTCATTGATACCCTGATTCAGGCTAGAAAGCCTGTCACCAGGAAGAACTATCATAAGATTTGGCGCAAATATCTTTATTGGTGTGAATCCAAAGGTTACTCGTGGAGTAAGATTAGGATTCCTAGAAAATTGTCTTTTCTCCAAGAAGGTTTGGAGAAGGGATTATCAGCTAGTTCCTTATAAGGACAAATATCTGCTTTGTCTATTCTTCTACACAAACGTCTGGCAGATGTCCCAGACGTCCGAGCATTTAGTCAGGCTTTGGTCAGAATCAAGCCTGTATTTAAACCTGTTGCTCCGCCATGGAGCCTAAATTTAGTTCTTAAAGTTCTTCAAGGGGTTCCATTTGAACCTATGCATTCCATGGATATTAAGCTTCTATCTTGGAAAGTTTTGTTTATAGTAGCTTTCTCTTTGGCTCAAAGAGTTTCTGAGCTATATGCTTTACAGTGTGATTCCCCTTATCTTATTTTCCATGCAGATAAGGTGGTTTTGCGTACCAAACCTGGGTTTCTTCCTAAGGTTGTTTCTTATAAGAATATCAATCAAGAGATTGTTGTTCCTTCACTGTGTCCTAATCCTTCTTCAAAGAAGGAACGTTTGTTGCACAATCTTGATGTGGTTCGTGCTTTAAAGTTCTACTTACAAGCAACTAAAGATTTCCGTCAAACATCTTCATTATTTGTTGTTTATTCTGGTAAGTGGAGAGGTCAAAAGGCTACGGCTACCTCTCTTTCGTTTTGGCTGAAAAGTATCATCCGTTTGGCTTATGAGACTGCTGGCCAACAGTCTCCTGAAAGAATTATTGCTCATTCTACTAGAGCTGTGGCTTCCACATGGCTTTTAAAAATGAGGCTTCTGTTAAACAGATATGTAATGCGGCGACTTGGTCTTCATTTCATACTTTTTCCAAATTTTACAAATTTGATACTTTTGCTTCTTCGGAGGCTATTTTTGGGAGAAAGGTTCTACAATCAGTGGTGCCTTCCATTTAAGGTCCCTGTCTTGTCCCTCCCTTCATCCCTCCTAAAGCTTTGGTATCCCACAAGTAAGGATGAATCCGTGGACTCAATACATTTTACAAGAGAAAACATAATTTATGCTTACCTGATAAATTTGTTTCTCTTGTGATGTATCGAGTCCATGGCCCGCTCTGTTTATTAAGACAGGCATATATATATATTTTTATTTTTAAACTTTCAGTCACCACTGCACCCTATAGTTTCTCCTTTTTCTTCCTAGCCTTCGGTCGAATGACTGGGGGGTGGAGCTAAGGGGGGAGCTATATAAGCAGTTCTGCTGTGGGTGCTCTCTCTGCCACTTCCTGTAGGGGAGGAGAATATCCCCAAGTAAGAATGAATCCGTGGACTCGATACATCACAAGAGAAATACATTTATCAGGTAAGCATAAATTATGTTTTTTCTCTGGCATTTTGTTTGAAACGTTTGTTTCACAAAGTTTTTCTGAACGTGGGGCAGTCTCTGCCTCAGAGAATTACAGCTTATTTTACTAAATCAGTTGCCTATTCTTGGGTTGTCAAGAATAAAGTTTCAGTTGATTAACTTTGCAAAACAGTAATTTGGTTTTCTTTGCATACTTTTTCTTAAATTTTACCATTTTGTTGTGTTTGCTTTTTCGGGAGCAGCCTTTGGTAAAAAGGTTCTTCAGGCACTTATCTCAGTTTGATTCTAATGCATTTGATCTGAATTTTTTTAATTTTTTTTAAGAAAACTTATTTATATTTTGGATGTAATTGTTATTTTATCCCTCCCTCTCTAGTGACTCGTGGATTTCCACATCTTAGGTATTATATACTATACATCACTAGCTCATGGACTCTTGCCACTTATATGAGAGAAAACATAATTTATGTAAGAACTTACCTGATAAATTTATTTCTTTCATAGTGGCAAGAGTGCATGAGACCCACACTATTTTTGGTGGTTATGATTTTTTTGTATAAAGCACTTTATTTTTTCCAGTTCCTCTTTTTGTATGCTTTTTACTCCTTTTATTCCTCACTTCTTGGCTACACGTTAAACTAAGGTATGAGTGAGGTGGGAGGTGTATTAATAGGCATTTTGAGGTTTGGGAAACTTTGCCCACTCCTGGTAGGAATGTATATCCCATTTGTCACTAGCTCATGAACTCTTGACACTATGAAATAAATACATTTATCAGGTCAGTTCTTACCTAAATTATGTTTTTTTTGCACTGGGGGAGGGTCTAGTATGGTATAAAAGCCTGTTGTTCACCATATGCCTGTTGGTCTGATGAAGGGGTGTACTCCCCAAAATGTCACTGAATAAAAGGCACTTTGTGCCCTTTTTGTTAAGCCCAGCCCAGCGCAGTTTTTCTATATAATTTAACCTTTTTCTACGTACATACTGTATAACTTTACTGAGAGAGGTGGAAAATTATAAAAACTCTGCTTGAGAAAGCAATTATGGCCCCTTATGATGAGGATTCTGTTGCAATTGCAATGCGTTTGTGGTGCAATATCTCCTGTAAAAGGATGACCACACCGTATAAGAGGAGTTAGAAGTGGGAGGAGAATGATGTCAGAGCAGCAGCGGTACCATTCCTATGAGTTAATTAAAAGCACAAAAGAAGGTACATGAGACTACTATGAGATGCGCTTGTGAAGGAAGCCCCAGCCCCCATACCTCTTTACAGGCATATATACAGGTGAGTCAGTCCGGTTCTGTAGTTAAACAACCCTCTGCCTAACTAACCTCCTGTCTAATGGAAAAATGTTTGTACTGATTAAAGGGACAGCTATGGGCACCAGGTTTGTACCAAGCTAAGCTAACTTTTTTATGGGAAACTGGGAGACAGATTTTCTTGGTTCGTGTAGCTTGATGCAAGACCTGGTGACCTATAGAGGATACATAGATGACACACTAATTGTCTGGAAAGGAAGTGAGGATACACTGCTTGAATTTTTTGATGCAATGAACAAAAACAATAAAGGACTTAAATTTACATACAAAATGAGCAAAGATAGAATATCTTTTCTAGATTTGGATATAGAAAATGAATCAAACAGCTTTAAGACTAAGACTTTTTATAAGAAAGTTGACTCAAATAATTTAATTCATGCCAATAGCTGCCACCTAGCAAGGTGGAAAGACAACATACTAAAAGCACAATTTCTTAGAGTAAGAAAAAACTGATCCAAGCTTATGGATTATGAGGAGCAAGCTTTGATTCCCTAGTTATTGTCTTTTCATCATACCCCCTATCAGAGAATCTTTTTCTTAGAATCATAGCCACCAACATTTTGGAAACAGTAGAGCATACAAAATATTTAAAGTCTGGAGCAAAATCTGATAAGCTCCCCTGTATAGATAGTACAGAAGGAGGACAGATTCCTTTAGAAGCAGCAGTAGAATAAGGAGGGTTTGCATGCAACACGGGATCCATACAAGAAGTGCACAGTTGAGCTGGAGAAATAACTGCTATTTTACACATTACACATTTAGGGCTCATTTCCATTTGAGTTATAAGTTACTCAAGCGGCCGACAGCTAAAAGTAGTTTACGGCTCCATTTCAGTACCAGGTTTCCATTGAATTATTTTGCACATTGCGTGCAGTTGGTCTGTTCATGTAAGTGTAAGTTCATGTCCTCTTAACGCTTCCACCCGACATTGGATTTTTAGAAAATTGAACCATAACAAGTTTGTTGCTACAATAACATTTAGATTTAACACCTGCACTTCTTATCTGTGATCACCTCTAGAAAGAAACAGAAACAAAGATACATTGATTTCATTAAATAAAATGAAAAAAGTTTTATTTAATGAATAATAATTTTTTCTTTGTTTTTATAAAGTATTCAAATTTATTGATATATGTTATTGATTATATTTTTAGATGTAAATACTTATTGATATTTTTATTAGGGCTTAACTGTAACTTTTCTTATACATGTGCCAGAACTAAATATTACATAAAACAATCTATTTCTAAAGTGAAACACTTTCATTGTTTGCAAACATCATTTCAATGAGAACTAGGCCTCAAAAAGCAATTTTTTTTCCCCTTTTACACATAGATGAGTCGGGCAAAAATGTTATCAAATTATCGTGTCAGCTTCAGACAGTATTCATGGTTTGTGCTTTCAGTGGAAATCTGGTGTAATTTAGTGCTTTATAGCTTCTGATACTTTCTATGGAACACCTTATTATATCATAATTTGGTATAACGCACCATCGAAAGCCGATAATAAGCGTATGTCTTTAAATTTTACGAGATCACACAAACCTAAATAGGGCTCAATGAAAATGAGCACTTTCACTGAAATGCAGGATCAGATAAACTAACATCTAAAGGAAAAAAAGCAGTAGAAATGAGACGGATTCAGATTGCTCTATTTTAAACACCCAGGTTTAGACAGATAACAGTAAATACACAGCAAAGTAAAATACAGTAATATTTAGCACCACAAAATAAAGAGACATATTGAGAAAAGTTTTAAGAGCCCTTAACACAAATAATATAATACAAGGGAAAAAAACAGGCACTATAGAACCCTTAGAGAATCAATGGCTTAAAAAAAGCCCAATTGATGAAATGGAAAATCTTACCCCCTCACAGAAGAGATATCAGCCACATTCACCTTCCCTTTCAAAATGTCAGCAATAGACAGGAGACAACAGCGTCTCTAACCACTCCCTGCAATAGCGCGCTTGAATGGGAAGAAAACATGGGAAAAAGTTAACCCCAGTTCTGCTAATCCACTTACTTCTAACACCAGCTGACTAAAAATGCACGCAATGTAGTAAATACAAAGACCAGAGTGCAGATTAATCACCCATAGGCAAAATGAGCTGAAAACAGAGCCCAGCTGAAAGGCGACTTCTTCAAGGGACAGTCATTACCTTAGATTAAACTGCAAATAGCCTTCTGCAACTTTTCTACATCATGCAGCAGGAACGGTAAAAAAAGTTATTCTAAAATTACTATTGTTTCTTGCCACTTTGTAATGGCTGCCAAGCTCCACCCACTGAAGACCTCTACGAAGAATCCTAAGAGCACCTCTAGCCTTATTCCACCACCTAGGAGTCAAAGATCTAACTTGAAAATCAGTGATGTGGGAGGGATGGAATGCTCTTGGAGTTTTGGGAAATCTTTGCCTCCTCCTAGTGTCCAGGAGTTGAATTTCAGAAGTAATGGACTCATGGGGGCCCATTTATCAAGCTCTGTATGGAGCTTGTGGGCCCGTCTAAAGACCGCTGCTCCATAACCCTGTCCGCCTGCTCTGAGCAGGCAGACAGGAATCGCCGGAA
Source organism: Bombina bombina (assembly GCF_027579735.1). NCBI lineage: Eukaryota > Metazoa > Chordata > Amphibia > Anura > Bombinatoridae > Bombina > Bombina bombina. Next base: position 1,211,316,775 of record NC_069499.1, on the reverse strand, counting down.
ATCAACCCGATCGAGTACGATCGGGTTGATTGACAGCTCCCTGCTGGCGGACCATTGGCCGTGAGTCTGCAGGGGGAGGCGTTGCACCAGCAGCTCTTGTGAGCTGCTGGTGCAATGTTAAATGCGGAGAGCGTATTGCTCTCCGCATTTAGCGAGGTCTTGTGGACCTGATCCACACTGTTGGATCAGGTCCGCAAGACCTTTAATAAATATGCCCCATGGAGCTCACCACCTTACAAAAGAAAATCTTTTCAATCAATACAAAGAAAAAAGTTCCTTTTATGTAATTTACATAATAAATATTTCCACTGTTTAGGTAAAACAGAAAAAATTATATTTTCATAATAATGTACAAACAGTTTTAAACTTATCAATAAGAAAACACATTTACTAGGCTGCATGGCAGCTTTCAAACATGTTTTGCAGGTGAAACAGTTCTGCACCTGATTGCACAGATAACTATATTAAATACTTCTGCCTATTTAGATAGAACTGAAAAGCCTAATTAAAGTTACAATCTCTGCAGAGAATGTCTCACCCCTCTACGTTTTACATTTTTTACTTGGTATATATTTTTTTAAATGAAATATAGTCAGTAGTGCATTCCACTTCAGGAAGTACTATTATTAGTATATCAGGAATCTGACATTTCTTGCTCTTTACATTTAGAAATTGACATAAATGTAGAGTCAAACTACTGTACTTTGGCACAAAATCTTCATTCACCACTGTATAATATTATTCTCATACCTTTTACTCAGCAACAAAGTTAGATAATAATTAAAAGCTTCAGTTCAGATGTATATTGTGGATCTGAACTAAAGCTTTTAAATATATATACTGTATGTGTATATATATATATATATATATATATACACAATATATATACTATATATATATATATATATATATATACATACATACACACACACACATACATATACAGGTGACTCTGATTACACTTGGGTTCTATTCCTGTGGTATATAAACTTATATAATATAAAAATATAGGAGGTACGGAGCCTGACAGCTCTCTAAGATGGAGGCACTGGTGTAGAGCTCTAGATTCAGAGAGGGCTGGAGAGCACACCTGCCTCAGATTTGAGCTGAAATACCCAAGATGTGATGGGAGAGATGCCCTAGACCACAAAGCACACATCGATATGATCAAGAAACCCCTACAGCACGTTTGAAGATAGCGGTCCTCTCCGGATTAATAGCGGCATCACAGCTAGACTGCAGACTGGAGGCAGCGTTAGTGGCGATCCCGACAGGACCGCAATTAAAAAGGGTCACCCAGTAGATCTGCACATAGTGCGACAGGCAGATATACAGTTGAGTACCCAGCCTATAAAGGTTCAAATCCGCCTTAATTTAAAACGGACTGTCAGGTTAGGAAATGTCCAGAAGAAGACCCAAATGCTAGGGCGATCTTAAACAACACCCTTGCACTCTGAGTTTAATCCAGGACATGACCCCACGACAACCTCTAAAAAACAATGTACTCGCGATATGGAGCAGGGTTAGCCTGAATCCAAAGTAATTCAAGATATCAGCCAAGTAGACTTCTGAGTAAGGAACTGGTTTCAGGAAATGTCTTCCACAGAATCAGGAGAGCAGGGATAGTCCACTTATACTCAAACAGAGGAAGGGTAAAACAAGAAACAGTTAATAATGCAGGAGTAGGTCACTTGTTATCAGGCAGTTTGAGGGTTAACACTGTGTAGTCAGTCCTTGCAGAGTTTGGCAACAGGTTATCAGGCAGTTTGAAGGTTAATACTGAATAGTCAGTACTTGCAGAGTTAGACAACAGGATATCAGGTAGTTTGAGGGTTAACACTGTGTAATCAGTCCTTGCAGAGTTTGGCAACAGGTTATCAGGCAGTTTGAGGGTTAATATTGAAAAGTCAGTACTTGCAGAGTTAGACAACAGGATATCAGGTAGTTTGAAGGTTAACAGATTAATCAGTACTTGCAGAGATTGGCAACAGGTTATCATGCAGTTTGAGAGTTTACATTGAATAAACAGTACTTGCAGAGTTTGGCAACAGGATATCAAGCAGTTTGAAGGTTTACACGGAATAAACAGTATTTGCAGAGTTTGGCAATAGTGATGTCGCGAACTGTTCGCCGGAGAACAGTTCCCGGCGATCTTAGCTTGTTCGCGTTCGCCGCGGCGGGCAAACATATGCGATGTTCGATCCGCCCCCTATTCGTCATCATTGAGGAAACTTTGACCCTGTATCTCACAGTCTGCAGACACATTTCAGCCAATCAGCAGCAGACACTCCCTCACAGACCCTCCCAGCTCCTGGGCAGCAGCCATTTTAGATTCATTATGATCCTGCATTCTTAGTGAGAGGAGGTTTAGTGCTGCTGCTGCTGATATTATAGGGAAATTGATAGCTAGGCTAGTGTATTTAGTGTCCACTACAGTCCTGAAGGACTCATCTAATCTCTGCTGTAAGGACAGCACCCCAAAAAGCCCTTTTTAGGGCTAGAACTTCAGCCCAAAAAGCCCTTTTTAGGGCTAGAACTTGTCTTTTTTTTTTCTTTTATTTGCATTTGCCTGACCGTGAGGCTCACAGCATATACTGTGATTAGTGCCACCACTGATATCTGATTAACATTAGTGTAAATTTTTAAAAAAAACCTTTTACATCATTTTGCTAGTGTAATCTAATTTCATTTTCTATCAGGCCTGTGTGTCAGGCCCACATCATATACTGTGATTAATTGCTCTGTGCCACCACTGATATCTGGTGTAACATTAGTGTAAATTTAAAAAAAACAAAAAACTTTTACATCATTTTGCTAGTGTAATCTAATTTCATTTTCTATCAGGCCTGTGTGTCAGGCCCACATCATATACTGTGATTAATTCTTCTGTGCCACCACTGATATCTGGTTAACATTAGTGTAAATTAAAAAAAAAAAAAAACTTTTACATCATTTTGCTAGTGTAATCTAATTTCATTTTCCATCAGGCCTGTGTGTCAGGCCCACATCATATACTGTGATTAATAGCTCTGTTTTCCACCACTTATATCTGGTGTAACATTAGTGTAAATTAAAAAAAAAAAAACTTTTACATCAGTCCTCTTAAATTTTGTAAAAAAAAACTTTTACATCAGTCTACTAGTGTTATTTAATTTTAGTTGCCAGGCCAACCTGCCACTAGTGCCAGCCTGTGTGTCAGGCTGCCAGCATATACTGTGCCTACTTCCATCCTCAGTGCCACCACTCCTATCTGTTGTAACATGAGTGTAATTTTTTTTAAAAAAAACTTTTACATCAGTCTGCTATTGTTATTTAATTGCAGTTGCCTGTCTGCCAGCATGTGTGCCAGGCCCACTTTCCAACTAGTGCCACAAATCATATTTGTTATAACAGTAGTGTAAATATTTAAAATAAAAACTTTTTTGACTGTGAATCATCAGTCTGCTAGTGCAATTGAATTGCAGTTTCCTGCCTGCCAGCGTGTGTGCCAGGCCCACTTGTCAACTAGTGCCACAAATCATATTTGTTATAACAGTAGTGTAAATATTTAAAAAACAACTTTTTTGACTGTGAAACATCAGTCTGCTAGTGTAATCTAATTGAAGTTGCCTGCCTGCCAGCGTGTGTGCCAGGCCCACTTGCCAACTAGTGCCACCAATCATATTTGTTATAACAGTATTGTAAATATTTAAAATAAAAACTTTTTTGACTGTGAATCATCAGTCTGCTAGTGCAATTGAATTGCAGTTTCTTGCCTGCCAGCGTGTGTGCCAGGCCCACTTGCCAACTAGTGCCACCAATCATATTTGTTATAACAGTATTGTAAATATTTAAAATAAAAACTTTTTTGACTGTGAATCATCAGTCTGCTAGTGCAATTGAATTGCAGTTGCCTGCCTGCCAGCGTGTGTGCCAGGCCCACTTGCCAACTAGTGCCACCAATCATATTTGTTATAACAGTATTGTAAATATTTAAAAAAAACAACTTTTTTGACTGTGAAACATCAGTCAGCTAGTGTAATCTAATTGCAGTTGCCTGCCACCCAGCGTGTGTGCCAGGCCCACTTGCCAACTAGTGCCATCAATCATATTTGTTATAACAGTAGTGTAAATATTTAAAAATAAAACTTAATCATGCAGGCCATATAGACCTCCCCCGATAGGGGGAGTTACAGGGATTAAAGTGCTAACAATAGTACTACTTAACACAACCTAGTTACCATGGGTCCCAGACCGCATGTTTTGTTGTTATAGTTTGTCAGGGTAATCATGCAGGCCATATAGACCTCCCCCGATAGGGGGAGTAACAGGGATTAAACTGCTAAGAACAGTACTACTTAACACAACCTAGTTACCATGGGTCCCAGACCACATGTCTTGTTGTTATACTTTGTCAGGGTAATTATATATCTATAAAATCTATTTATCTTCTATCTATTCTATCTAACTATCAATCTATGTATATCTATCTATCTATCTATCTATCTATCTATCTATCTATCTATCTATCTATCTATCAATTCTATCTATCTCATGGCGGGACTGTTTTGTGACAGCCACTTGTGTTTCGGCCAAATTTGAAGTAGGAGGACAGACTAAGCATCTTCTTCCATCTCCCTGTTCTGAAAATCAAGGCCATATAGAACTCCCCCGATAGGGGGAGTAACAGGTATTAAAGTGCTAAGAATAGTATTATTTAACACAACCTATTTACCATGGGTCCCAGACCGCATGTTTTATTATTATACTTTGTCAGGGTAATTATATATCTATCAAATCTATCTATTTATCTTCCATCGATTCTATCTAACTATCAATCTATGTATATCTATCTATCAAATCTATCTATCTCGTGGCCGGACTGATTTGAGACAGCCACTTGTGTTTAGGCCAAATTTGAAGTAGGAGGACAGACCAATCATCTTCTTCCATCTCCCTGTTCCAAAAATGCAGGCCATATAGACCTCCCCCGATAGGGGGAGTAACAGGTAGTAAACTGCTAAGAATAGTACTACTTAACACACCACGGGTCCCAGACCGCATGTCTTATTGTTATACTCTGTCAGGGAAATTATATATCTATCAAATCTATCTATTTATCTATCGAATCTATCTAACTATCAATCGTTTCTATCAAATATATATTGCATCTATTGATCTATGTAATTTGTATCTATCAAATGTATATTGCATCTTTTGATCTATGTAATTCGTATCTATCAAATGTATATTGCATCTATTGATCTATGTAATTCGTATCTATCAAATGTATATTGCATCTATTGATCTATGTAATTTGTATCTATCATATGTATATTGCATCTATTGATCTATATAATTAATGTATCTATCTATCAAATCTATCTATCTTTTGGTTTTGCAAATGGACTGTTTGCGGTTGTTTGCGGTGCGTTACACGGGGAGTTTGGTCTGTCACTGTGAAGCGGGCGTAACCCTTACACTACCTGATCGATACAACATCATACCTGATGTTTTAAAGCACGTTATTCAAAAAATTTTTAGGAATGTTAGGTGATTAAGGCCCTTTATGAGTTAAAACCAGACTCTGCATCAACTATGTAATTTTCCGTGGGAGTTTTGCCATGGATCACCCTCCGGCATGCCACAGTCCAGGTGTTAGTCCCCTTGAAACAACTTTTCCATCACTATTGTGGCCAGAAAGAGTCCTTGTGGGTTTTAAAGTTCGTCTGCCTATTGAAGTCAATGGCGGTTCGCCGGTTCGCGAACAGTAGCGGAAGTTTGAGTCCGCCGTTCGCGAACCGAAATTTTAAGGTTCGCGACATTACTATTTGGCAACAGGTTAGCATGCAGTTTGAGAGTTTCACAGAATAAACAGTACTTGCAGTGTTTGGCAACAGGATATCAAGCAGTTTGAAGGTCTACACTGAATAAACAGTACTTGAAAAGTTTGGCAACAGTTAACATGCAGTTTGAGAGATTCACAGAATAAACAGTACTTGCAGTGTTTGGCAACAGGTTATCAGGAAGTTTGAGGGTTAACCCAGCATAGACAGTCTTTGCAGAGTTTGGCAACAGAAAATCAGCAGTAAGAGAGTTTCCACAGCGAAGTCCTCACAGGAGCCAAAAAGAGTAACAAACAAACGGGCACTGAAGAAACAGGAAGCTCGGAATAAAAAGCCTGGTAGTGACATCATCAGGAAGGGGCGGCTCAGACTACCTGCCAATCAAGCACACAGAGAGGACCAACGGAGCTTCCCAGCGGCCGAGCATGACACGGACATTTTACATCCCATTGCAGTTTAAGGGGATCTGGCCCAAAAGGCAATGAAGGGGTTATGAGGATGGGACAATCATTGAAAGACCCTAGACATATATATATATAAAGAACGATGACTCACCCTAAAGCTGACCTTCTCTCAAACCACATATATACATACTGGCCATACTGGAAAGCCTTAAACCCCATGGCTATTCCATAAGATCTGTGTTAAGAAATTACTAAGGGTGAATGGATCACAAAAGCAGTAAAAGCAGTCCTGCACCAACTTAAAGGACTAGACATGTGCTGAGTAGATGTAACAGATATATGGATATATAATTGGCCTCAATATATTTTTCTTTGTTGAAATTGATCTTTAATTTACTTTATACTCTTCAAAGGGACTAACTGCATAAAAAAGCAATTACTATATCATAACTACTGAATACTGCCATCCAGTGACCATTAGACTGCTATTTGTACCATTATCAAGATAATTATACACTTCAGCCACCAGACTTTTTCCTCCTTGTTTCTGCCTCATCATATAAGCTATCTCTGTCAAGCAGAGGGGTCAAGACCAAGATAAGGGAACACCCCATTATTATATTCCGCAATGTCTGCCAAGAAGTTATCTAAAACAGATAGGCCGGGAAGATCTTCCTCTATCAACCAGTATTTCAAATCAACAAAAGGGGAAAGACAGATGGAACCCCCGGTTCAAGAGGGTAGAGATGAAGAAAAAAATGCTCCACAACTACAAGATATACCCTCTGATTTGACACTCCTGACTAAGGTGGACCTCAGCCTATTAGTATCTAAACAGGACATTGCACAAAATTTTGGAAAAAAATGGGATAGATTGATAATATGCACCAATCTAAGTTGGCTAGTTTAGCAGAAATCAAACAGGATATCACAAATCTGGGTACCAGAGTTGAAGCTTTGGAAAAACCTAAAGATAGCTTGGCAGATGATGTAGAGACCACAAAACAACAAGTATCTCAACAGTCTCAGGCAATTGCAGAACTTATGGATAAGTTAGAGGATATAGAAAATTGCAATAGGAGATGCAACATTCACATTAAGGGGATCCTAGAAGATATTACACAGGAAGATCTCCCATCTTATCTACAACAGCTTTTCAACATGCTGACAGGTGCCCAACTTGATGTAGAGTATGACCTGGAGAAAGCACACAGGGCATTGGAACCCAAACCTAAACCTAACACCCCCCCCAAGGGATGTAATAGTGGCTTTCCTACGCTTACCAGAAAAAGATAAAATATTCAAGGCAGCTATGAAAGGCCCTACACTCAAATTCCAGGGAAATGTAGTGCAATCTTTCCAGGATTTAAGACCAGGACATTGCAAATAAGGAATGCACAACGTCCCCTGACGTCATTATTATTACAAAAGCAGCAGTTCCCATATAGATGGGGACACCCTTTCGCACTAATTATCAGAAAAGATAATGTCACATATACGCTAAAAGATCCGCAGGACATTCAAGACGTATGCAAAGCAATAGGCCTGGAGATCCCAGATCCACAAACAGTTTCATAAACTGTGGCCCCTATGAAATCTACATCCCAGCAGAGGAAGACACAAAGGCCCCGCTGAAACAAAGTTGATAGAAAAAGGCTGAAGAATATGTGAAAAACATCCAACCAAGTTGTGATGTGACTCTCCTTTACCCACCTCAGATGAGGAAGACAGACATACTGGAGACCTGATAAGTATATCATACTGTCAAAGATGGTATCAGGTAGATTAAACACTTCAAATATCCACAAACAGGGAGTCTAATCCCCTCCTGGAACTGACATAACTAAGACACTATTTATAAGACCCATATGATATGGGACTAAGCTACCTGACATAAAAACATTTTAAACATGAAAGTCCTTAGCTGAGATATAACCCTTTAGGGTTCCTAAGTTGAAGAAACAGTCATTTAGTTTATTGTTACTAGAGAGCTAAAGTTAATGCACAGCATGAACTATAGAATACGCTTCTTAAGAATTAAGATCAAGATTCTAAATGTTTAGTTATTTTTGATGTTTCTACTCCCATCATGGGAAAAGTAATACATAACTGAGAGGAGGTGTGTATCTCTGTCTACCCCCGACAAGCACACCACAGTTACCAATACTAAATATGTTTGTATGTATTTTTGTGTATTTTTTTCTTTTTCTCTTTCTTTTCTAATCTTTTTGTTCCCTTATATGCCAATACCATACTTAAGATCTCTCCTATACCAGACCCCTTTTTTGGGAAGCGTCTCCCGATGGGCTGCCGGAGGTCCCACCCTACTATACAACAACCTGCAGGATGGGGCTCTCTACGATCTCTCATTCAGGTACGATGATGACAAATATTATACAACACTGTACATCTGAAGATACACATATAACACAACATAACTCCACTAGTCATATCAAATGAACACTGAATATTATACTACTATCTCATAATGCAAGGGACTTAATTTAGACGTGAAGCACATAAAAGCGCTAAACCAACATAAACAGATAGGGGCACAAACCTTTTTACAAGAAACACACTTTGGAAAAAAACAGGTTCCCAAATATTGGTCCATCAGTATCCCCTACACTTTCATGCCTCCACAAACAGCAAAACAAGAGGTGTGTCCATACTGTTTCACTCCTCTCTGAATTTTACAGTAGATGATAAAATAATAGATCCAGAAGGCAGATACCTCATAATAAAAGGACACATATAGGGAGTGGAGGTATTCTTTTGTAATGTTTATGCCCCTAATGATAAACAAGAAATATTCTTCACCGCATCTCACAGCTGCTGACCACCTATAATCACACTAGACTAGTGTTCGGTAGGGCACGATGTGGTTGAAGGGAAACATTGAACTCGCCTGCAACAACTAATCTATCTTGATTACAACTTAGATACAGCAATAAAATCAAAAACATATCAGAAACATTCACAGGACATTATATCCTTGACTCATGAAAGGCACTATACGGCACCACAACAGATCACACTTTTTACTCAACAGCTCATAACAGATATTTTAAACTAGACTACATATTCCTAAATCAAATTTTGGTCCCCAATCTGGTCTCCTCATCTATAAACCCATGCATTCGGTCGGATCACTCTATACTAACAGCAGAAATAAATGGCATTCTTCCACCGAATACACATAGAAACTGGACCTTTGACCCTCTAATACTAAAAGATCCTAGCCTTAAAGATATGATTTTTCAGCAATTGCTGGAGTATTGGCAGATTAACGCAGAGTCCGCCACAAATCCAGTAATCCCTTGAGCAGCCCATATGTCATTTATAAGGGGATTAATCATTAAGTTGAAATCAAAATTAAACAGCAAAAGGAGAAATAATTATCTTAGACTACTATGGGAAATACAACAATTTGAAATACAACCTAAAGATAGAAGGTCACCATCAGTACTCAAAGCACTAACTTAGAAACACTAATCTTTAGATCTTATCATACAGACCGCCTCTCTAAGAGCTACTCAAAGACTGAAAACAAGATATTTAATACTTGCAAACAAATCAGATAAAGATTAAGGATATCTCCATACCGGTGCTGCGAAAACCTAATGGGGAACTGACATCCCACCCATTAGAGATAGTCAATGTCTTTTCAGATTTCTATAGTACATTATATGACGGAAATAAAGTAGAGAATAACACCCAGAAGGCCTCAATCCTTGACCAATTTTTAACTGAAGTTAATTTATCAAAAATAACAAAGGAGGATTTGATCATGCTAAATTTTAATATCACCATTTCAGAAGTCATTTCGGTCATTAAAGATCTGAAACAAGGAAAGACAGCAGGCCCTGACAGATTCCCAGGACAATACTATAAACATTTCAAAACTAGTGATGTCGCGAACTGAAAATTTTCCGGTCGCGAACAGCAAACGCGAACGTCCGCAACTGTTCGCGAATGGGCGAACCAGGCGAACCGCCACTGACTTCAATAGGCAGGCGAATTTTAAAACCCACAGGGACTCTTTATGGCCACAATAATGATGGAAAAGTTGTTTCAAGGGGACTAACACCTGGACTGTGGCATGCTGGAGGGGGATCCATGGCAAAACTCCCACGTAAAATTACATAGTTGATGCAGAGTCTGGTTTTAATCCATAAAGGGCATAAATCACCTAACATTCCTAAATTGTTTGAAATAACATGCTTTAAAACATCAGGGGCGCGATCCGATATAGATCGCAGTTTGCGGCGCAAGCGAGGGAACCCACGTCGCCCGCAGTTTCAGCTCGCAACTCGAGCCATCCAATATGCGGCGCCGTCACTTGCTAAAGTGGCGCAAGTCTCACAAACCAGCGATGTCCAGAAATCTGCGTACGTACAGATTTTTGGAGTCGCCAGTGACTTGCGCCACGTTAGAAACTGCCGGCGCCTATAAAACCTGACTAAAGTCTAAATCACCCGCACTGTCTAACACGCCTCCCTAACATAGCCCGACACGTCTAACCCTCTATCCGCTATCCCCCCTCACTATCCTAACAATAAAAAAGCTATTAACCCCTAAACCGCCGCTCCCATACCCCGCCGCAACCTAATAAAGTTATTAACCCCTAAACCGTCGCTCCCGTACCCCGCCGCCAGCTATATTATATCTATAACCCCCTAAAGTGAGCCCCTAACACCACCGCCATCTATATTAAAATTATTAACCCCTAATGTAAGCCCCTAACACCGCCGCCATCTCTATTAAAATGATTAACCCCTAATTTAATCTACCTACCCCGCCGCCAGCTATATTATCTATATTAACCCTAAGTATATTATAGTTAATATAGGTATTACATTATATATATTAACTATATTAACCCTAATTATATTAGGGTTAATATAGTTAATATAGTTACTATAGTATTTATATTAACTATATTAACTCTATCTAACCCTAACACCCCTAACTAAATTTATATTAAATTAATCTAATTCATTTATAAACTAAAATATTCCTATTTAAATCTAAATACTTACCTATAAAATAAACCCTAAGATAGCTACAATATAATTAATAATTACATTGTAGCTATGTTAGGGTTAATATTTATTTTACAGGTAAATTGTTAATTATTTTAACTAGGTATAATAGCTATTAAATAGTTATTAACTATTTAATATCTACCTAGTTAAAATAATTACCCAATTACCTGTAAAATAAATCCTAACCTAAGTTACAAATACACCTACACTATCAATAAATTAAATAAACTACAAACATCTATCTAAAAATACAATTAAATTAACTAAACTAAATTACAAAAACAAACAAACACTAAATTACAAAAAATAAAAAAAAGATTACAAGATTTTTAAGCTAATTACACCTATTCTAAGCCCCCTAATAAAATAATAAACCCCCAAAATAAAATAAATTCCCTGCCCTATTCTAAATTAAAAGAATTTCAAAGCTCTTTACCTTACCAGCCCTTAAAAGGGCCTTTTGTGGGGCATGCCCCAAAGAATTCAGCTCTTTTGCATACAAATACAATACCCCCCCCATTACAACCCACCACCCACATACCCCTATTCTAAAACCACCCAAACCCCCCTTAAAAAAGCCTAACACTACCCCCCTGAAGATCTCCCTACCTTGTCTTCACCACACCGGGCCGAACTCCTGATCCGATCCGGGCGATGTCTTCCTCCAAGCGGCAAAGAAGAATTCTTCCTCCGGCGACGTCTTCCTCCAAGCGGCAGCAAAGTCTTCATTCTTCCGGCGGCATCTTCAATCTTCTTTCTTCGCTCCGCCACCGTGGAGCATCCATCCCGGCCGACGACTGAACGACGAATGAGGTACGTTTAAATGACGTCATCCAAGATGGCGTCCGCCGAATTCCGATTGGCTGATAGGATTCTATCAGCCAATCGGAATTAAGTTAGAAAAATCTGATTGGCTGATTGAATCAGCCAATCAGATTCAAGTTCAATCCGATTGGCTGATCCAATCAGCCAATCAGATTGAGCTCGCATTCTATTGGCTGTTCCGATCAGCCAATAGAATGCGAGCTCAATCTGATTGGATCAGCCAATCCGATTGAACTTGAATCTGATTGGCTGATTCAATCAGCCAATCGGATTGAACTTGAATCTGATTGGCTGATTCAATCAGCCAATCAGATTTTTCTAACTTAATTCCGATTGGCTGATAGAATCCTATCAGCCAATTGGAATTCGGCGGACGCCATCTTGGATGACGTCATTTAAAGGCACCTCATTCGTCGTTCAGTCGTCGGCCGGGATGGATGCTCCGCGGTGGCGGAGCGAAGAAAGAAGATTGAAGATGCCGCCGGAAGAATGAAGACTTTGCTGCCGCTTGGAGGAAGACGTCGCCGGAGGAAGAATTCTTCTTTGCCGCTTGGAGGAAGACATCGCCGGAGGAAGAATTCTTCTTTGCCGCTTGGAGGAAGACATCGCCCGGATCGGATCAGGAGTTCGGCCCGGTGTGGTGAAGACAAGGTAGGGAGATCTTCAGGGGGGTAGTGTTAGGCTTTTTTAAGGGGGGTTTGGGTGGTTTTAGAATAGGGGTATGTGGGTGGTGGGTTGTAATGGGGGGGGGTATTGTATTTGTATGCAAAAGAGCTGAATTCTTTGGGGCATGCCCCACAAAAGGCCCTTTTAAGGGCTGGTAAGGTAAAGAGCTTTGAAATTCTTTTAATTTAGAATAGGGCAGGGAATTTATTTTATTTTGGGGGTTTATTATTTTATTAGGGGGCTTAGAATAGGTGTAATTAGCTTAAAAATCTTGTAATCTTTTTTTTATTTTTTGTAATTTAGTGTTTTTTTTTTTGTAATTTAGTTTAGTTAATTTAATTGTATTTTTAGATAGATGTTTGTAGTTTATTTAATTTATTGATAGTGTAGGTGTATTTGTAACTTAGGTTAGGATTTATTTTACAGGTAATTGGGTAATTATTTTAACTAGGTAGATATTAAATAGTTAATAACTATTTAATAGCTATTATACCTAGTTAAAATAATTAACAATTTACCTGTAAAATAAATATTAACCCTAACATAGCTACAATGTAATTATTAATTATATTGTAGCTATCTTAGGGTTTATTTTATAGGTAAGTATTTAGATTTAAATAGGAATATTTTAGTTTATAAATGAATTAGATTAATTTAATATAAATTTAGTTAGGGGTGTTAGGGTTAGATAGAGTTAATATAGTTAATTTAAATACTATAGTAACTATATTAACTATATTAACCATAATATAATTAGGGTTAATATAGTTAATATATATAATGTAATACCTATATTAACTATAATATACTTAGGGTTAATATAGATAATATAGCTGGCGGCGGGGTAGGTAGATTAAATTAGGGATTAATCATTTTAATAGAGATGGCGGCGGTGTAAGGGGCTTACATTAGGGGTTAATAATATTAATATAGCTGGCGGCGGTATAGGGGGATTAGATTAGGGGTTAATAATTTTTATATAGGTGGCGGCGGTGTAAGGGGTCAGATTAGGGGATAGATAAGGTAGATGACAGCGGTGTAAGGGGTTCTAATTAGGGGATAGATAAGGTAGATGGCGGCGGTTTTAGGGGCTCACAGTAGGGGGTTAGTTTATGTAGATGGCGGCGGGGTCCGGGAGCGGCGGTTTAGGGGTTAATAACTTTATTAGGGATTTCGGGGGGGGGGATCGCGGTTGACAGGTAGATAGACATTGCGCATGCGTTAGGTGTTAGGTTTATTTTAGAAGATCGCGGTTGACAGGGAGATAGACTGCGCATGCGTTAGATGTTAAGTTTATTTTAGAAGATCGCGGTTGACAGGGAGATAGACATTGCGCATGCGTGCCAGTTTAGGGAGTTACGGGGCTCCAATAGTCAGCATAAGGCTTCTTACAGCTGCTTTTTGTGGCGAGGTGAAAATGGAGTAAGTTTTCTCCATTTTCGCCACGTAAGTCCTTACGCTGCATATTGGATACCAAACTGCGCTGATTTGGTATACCTGCCTATAGCCCAAAAAACTACGGGCGACGGCAGAAATATACGCGCGTAACTTCTAGGTTACGCCGTATATGTGATACCAAACCCCCGCAAATATTGGCGTCGCCGGCTTTTGCGGGCGACGATTTTTATCGGATGGACCCCCAGGTATGATGTTGTATCGATCAGGTAGTGTAAGGGTTACGCCCGCTTCACAGTGACAGACCAAACTCCCCGTTTAACGCACCACAAACAACCGCAAACAGTCCATTTGCACAACCACGAGATAGATATATTTGATAGATACATAGATTAGATAGATAGATCAATAGATGCAATATACATTTGATAGATACGATAGATAGATAGATTTGATAGATAAATAGATAGATTTGATAGATATATAATTTCCCAGACAGAGAATTACAAGACGTGCGGTCTGGGACCCATGGTAAGGTTCACAGAGGTAGGTGCGGCGCCAGGGGACGTGTATATGGCATGGATTTTAGGAACCGGGAGATGGAAAAAGATGCTTGGTCGGTCCTCCTACTTCAAATTTTGGGCACTGCGCGTGCAATCTACTGTGCCACCAGATATGAGTGGTGTGTTAAGTAGTACTATTCTGATCAGTTTAATACCTGTTACTCCCCCTATCGGGGGACGTGTATATGGCATGGATTTTAGGAACTGGGAGATGGAAAAAGATGCTTGGTCGGTCCTCCTACTTCAAATTTGGGGTACTGCGCGTGCAATCGTGGCCAGACTTTTAGCCGACGGACATTTGTCCAACGGACATTTGGCCGAAACACAAGTGGCTGTCACAAAACAGTCCGGCCACGAGATAGATAGATTTGATAGATACATAGATTAGATTTGAGTGGTGGCACTGTGGGCAAGTGGGCCTGGCACACACGCTGGCAGGCAGGCAGGCAGGCAACTGCAATTAGATTACACTAGCAGACTGATGTTTAACAGTCAAAAAAGTTTTTTTTTTAAAAAATTACACTACTGTTACAACAGATATGAGTGGTGGCACTGTGGGCAAGTGGGCCTGGCACACACGCTGGCAGGCAGGCAACTGCAATTAGATTACACTAGCAGACTGATGTTTAACAGTCAAAAAAGTGTTTTTTTTAAAATTTACACTACTGTTACAACAGATATGAGTGGTGGCACTGTGGGCAAGTGGGCCTGGCACACACGCTGGCAGGCAGGCAACTGCAATTAGATTACACTAGCAGACTGATGTTTCACAGTCAAAAACTTTTTTTTTTTAATTTACACTACTGTTACAACAGATATGAGTGGTGGCACTGTGGGCAAGTGGGCCTGGCACACACGCTGGCAGGCAGGCAACTGCAATTAGATTACACTAGCAGACTGATGTTTCACAGTCAAAAAAGTTTTTTTTAAAAATGTACACTACTGTTACAACAGATATGAGTGGTGGCACTGTGGGCAAGTGGGCCTGGCACACACGCTGGCAGGCAGGCAACTGCAATTAGATTACACAAGCAGACTGATGTTTCACAGTCAAAAAAGTTTTTTTTTTTTTAATTTACACTAATGTTACACCAGATATGAATGGTGGCAACGGGCAAGTGGGCACAGTATATGCTTTGAGCCTGGCACACACGCTGGCAGGCAGGCAACTGCAATTAGATTACACAGGAAAAAAATAAAAAAGCAGCCCTAAAAAGGGCTTTTTGGGGTGGTGTCCTTACAGCAGAGATCAGATGAGTCCTTCAGGACTGTAGTGGACACTGAATACACTAGCCTAGCTATCAAGTTCCCTATTAAATCAGCAGCAGCTACACTCTCCCTCCTCTCACTAAGAAAGCAGCTTCCGAATGAATCTAAAATGGCTGCTGTCCAGGAGCTGGGAGGGTCTGGGAGGGAGGGTCTGCTGTTGATTGGCTGGAATGTGTCTGCAGACTGTGAGATACAGGGTCAAAGTTTACTCAATGATGACGAATAGGGGGCGGATGGAACATTGCATATGTTCGCCCGCCGTTGCGAACGCGAACAAGCTATGTTCGCCGGGAACTATTCAGGACATCACTATTCAAAACAACACTAGCCCCACACTTAGTCCAGTTTTGAAATCACATCCTCCAGGGAAATGATTTACCCCCAGAACTCCTTTACACTAAATAGTAGTAAACCAGGCAAAGACAGGACAATGTGTAAAAATTACCGCCCGATATCCCTGATAAATCAAGATATAAAAATCTTTACTAAAATACTGACACAAAATAGAAAGTTTTGCGGAAGATATTCTATTATCAATGACCAACCCCCTGATATCAATAACAAATTTATACTCCATCCTTACACAATTTTCTACCATTTCAGTTTATAAAGTTAACACAGACAAATGTGAAGCAATGGCACTTAAATTACCCAACCACACCAGAAAACTCCTGGAACTTATTTTTTTTTTTGTTGAAATATTTTTTTTTCACATAACAATAAGATTTGCTACATTACTTAGCACAGTGGATATGATAGTACATAATTGTACACTGTCTGCATATTAAGTCCATGATGATTGTCTGAATAGGTCCATTATCTTAAGACAGTAATAAACTTCCAGTGTTTTCAGGTTAACATTTATATTAGAGCTAGAAGGAAAATTTTGTAAAGAGTTCAGAGAGTAGAGAGGAGAGAAAAGAAGAGAAGAGAGAAAGAGGAAAAGAAAGATCTGAGATGAACACTCACGGTATCTGCTTATAATTTTAACTATGTCTTATCAAACCTGGTCTCTACCACACCTCCTTGTCTGCGTTCTAACAGTATCCTCCCAGACTATCCATTCCTCCCAAACCTTTAAGAACTTGTTTCTGTTGTCTAGTAGAGAGGATGCAATGCTGGCCATTTGATGGTAATATTTAATTTTATTAAGTATAACATCATAATGAGGGATCTAAGTCCTCCAATATTTTGCTATAACTGTTCTAACAGCAGTACATATGATACCCACTAGCTTTAAAGAATGCCTTGAGAGACCCACAATGGGAAAGTGTAGGAGGGCTTGCTCCATATTGAGCGTAATCTGCTTATTAAATATTTTGCTCAGTAACTGGGAAGTTACTACCCATACATTCACACTTTTCGGGCACTCCCACCACCTGTGAATGTATGTGCCCTCAACTTGACAACCTCAATAACACTGGAGTAAACTTGTGTTTGAGTCTAACTGGTAATATCTGAATCTGCTTGGGTGATTATACCATCTCTATACATCTTTTATATAGTTTTCTTTCAAATTTACGCTGATGGAGCAAGCCAAACCTTTTTGAATTATGTCTGCCTATTCTTTAATATCTTTAGAGAGATTGACCTCTCTTTCCCATTTTTTGATGGAGTTTAACTTCTATGGCAGATGGCCTGAGCCCAGAAACTTGTATAGACTAGAAATTGCACCTCTAACCCTAGTTGTGGAGCTACATTGTTTCTCAAAAAGTGTGAGATTATGTGGGTCCTTAGGTTTTCAGACTTTGTCTATTCTGGATTTTAACTGGAAGTAGTGAAACCAAGAGTGTGGAGTGGTAGGTTTAAGGTCATTATATTGCTCAAATGAGAGGACATCAGCATCTCGTAATGTATCAGCTATTCTGTATAAGCTTTTGTTACCCCATATTTCGCTGATCTTGTTTCTGCTACAATTTGGGAAAACAGCTAAAGGTGTCAGTGGTGAACTCTTAGGGATCAAATTATATTTTTTCATGGAGGCTATCCTATAGACCCAAGGTATGTGCTAGCGAGACATATTTTGTCCAGGTGTCTGGTCTGTCTTTTTTAGGCGTCCAGAACATCCGATAGATTGGATTAAGATTTAATATGTCACTCTCTAATTGGACCCATGCCAAATCGCTTTTAGAGTGGTGTAATTGCACTGTTTGAGCTAGTCTAGCTGTATTAAAGTAAACCTGGAGATCTGGTACTCCCAGTCCTCCCTGCCCTTTGTTTTTTAAAAGGGTGTTCCTATTGATCCTCGCCTTTTTATGAGACCAAATAAATTCAAGGACATGTTTCTGTAGTTCTTTGATATCTTTTGGGGGAACATTGATAGGAAGCGATCTAAACAGGTATAATATTTTTTGAAGTATTACCATTTTGCTAACCACCATTTTCCCATAAAATGCTATCTTGTATGTGCCCCAGGTTTTCATTTCTTTTTGGAGATATTTATAGAGGGGGGAATAGTTTATACAGATCTCTTAGATTATATGGGATTGAAACTCCAAGATATTTGATTGCCTGAGTTGCCCATTTGAAATTAAAATTAATTTCTAATAGCCTTTTTTGTATGACTAGGAAGATGCACCTCAATTGCCTCACATTTGTCATTGTTTACTTTATAACCAGACAAGGCTCCAAAGTTTAGTAGAAGGTTGTATAATATTGGTAAGGACAACAATGGTTTGCTGATTGTTAGTATAACATTTTCTGCGAATAAGGACAATTTGTGCTCTGGGTTGCCTACTATTATGCCAGAAATGTCTTTATGATTTCTAATGCTAACGGTTCAATGCATATGGCAAACAATAGGGGCGACAAAGGACACCCTTGCCTAGTGCTGTTGTAAACCTTAAAAAAAATGTTATATAATTCTGCACATAGTGCAGAATTATATAACATTACATTAGCCAAACGTTTTAAATCATAATATTGCCTTTTTATTTTTAAAAAATATCGCCGTTTTACAGACCCGCTCTCTGGGCTCTGCTGAGCGGGTCTGTTGTTTTTACTGAGCGCATCGGGCCAGCTGTATAGTCACAGCCCGGCCCGACCGCGCCATTAGACACAATGCAGCTCGCTCCCGCTGTCAGACAGAGCAGGAGCGAGCTGCATTGTGTCTAATGGCGCGGTCGGGCCGGGCTGTGACTATACAGCTGGCCCGATGCGCTCAGTAAAAACAACAGACCCGCTCAGCAGAGCCCAGAGAGCGGGTCTGTAAAACGGCAATATTTTTTAAAAATAAAAAGGCAATATTATGATTTAAAACGTTTGGCTAATGTAATGTTATATAATTCTGCACTATGTGCAGAATTATATAACATTTTTTTTAAGGTTTACTGTCCCTTTAATGCTAATTATTTTGGATTGGTAGCCTGCCACTCTGAGGTATGCAGATGGGCTTGTATAAATGGCTCATATGGCTTTTGCAAATGGCCCCGAAAATTCCAAATTGGGATAAGGTTTCAAACATGTAGTCCCAATGAATTCTGTTGAATGCCTTGTTGAATGAGAGAAGGCACTCTTTCGTTCATTGCAAAATCCAGCAAATCAATAACCGCACGAATATTATCAGGAGCTTCCCTCCCTGTTATAAATCCCACTTGGTCATTTGAGATTAATTTAGGTATATGCAGATTTAATATAGTGGCTAGGATTTTAGTGAGAAGCTTAAGGTCCAAATTAATAAGTTAAATTGGCCTATAATTTTTACAGTGGAATTTGTCCTTGCCTGGTTTAGGGGCAACGCATATTCTAGCTTTAAATAATTCCGACGGGATATTACCCCCTCCCATTATGTAATTAAATGATTCAACCAGATGTGGGATAAGTTCTTTTGAGAACCTTTTATAAAAGCTTCCCGAATATCCATCGGGACCTGGGGCTTTATTACTTTTGAGTTGTTTTATTGCTATGGCTATTTCTTGGGCTGCAATTGGGGAATTCAGTTGATCTGAAACAATTTTTTCTAGTTTAGGAAGATGACAGTTGTTTAGAAAGGCTTGTTTTTATTCATTCTAGAGTCTGTCTGGGTCTGTTGTAATTTGTATAAGGATTGATAAAAGTCGGCAAAGGAGTTAGCTATATGTGAAGGATTATTAGTAGTCGAACCTGAGGGTAGCTGGATTTGGGGGATAGAGGGATTATCAGGAGCTTCCCTCCCTGTTATAAATCCCACTTGGTCATTTGAGATTAATTTAGGTATATGCAGATTTAATATAGTGGCTAGGATTTTAGTGAGAAGCTTAAGGTCCAAATTAATAAGTTAAATTGGCCTATAATTTTTACAGTGGAATTTGTCCTTGCCTGGTTTAGGGGCAACGCATATTCTAGCTTTAAATAATTCCGACGGGATATTACCCCCTCCCATTATGTAATTAAATGATTCAACCAGATGTGGGATAAGTTCTTTTGAGAACCTTTTATAAAAGCTTCCTCGGGACCTGGGGCTTTATTACTTTTGAGTTGTTTTATTGCTATGGCTATTTCTTGGGCTGCAATTGGGGAATTCAGTTGATCTGAAACAATTTTTTCTAGTTTAGGAAGATGACAGTTGTTTAGAAAGGCTTGTTTTTATTCATTCTAGAGTCTGTCTGGGTCTGTTGTAATTTGTATAAGGATTGATAAAAGTCGGCAAAGGAGTTAGCTATATGTGAAGGATTATTAGTAGTCGAACCTGAGGGTAGCTGGATTTGGGGGATAGAGGGATTATCAGGAGCTTCCCTCCCTGTTATAAATGCCACTTGGTCATTTGAGATTAATTTAGGTATATGCAGATTTAATATAGTGGCTAGGATTTTAGTGAGAAGCTTAAGGTCCAAATTAATAAGTTAAATTGGCCTATAATTTTTACAGTGGAATTTGTCCTTGCCTGGTTTAGGGGCAACGCATATTCTAGCTTTAAATAATTCCATAATTCCGACGGGATATTACCCCCTCCCATTATGTAATTAAATGATTCAACCAGATGTGGGATAAGTTCTTTTGAGAACCTTTTATAAAAGCTTCCCGAATATCCATCGGGACCTGGGGCTTTATTACTTTTGAGTTGTTTTATTGCTATGGCTATTTCTTGGGCTGCAATTGGGGAATTCAGTTGATCTGAAACAATTTTTTCTAGTTTAGGAAGATGACAGTTGTTTAGAAAGGATTGTTTTTATTCATTCTAGAGTCTGTCTGGGTCTGTTGTAATTTGTCTCAGAATTCTATCAGAGCGCCAACGAAAGAAGGCAGGGTCTTAAATATACCAAAAAATTTTCACCTAAGACTTCACAAATGCATTTTACTGTATTTATTACAACACATTAAAAACGATAGCACTTCCGGTGCTATGGAAAGGTCATTTGCGACAGGGTATTTAAATGCCCTGGTAATAGGTAAAAACCAGTCTTGAGAAAGGTCATTTTGGACCGAAACGCGTTGGCTGGTAAGTGTTATTTCACATTATTCACCTATCTGTAGCAATCTACACTATTATATATTTTTTTCGGCAGAGGGACCGTGAGCTAGCAAGCAGAGGGCACAAAGGCTTGAAAGGGCTGAGGAACCACACGCTTGAGGGCAAAGGGACCCAGGGCTGCCTGAAAAATCTTGCACACATAGGACCGTGAGGAAATTTAAAACTTAACATTTTTTGCAAACAGACTCTCTAATTTTTACGTAGCACAACTCATTTTCAATTGGATTAATTTTGCATTTCAGAGATTATTTATTATTTTTTACAATTTGTCTGGATCTAACACTGAATTGAGGATTAATCACCAGATTGTTTTTCACTGCAATATATTTTTTACCACAGTATATTTCCCACTAGAGTAATTTGACTTTGTTCTTTTTTCACGTTTTTTGAAAGGATTATTTTTTAACACGTTTTTTGAAAAGATTTCAAAACATGCTATGTATTGTCTTTTAGGAGACACTTTAATATTATAAGTTCACACTTTTGAATTGGCACAACATTATTTTTATCACTGTAAAACGGTATTAACCACTTTTATTAATCTGTCTATATAATTTGTCGATTTGTGTTTTAAACTGCTGCACAAGGATCTAGGATCCAATTTGAGGATTTCAAGCTAGGTGACATTGAGAGTTTAACCACACTCTGCACTCCACTTAACCTGCAAAAGTATTATTTGAGATATATAGGTGATCCAACTTAATGCTGCTTTGTTAAAGAGTGTTTCACAGACCGTCAGAATTTTAAATCTGCATACAGGCAGTATGAGAGCTAGGTGACATTGGAAGTTTAAGTTTAACCACACTTTGCTCTCTACTTAACCTACAAAAAGTATTATTTGAGATATATTAGTATCCCACCTAATGCTTTGATAAAGGGGTTTTTCACAGACCGTCAGAACTTTAAATCTGCGTACAGGCAGTTATTGGTGTCTAAAGCTCCAATATTGAGTACATTGGCTCCAATGAATGGTTGGAATAATTATTAGAATGTTAACATGGATCCATGAGGGACTTTTAGATTGATTTTTACTTTTAAAACGAATTCTGATTTTAATATCCTGATTATCCTGAGGACTGTGATTTTTTAAACAATGATTTTTTAAACAATGATTTTTTATTATTTGTCAATTTTAGCTATCAATGTTGTTTAAGTACAATATTGGGCTCCATTAATACTGGTTTTCATTATATCATAAAACACATATGAACATTGTTGGAAAGTACATTGTTTATTATTGTTTTTAATGTGTTGTAATAAATACAGTAAAATACATTTGTGAAGTCTTAGGTGAAAAATTTTTGGTATATTTAAGACCCTGCCTTCTTTCGTTGGCGCTCTGATAGAATTCTGAGTCATTCTGTTTCCATTTTTTGACCACTAGGGGTCAATTTATCTCAGCTAAGGGTCATTTTCAGCTGGCGCTTGGTGAATCTGTCTTAAAAATATCTGGTTTGTCCTAGTTTACACCCAGCAGCCGCTGTCAGCAATAGATTTAAATTTGAACATTATGGATTCATTCCACAGTCTAAGACAGTCTATTGATATCACTATTATTCAAAATGACAAGGGAGAGAACCCAACAAGAGAAGAAGAAGATACTATAGATGTACAGTTAATATTCAAAGAATTGGAAAAATTGCTAATCTCTGAAGTTAAATATAAAGGAGAAATTTCATTTATAAAGAAATGTTTATAACTAGAAGTAATCCCGAAGGGGCTATTGGTACATAAGGATTGTGCATTTCCATTATCAGACACCATAGCAGAGAAATGGAAAAATGTGCTAGTTGAAACCTCAAGAAAGCTAATGGAACTGATTATTGAATACAGAGAAGCACTAATAACCAACATAGATCTTGAAATTAAGGACAATGAAGTTATTATTGTCAACTTAGAAAACTCTGGGCCAGAAAGTGAGGATATTGCAGACAAAAAAGAAACACTGGTTAAGAAAGTTAGTAAAATTAAGGAGGAGATTATAAAAAAGAAAACTAAGAAACTTATGAGAGAGATAGAAAAGAAGAAAAAAGATGAAGAACAGATTAATTTAGCTGTTGGGGAGGATTTAGAAGAGGAAGATACCCATAAAATAATGACACTGATGATCCTAGCACATGGACAAAAGTATCATATAGAAAAACTAAAACTGGGAGAGACAACACATATTCAAAACCTTTAGAAGTTAAACAAGACATTAACTATTATGAGAATAGTAGTAAACACGAAGGCTACAGGGGGAACACACAAACAGAGAGACCATTCACACATGAAAAGTCTAAAGACGAGTACTATTATCAACCCTATTATGTAAGGAATAGAAATCCTAAGAATAACCACAATGGGTATAGGGGACCCCAATACGGGGGATCATATAACCCAAATAGATTTTTTAGGAACAACCATGGGGGACCATATCAAAACTATAGGGGAACATACAATTATAATAGGCCATATAACCATTATGAGGAACCCCATAAGGATCGGAGATGGGAAAATAGGCAATATGAACAAAGGAGGGGAAGAAGGGAGCAGGAAACAGACAATTATGGAGAAAGAACAAGACAATATGAACACTATCAAGGAGAGAGATATGAGCAAAGAATTTGGAAGAATCAAAACCACCCAGAGAAAGATTGGAGAAATCTAGAGGGACAATACCCTCATGACAAGAGAGAGTTCCAACAAAGATGGAACTATGGTGAAGAGAGACCATATGATAGAAGACGGGACCAAGATTATGGAACACCAAGAGGAATAGGAAGACAACTGAAACGAGCAGAAAATGGAAATGTTGAGAAATTAAAAGAACCTAAAAAAAGTGAAAATCCTGAAAGAAAGGGTGATAGAGGAGACAACAATAAAATACGTGCATCAAATCTCCAAGCATCACAAGATTTGGAAGTATCCCATCCATCTTCTTCTGCTACTCCTTCTTAGTACTGGATCATTACCATCACAAGGATTGGGAGGAAAATCAATCAACAACAAAGGTAAAAACAAAAACCATAGAGGGAAGAGAGGAGGGGTCAAAGTAAAAAAGAAGATGGAGGAGAATAATGATGAACAGAAGGATAAGGAGGCCAACAAAGGAATATTTAACCTAAGTTCCTATGAATTAAATAAAGATGAAAGATCGATTTTAGGTCTAGGTTTATCATTCGCACCATCTAGAAGTCTTGATAAATTTAACACCTTTGTGAACACTAAAGAGTTCATCAGGAAACTCACCCTAAAGAGATTTTTTCTCAAATCCCCACTTGAAAGGATGAATTATGGATGTAAGGAGTATGGCCCAGCTACACGAGAGGACTGTTACAAACACACGGACCTCAAGCCGAAGTCCACTTTTTATCCCTTAGCGTACAAAGGGACGGCATTGGAAACCTTTGAAACAATAGTGTGTAGAGAGATACGGGACATCCATCATAAGAAGTTGAGTCTGAAAAATAAGAACTTATCCACTAAACAATTCCAGACCATTAAAAAATTCGAACAGAACCATAACCTCACAATAAAGTCTGCCGATAAAGGAGGAGGAATTGTTCTGATGAATAGAACAGATTACGATGAGGAAACTGAGAGGATTCTGCGTGATGGGAATACGTATCAGGAATTAAGAGAAAACCCAGTGAACATGTATAAGAAAGAGCTGTCAGAAATGTTGAAGGAAGCGAAGGAAGATAACATCTTAAATGACAAGGAATATAATTACATCAATGTAAAATATCCTAGAACTCCAATTATATATCACCTTCCAAAGATTCATAAGGACCTCAACAAGCCACCCGGAAGACCAATAATATCAGGGATTGGTTCGTTGAGTAGTAATCTGTCTGAGTATGTCGATCGACATCTACAGAAACATGTAAGAGAACGGCCCTCTTATTTAAGGGACTCAACCCAGATAATTAACCTTCTGGAAAATATACCATGGGAGAAAAACTACATTTTGGTGACGTGTGATGTAACCGCGCTGTACACCAGTATACCCCACGAAGAGGGTTTGAAAGCGGTGAGATTCTACTTGGAGAAGGATATGGAGATTCCAACAAAACAATGTGATTTTATCCTGGACAGCATTCATTATATATTACATCACAACTATTTTTGCAATAATGGAAAGTTTTATCGACAGGTGTGTGGTACGGTGATGGGGACTAGGTTTGCGCCTAGTTACGCGAATCTGTATATGGCCAAATGGGAAGAGATCTTTTGGGAATCTTGTCCAGCAGGCGCAGACATAGTCCTCTATCGCCGGTATATTGATGATATCATAATGATCTGGAAGGGGTCACAAGAAGATTTGGAACACACTATGAATGTCATGAATGGAAATGAAGCCAATTTGCACTTCACTTACGAATGGAGTAGAACAGCACTCACATATCTTGACTTGAATATAGAGGTAAAAGAGGGGATAATTGAAACATCAACTTTCTTCAAAAAGGTGGACAGTAACAACTATGTCCACCAAACAAGCTGTCACCATACCAACTGGAAAAGGAACATACCTAAGGGACAGCTCCTTAGAATGAGAAAGAACTGTTCAGATCCCTTAAAGTGGGAGGAACAAGCGCAAATAATTAAGGCGAAGTTTATGGACAGAGGTTACAATGAAGAAGCATTGGACCAGAAAATAGAAGAAATAAGAAAGATTGATAGAAGAAATTTAACTAAATATAAAGAGAGGACAAAAAAGAATGATGAAGAGATCCTACATGTACCTCTAATTACGGAGTATAGCCAGAACAGTCGAATCATTGAAGATATCTTCAGAAAACATTGGAATATCCTTAAAGATGACGACATCATTGGAGAAAAATTACCACCAAAACCAAGCTTTGTGTACAGAAGGGCCAACAATTTGAAGAACACACTGGCACCCAGTACACAAAAGAAAAAGCCACATGAAATAAAGGACCCATTTGGGAAAACAGTGAGAGGCTTTTTCCCATGTCATACATGCAAAGCATGTAAGAGTGGTATAAAAACAGCTGAATTCCAATCGAATAACAGCATGAAGAAATATAAAATTAAAAATTTGATTCGCTGCCACGACAGAAATGTCATTTATTTACTCCAATGTCCCTGTGGCCTTCAATATGTTGGACAAACATCTAGGCCACTAAGGGACAGAATACGGGAGCATATTCTTTGTATCGAAAAACTTAACAAAGAAACCCCCCTCTACAAACATTTCTCCGAAAAACATCAGGGGGATATCAAAACCTTGAAATATATAGGGATACAAAAGGTCCCTACCAATTGGAGAGGGGGAGATCATGAAAAAAGGTTACTGACAGAAGAATCCAAATGGATATTTTACATGGACTGTCTATACCCAAGAGGGTTGAACAACAAAGAGGATCTGGCCCACCTCTTAAACTTGAACTGAGAACGGTCAAACTGCAACTCTAACTGACACATTTGAAATCTTTGGATAGATCAACCTAAATCCTAAACCCCCTTACCTCGTAGACCCTATCCAGTGAACAATTCTAAACCACACTTATCCTATTAGGTAGAAAGGAATACCAGGAGAAAGAAAACAAAAACATCTGGAAAAAGATTGTACTTCTAATCACATTTAATCTAATGCTAAATCAAAATAAACATTCCCATAGATTTACCCACTGATATTTGAAGTCCACCTTACCACACTCAGCTTGACTCAATGTCAAGTAATAAGAAATAACTCTCATAGAAAAGATATCTCTCACTAATTGTAGGAGGAATCCACAACATTTAGCGCTACCATACACACTATATGAAAGTCCCATTGTTTATATGAAGAAAATGATCCCAATTTCTGTAGGAACACAAATTTGGAGTAGAAATGTCTTCTTCATTTTTTATGTTAATTACTAACCGATGAGTTTAAAAACTTTTTTTCCTAATAACAAGACCCCACATCATACCACTTGTAGAAAAGGCCATTTTGGAACACTTAAGAAGATATTTTAAATATTTAAGATATGATATACCAATAACCACATAGAGAACCTCTTGAAAAGGTTTATGATAACCAGATAAACGTTTTTTAGATGGAAGATTCTAGAAGTAATTTTTAGATATTATATGGATTGCACAAAGTCCATTTAAAGAAAGAAAACTGAATATTACATATGAACAAACAAAAAGCTAATACTAAATTAGTACTAATCGACTTGCTCGTGAGTTAAATATTTAGCCCAAGGTCCCCTTCAGCCCCCCCCCCTTATGTTGAAGAATCACTATAATGTCGAATTATCAACACTAGTGTTAGTGTACCACAGAAACACTTGCCTCACGACAATAATCACATATATTATTCTAAAAAGAATTACTCTAAGAAGTAACCTAAAATGTTTTTATACAAAAAGAATCTTAATGAAGAGTTTTTATTACCAACTAATATATAAAATTTCAAGCTCCGATAATTTAAACTGGCAGACAAAAAGTTAAATACATTGCTGACAGTGGAAAACTGATGGATCCATTGTGACTCAGAACTGATATCAGAAATTAAGGTTGCGGACTATATGTAATATAAGAAAGAAAAAATAAAAAGGAATTCTTCTTTGGAGCGATATTAGTGAATTAGGTGAATTTAAAGCAAACATTCCGGTTGAGAAACATATTTTTGTATTGAAACATAAGGGTTAATTTTACAGACTCATTTAACATCTGAAGAAAAGGGATACATTTAGACGATTACTAATGAATATCAGATGCCTCATGATACAACAGACACGTAAAAAGTCCATTAGCATTAAGTAATGCAGACAAAGCTGATAAACATTCGTTTCCCTTGGAGCGATTTTTACTAGGAAGAAGGTTGAACATATCGGCTGATAGGGAAAGAGATGGACACACATAGGTCTAAACACCCAATAGGGAAACCCATATGTCACACACCCTTAAGGGCAGCCAATAAAGGAGCAATATAGCCTACCAGAATAACATAAACAAATTGGGAAGGCCAAAAGATCAGTAACGATCATGAAATGCCTTAAGATACAATATCTACGTATTGAAAAAGTTCATGAGTATTAGGAATGTAGCTAAAGCAGATTAAATCTTGATCTCCTTTGTAGCGATATTTTGAACTAATTACCATAAGGAAATACAAGTACACGCATAAGGCAAATCATCCAATAAGGAAACATATTTGTCACACACCCCCGAGAACAGCGAATTACAGATGGAATTTAGGCCACCAGAATAACCAATAGAAATGGACGAAAATCGGGTTAGAAAAGAACCTAAGAATAACCATACAAAAGTTTTTTATATATTTGATTGTAAACAATAGGAGGATTATATAAGTTTCAACAGTTGTAAACATATGTTAGAATGACACTAAGAGGAATAATCAAAAAACGGAGGTTTTAAACAAACACTTCCGGTGCTATGGAAAGGTCATTTGCGACAGGGTATTTAAATGCCCTGGTAATAGGTAAAAACCAGTCTTGAGAAAGGTCATTTTGGACCGAAACGCGTTGGCTGGTAAGTGTTATTTCACATTATTCACCTATCTGTAGCAATCTACACTATTATATATTTTTTCGGCAGAGGGACTGTGAGCTAGCAAGCAGAGGGCACAAAGGCTTGAAAGGGCTGAGGAACCACACGCTTGAGGGCAAAGGGACCCAGGGCTGCCTGAAAAATCTTGCACACATAGGACCGTGAGGAAATTTAAAACTTAACATTTTTTGCAAACAGACTCTCTAATTTTTACGTAGCACAACTCATTTTCAATTGGATTAATTTTGCATTTCAGAGATTATTTATTATTTTTTACAATTTGTCTGGATCTAACACTGAATTGAGGATTAATCACCAGATTGTTTTTCACTGCAATATATTTTTTACCACAGTATATTTCCCACTAGAGTAATTTGACTTTGTTCTTTTTTCACGTTTTTTGAAAGGATTATTTTTTAACACGTTTTTTGAAAAGATTTCAAAACAGGCTATGTATTGTCTTTTAGGAGACACTTTAATATTATAAGTTCACACTTTTGAATTGGCACAACATTATTTTTATCACTGTAAAACGGTATTAACCACTTTTATTAATCTGTCTATATAATTTGTCGATTTGTGTTTTAAACTGCTGCACAAGGATCTAGGATCCAATTTGAGGATTTCAAGCTAGGTGACATTGAGAGTTTAACCACACTCTGCACTCCACTTAACCTGCAAAAGTATTATTTGAGATATATAGGTGATCCCACTTAATGCTTTGTTAAAGAGTGTTTCACAGACCGTCAGAATTTTAAATCTGCATACAGGCAGTATGAGAGCTAGGTGACATTGGAAGTTTAAGTTTAACCACACTTTGCTCTCTACTTAACCTACAAAAAGTATTATTTGAGATATATTAGTATCCCACCTAATGCTTTGATAAAGGGGTTTTTCACAGACCGTCAGAACTTTAAATCTGCGTACAGGCAGTTATTGGTGTCTAAAGCTCCAATATTGAGTACATTGGCTCCAATGAATGGTTGGAATAATTATTAGAATGTTAACATGGATCCATGAGGGACTTTTAGATTGATTTTTACTTTTAAAACGAATTCTGATTTTAATATCCTGATTATCCTGAGGACTGTGATTTTTTAAACAATGATTTTTTAAACAATGATTTTTTATTATTTGTCAATTTTAGCTATCAATGTTGTTTAAGTACAATATTGGGCTCCATTAATACTGGTTTTCATTATATCATAAAACACATATGAACATT
Organism: Bombina bombina; assembly: GCF_027579735.1. Lineage (NCBI taxonomy): Eukaryota > Metazoa > Chordata > Amphibia > Anura > Bombinatoridae > Bombina > Bombina bombina. Next base: position 1,211,286,597 of record NC_069499.1, on the reverse strand, counting down.
GTTGGAAAGTACATTGTTTATTATTGTTTTTAATGTGTTGTAATAAATACAGTAAAATACATTTGTGAAGTCTTAGGTGAAAAATATTTGGTATATTTAAGACCCTGCCTTCTTTCGTTGGCGCTCTGATAGAATTCTGAGTCATTCTGTTTCCATTTTTTGACCACTAGGGGTCAATTTATCTCAGCTAAGGGTCATTTTCAGCTGGCGCTTGGTGAATCTGTCTTAAAAATATCTGTTGTAATTTGTATAAGGATTGATAAAAGTCGGCAAAGGAGTTAGCTATATGTGGAGGATTATTAGTAGTCGAACCTGAGGGTAGCTGGATTTGGGGGATAGAGGTGGATCTGGTGATTTCTAATTTTCCTCGCCAGCATTTGGTCAGCTTATTAGAGTAGATAAAGTATTGTGCATCAATAATCCTTAGTGAAGCTAAAGCCTCTTCATCTAGCAGTTTATCTAGTTCAGTTTTCTTAGTTTTGATTATGTTAGCTAATTTAGAACTTCTGGTGATAATATATTTTCTATCAAGATATTCAATATCTAACTTTTTCCCCTATTAGCTGTTTAAGTTTAATTATGTTTGCTTTTTCCTGGATTAAAATTCCTCTAAGAAATGCCTTGAATGCCCCCCATATAAATAGGGGATTGGGCATTGATTTTTTGTTATCTGACCAAAAATGTCTAATTTTTTGGGCAAGCTTCTGACATATTATCTCTTTTCTTAATAGGGATGGTTCTAGAGACCAAGACCTGTCTCTGGAGGGGTCGATAAAGCCACTTAGTGATATTTCCACAATGGAGTAGTCAGACCAACTAGTTTGCGCTATATTGGCATATGTTGTCAATGGGCCTAAAATTTGGCTAGAAGATAGATAATCGATCCTAGAGAAGGAATTGTGAGCTGCAGAATAATATGTATAATTTTTAACTCCCAAATTGTGGATTCTCCAAACATCTAACAAAATATTGTCTAGTATGAAATCACTCAGAATTTTTTTGGGAGATGTACCTGTTGGGGGGGATCTATCAATTTTATCATTAAGTGTTAAGTTAATATCCCCACCTAGAATAATTTGTATTTTTTCCATGAGGTCAGTAATTTACTTATTTTGGCTATAAATTGTCCCTGATTTTCATTCGGAGCATAGATGTTCCCCAGCACTACCGTACTGCCATTTATTTTTCATTTCAGAATTATAAATCTTCCCTCTGAGTCTCTGGCTACCTCTTCTTCTTGGAAGTTGAGAGACGCATGTAAAATAATAGAAACCCCTCTTTTTTCTTTTGACCAAATGAGTGGTATTGGATTGGAAAAGCTCAGTCCCAATACTTTGGGTTCTGTGTGGAGGTAAAAGGAGTCTCTTGTAGCATAATATTATGTGCCTGTCTGCTTTTGTAATCTGCAATAGCTTTTTTCCGTTTAACTTGAGAGAGTGTAGTCCCTGATTTTCATTCGGAGCATAGATGTTCCCCAGCACTACCGTACTGCCATTTATTTTCCCTTTCAGAATTATAAATCTTCCCTCTGAGTCTCTGGCTACCTCTTCTTCTTGGAAGTTGAGAGACGCATGTAAAATAATAGAAACCCGTCTTTTTTCTTTTGACCAAATGAGTGGTATTGGATTGGAAAAGCTCAGTCCCAATACTTTGGGTTCTGTGTGGAGGTAAAAGGAGTCTCTTGTAGCATAATATTATGTGCCTGTCTGCTTTTGTAATCTGCAATAGCTTTTTTCCGTTTAACTTGAGAGAGTGTAGTCCTCTCACGTTATGCATAATTATTTTAAATTACATCCCGAATCAATGTAATCGAGCAAATGGGTGCATACGTAGTGTGATACCAGGCCAAATAGTACCTGGTGTACCTGCCCTTGTTAGCTGAATTGCTAGGATACCCCACCGACCACCACAAAGACTTTGCGTTCATGACCCCGCAAGTGTTCAAAGGTAAAGAAAGAAAGGCTAGAAAGGAGAGATGAGCATTATTAATAAACATACAAACAAAAAGTAACAGTAGTATCAGGATGAGATACTCAATTTTTCTTTATATAAAACATGTTAGTCTCATGGTGTATAAATGATTTGGCGATCATAGATTACAATAGTAGTCTTATACAGGTAAAAGTTACCAATCAGAAACTTGCCAATTTAATTTTTATTTCAAAGGAGGCTGCTGATAAATGAATCCATAATATTAGGGGGTATCACTAGAACAATGATATGGGATGGGTTTAATACAATAGCTTATGTCTAGTATGTAACATAAAGCCTCTGGGTTTAATTTTAGGGGGGCCAGAACCATATAGGTTTAGGGATGTTAAGCACTCCTCATTACACTTGCTGGGCCTATTTGATCCTAAACTGTATCAGTGGTCTCCTGCAGTCTTGGGGAGATAGTGTATCAGATCCCAATATAAATAGGACGGAATAAACTTGAAACTTAATTTTGCATACCCTAACATGGGCAACTTCTAAACCTTTTGTAATAATAGCAAATTTATATTAACTCTAAGGTGGAGGGTTCATATAACCTCTATATATCAGCATTAGCTATATACCCATCCAACAGTATGCTATAATAAAGAGTCCCCCACAAACTCAAAACTTTGTGAATGAAACGCGGACTCTCTTTCTCCTTATTATATTTTTTGGTCAATAACCAAAGAGTTCTAGTGAATGTCCTAGTCCGTTCCCTGGAAAAGGTTGTAAACAAACCCCATGGGTTTAGGTCAGTGTTGTTTGGATAACAGAGTGGCAGAGTAGCTCTCCTCATCCATTAGTCGCAGCTTGGACTTGCAAGTCTGGGTCTTCTCCCAAACAGTATTTGTCCCTTCTGGTGGGTGTCGCATCCTTGGAAACTCTATTCCACATCTGTTGGATCTGTTTCTTTGGAGGTCTTGGTGGTAATGGTAGTTGGTAGAGGAGTATCCTCTCTTACTAAATGCTGTTGACAGATGAGATCTATGCCTTCCTCCAGAGAGTTGCAGGAGTAAGTGGTTTTATTGTAAAAAAAGACAAGTCTGAATGGGAATGTCCATCTATATTTTATCTGAGCTTTCATTAGAACCATGGTGACTAGTTTAAGTTCCCTCCTCTTATGCAGAGTAATAGGCGAGAGGTCAGCAAAAAATTGTAGTTGATGGCCTTCAAATTCTATTCTTGGCTGCATCCTAGTGGTCTGCAGGAGCTGGTCTTTGGTAGTGTAATAGTGAAATTTGAGGATGACATCCCTAGGTAAATTTGGGCTTATTGGCTTGTTTAGAGCTCTATGGATTCTGTCAATAAGAAAAAAGCTCTCTTCAACCTCTGGGAGCAAGTGACGTAATATCCTAAGGAGGACATCATTAAGCTTATCATACGATTCTGGGAGGTTTCTGAGTCTGACATTGGACCCCCGGGATCTGTTTTCTAGATCCTCAAGTTGTGACTCTAGCTGTTCTATCTTGTTGTGATGAGCTTGTACAGAATTTTGGATGCTAGGGAGTTCCTCGATAATCTCCCCAACTTTGTCCTCTAGAGCAGAGGTTCTCTGACCAATTTCCTTAATTTCACTTCTTACATCCTTGATTGCAGCTTTTAGCTCTATTTGAAATACTTCTTTAATCTGTTGAACTAGAGTGCAAGTGGAGGGCTGTGCCTGTTCCTCTGTACTAGTGTCTAGCATGGTATCTGTCAGTTCTGCCTCATGAGAGGCCACTTTGTCTTGGAACATTGCTTTTTTCTTCGCTTGAGCTTTGGATAAGCAGTCCCTGACTGATTAGGTCTTTCCCTTCATTGTATGTCGAATATTGTCAGGCAGATATAGTTCTTGTCCAGTTTTTTAGGTTGTGATTGGTACCCTTACAAAATGTCTACAGTATAGTGACCAGGTAAATACACAGAACCACTATGTGTCGTTACAAAAAGTTTTATGATGTAACTGACTTCAAATCCCAATACCGCAATAATAAAAATACAAAAAGGGAACACTGCAAACTTTGCTTATATAGATAATGAAGACATATAATTCAGTGCCGCTAGAGCATCCCACTCTGTATTTGGCTCCCTTCAAGTTTAATGCAATCCCTTTTTGTTATTGTTATTCAATTGTCCATGCTCCAAAGCCCTCAAAGCCAAAGTTCCTCAGTTGAACAGCACATAGGAGCAAAGAAACAATAAGTTGCTGTTCATTGAATGTATACATAAGCACATAAACAATTTGTCCTGTGGGCAGCAATGAAAGAAACAAAGTGTAAGATATAACAGCTCACTGGCTCCCATGGCTTGGAGTACGGCGTGTGTGCCGAAACATGTCATATGTAACACCATGAGAACAATAAACTGGGACCTATGAGGATACAGACATACTTGTTGTTAGAGGGACTGTACCTCAATCATGAGTCCGCTTGTGAGATTTAGGTAGGAGAGTTGGGTGTCCAGCCGGTAGAGACCTGCTTGTTTCTCAGGCCCTATGATATGCCACTGTGGAGCTGAGACAGGAATCATAACACATTCCAATGTATGGAGCAGAGAATATATTTACAGCATGTCACTGCGGTGACCTGGGTGAGATTACTTTTTATTATTCTGAAGGGGTCTAGTCTGTAAATCTACAAGGTGACCTAGAATGTGATGTCCTAGATTTTCGCACAGTTATTGGACGATATCTCTTTCTCACATGGGATATCTCACCTAGTTACTATAGTCCTCCTTGCAAGACAGGCCTAAAATTGCGTTTGTAACCCAGAAGCTTAATCTTATTGCCACCCGTTTGAATAGAAAGATTGTCCCCCGATAGTCTGTGTGTATCTTAAATGTCTCTAGTGGAAAGAGGTCTAGGGCTCTCCTAGCCGGTTATAGTCCACTAGCAGTAGGCCTCACACGGAACGTGTGGGCCTACTTCTGTCACAGAAACCCCTGCAGGTGAGTGTGGATGGGTAAGAGAGTATCGGAGTCTGAGATGTTGCTAGGCTGATACTCCTCCACCACTGATTGACGGTCGAGTAATGCTGTGCAGCGTCTGAGAGGAACTGGTCTGCCTAGAAGGCCCTGGGACCAAGATGGCGTCTTTTCATGCCACTTCTCTTCCCTCCCACTCTGGCTGTTTCTAGGTCTGCCACCGTACTATGGAGCTCTCTAGGAAAGTGCCAGCTCCTGCACAAGGCACCCGGTGCTCCATCTGTGGAGCGGGTCCTAATGGGTCCGGAGCAACAGATGTCTTCACCCTAAAGGCCCCAGAAACTCACACTGATGGCATGTCTCTGGCAATGGATATCTCGCTCCCCCTCACCTTCTCACAGCTTCACTCTGGGACGACTCTCGATGCTACGGAGCAGAGCCCCGACCCTCTGGAGCAGCAAACTTTAGCTGAGTTGGATTTAGGTAGGTGGCTGGAGGTTACAGCTATGATGCCTCAAAAACCTCTGAGAATCTAAGTTGCTTCAATCGGTCAAAGACGGACCTCAAACTCCAGGAAAAAGGCTGTCCATCTTCACTGTTAGTTAGTCTCAGCTGTTAGAGGGTATTTTAGATAAAACTCCGGCTAATTTTGGATATTATAGTTAAATTGAAGCCCGGAGCCCTCCACACATGCGACTATTCAGACCGGCGGTTGACTCCGCCCCTCCCCCTCCTGGAACTTAATTTTGATTTCAAATGGGTTAAAAAAACATCTAACTTATCTGGGCATTAAACTTCCCAAACACTCCTCAGTTTTTTTAAAACTAATTATCTCCCATTATTTAAATCTATTAAACAAGACCTGATAAAATGGGAAAGGCATCCCTTTTCTTGGTAAATCCCTTTTCTTGCCCAGGATACTGTACTTGTTCTGGACTCTTCCAGTTAGGATCCCAGCTAGGGAATTAGAGGAGATTCAATCTATAATAAATAAATTTGTGAGGTGCAACAAAAAAGCCAGAATACCTCACACTATACTGACTAAACACAGGCAGTTAGGAGAATTAGGAATACCCAATTTCAGAAATTATTATCAAGCGGCTAGACTAGCTCAGACTTTGCTAGTGAACTGTAAAGAGGAGGGGATCATATGGGTTAAACTGGAAATGGACATAAATGGATTTCCCTCTCCGGAGGCAATGATATGGAATACACCACTTAGGGCGACAAAACATCACATGAAATACTCAGTCAACACATATATGATAAAATATTGGACTCACTCAACTAACAACTACACTAACCCTTCTACCTGAAAACTCCCTTCAAACTCCACTTAAATGCATATTACCTTCAATACCACTTTAAGTAATACTTAAATGGGAAAATAAAGGTCTATATAGAATAGCAGACATCTTGGAGAGGGGAAAAATAATGTAATATAACAAACTACAAGAGAAACTTGAACCTATTAAATTGCTGTGGTAACAATATTTACAGATGTCATCCATAGTAAGGAAATTTATAGCCAAATCCTCTAAAGGAACCCCCAGTAAACTCGAAACAATGTACACTATAAAGACACGACCTAGAAAAGCTATATCACATATATATTTAATCATACATGGGGCAAACAAAACTAATCATATTCTCTATACTAAATTGGAGCCAGATTTAGGAAAAGAAATAGGGGGGATGAGTGGCAGAAATTAATATACACCTCTAGAAAGGGCCTGTTAAGCGTGGATATGATTGAAAACTGTTATAAAACTATATCCAGATGGTACTTGACACCGGTTATTACCTCTCATGCTATAAAGAACAGCTCAAACCTTTGTTACAGAGGTTGTGGAGCCATTGGTATGTTTAAACATATGTGGTGGGATTGCCCACACTCCAGAGGAGTCTAGTAGGCCTTATCAATTTTTCTAAGCTCCATTTTGAATGGACCTATACAACTATCACTAGAACAGGCACTGCTACACGAATATAATAAACAATACAATAAATATATTAACCAATTCCTTAGGATAGTATGCACAGCCACTAGGATTTGTATTGCACGTCACTGGAAAGAAGGACCCCCTAGTTGGGAGGAAATACTGAATAAGATCAGACATTATTATCATATGTATAAATATGCAGCTTTTATGCAAGACAATCAGACAGCATTCCAAAATTCATTGCTTTATTGGATTATTTATGACAAACAACATTAGTATACACCTATAAGAGATTACATTGATATAAGACGGAGATGCGGAGGTGGCCACAAGGATCAGTGTCGAGGGGTGGGGATTCGACGGTCTGGCGGGGGAGTCCTGACGAATGGTAAAAGGATAAACATCTACTTTATTTTCTTCTTTTCTGCCATACTGGCAGCCTTTCTTCAATATTGTAGGGGGCAACCAGCAAGACCCCAAGACAGTAATAAGAGAACAAAGTATTATGTTTCTTTGCTTCCTTGTTCTTCTTTTGTACTATATGCTTTACAAGATATACCAATGTATGAGAAAAGCCTATACAAGATTTGTGTTTTATAGCCTTAATTACTTCTTTATGTATATATATATATATATATATATATATATATATATATATACAGTATATATATAGGACTAGGAAAGACAAATAAACCTTTATTTTTGTTTTAGGTATGACAATAAATATTAAGTTGTGTCAAACAAAGACCTTAATATATTTTCGGATTGCTTGTAACACTTATATATGTTGCTGGTTTGTTAACTATTATGTTTATTTCTTTGAAAATGTATAAATAAAATTATTTCCTCATAATATATAAATATAAGTCAATGAGTTATACTCCAAATCACTCTCAAAATTAACATAAATATTATGATACTTTGAAAACTTTAAAGAACATGAAAAAGTGAAAACTCATTAAAAAAAATTACAATCTGATATATTAGTTTTGCGGTACGGCTCTTAATGCTGAAAAATTGGCCATTACGCTGTAATGGCCAGGAACGCATATTACGAGTTGAGGCGGTATAGCTATACTATATTTTAGCCTGTAATGCAACGTCCATTCCGCACCAAAAAAAAAAATTACGTTTCAGTGCGGCATTTTTATAACGTATTACCGTCCGTATTACAGATTGTGCTTTCAGGCTAAAAAGATTGGGTTACAGCCTATACCGACACAATCCATACCGCCATCTGAGAGCAGTAGTTATGGATTTTGTGTAACAAAAATGTTTCACAAAACTCATAACTACATGTACAAGGTAAACTAACACCCATAAACTACCTATTAACCCCTAAACCGCCAGCCTCCCGCATCGCTGACACTATATTAAAGCTATTAACCCCTAATCTGCCTCCCACCCACATTGCCAACACTATTTCATTAAATTAACCCCTAAACCGTCACTCCTGATATCGCCGACACTAAATAAACCTATTAACCCCTAAACCTCCAGCCCCCCACATTGCCACCACTAAATAAACCTATTAAGGCCTAAACCACCAGCCCTCCACATTGCAACTACTAAACTAAACCTATTAACCCCTAAACCGCCAGCCCTCCACATCGCAAAACACTAAATTAAACTATTAACCCCTAAACTTAACACCCCCTAACTTTAAATTTAAAAATAATAAACAAAAATAAAAACAATTAGACCTAATCCAACAGCCCTATAAAAATAAAAAGCCCCCCCAAATAAAAACATCCGCTAACCTACAACAATCTACCATTAGCCCTTAAAATGGTCTTTTGTAGGGCATTGCCCTTAGTTAAAAAGCTCTTTTTGTTCAAATCAGCCAATAGGATTTCAGTAGCTCTCATCCTATTGGCTGTTTTGAACAGTTAATAGGATTTCAGAAGCTCAACCTATTGGTTGATTTGAATTTCAAGAATCAAATCAGCCAATAGGAATGCAAGGTACATCAATGGGTACCTTGCATTCAACTTCAGTGTACGGCGGAGAAAGTATGAAGAGGACGCTCCGCGCAGGATGTCATCGCCGGTCCAGGATAGCTCCACTCCTCCGGGATGAAGATAGAAGACATCCCCGTGGTGGATGAAGACTTCTCGCCGCCTGGATGAAGACTTTGCGCTGCCTGGATGAAGACTTCTCGCCGCCAGGATGGAGATGGATGTCTGGACTTCAGGAACCGTGAGTAGATATTCTGGGGTTAGTGTTTGGTATTTTTTTACTTTTTTTGGGGGTGTTTTTTTTTCAGATTAGGGCTTTGGGCAAAGTGTAAAAGAGCTGAATGCCCTTTTAAGGGCAATAAAATAGAACTGAATGCCCTTTTAAGGGCAATGCCCATACAAATACCCCTTTAGGGGCAATGGGTAGCTTATTTTTTTTTTAGAGTTAGGTTTTTTATTTTGGGGGTAGGTTGGGTGGTGGGTTTTACTGTTTGGGGGACTTTGTAATTTTTTCCAGGTAAAAGAGCTGTTTAACTTAGGGCAATGCCCTACAAAAGGCCCTTTTAAGGGCTATTGGTAGTTTATTGTAGGTTAGGGGGTGTTTTTATTTTGGGGGGATTTTTTTATTTTTAAAAGGCTATTAGATTAGGTGTAATTGTTTTTATTTTTTAAATTTTCGTTTATTATTTTTTGTAATTTTGTGTTTATTATTTCTTTCATGTAATTAGCAAGAGTCCATGAGCTAGTGACGTATGGGATATACATTCCTACCAGGAGGGGCAAAGTTTCCCAAACCTCAAAATGCCTATAAATACACCCCTCACCACACCCACAATTCAGTTTTACAAACTTTGCCTCCGATGGAGGTGGTGAAGTAAGTTTGTGCTAGATTCTACGTTGATATGCGCTCCGCAGCAAGTTGGAGCCCGGTTTTCCTCTCAGCGTGCAGTGAATGTCAGAGGGATGTGAGGAGAGTATTGCCTATTTGAATGCAGTGATCTCCTTCTACGGGGTCTATTTCATAGGTTCTCTGTTATCGGTCGTAGAGATTCATCTCTTACCTCCCTTTTCAGATCGACGATATACTCTTATATATACCATTACCTCTGCTGATTCTCGTTTCAGTACTGGTTTGGCTTTCTACAAACATGTAGATGAGTGTCCTGGGGTAAGTAAATCTTATTTTCTTTGACACTCTAAGCTATGGTTGGGCACTTTGTTTCTAAAGTTCTAAATATATGTATTCAAACATTTATTTGCCTTGACTCAGAATGTTCAACTTTCCTTATTTTCAGACAGTCAGTTTCATATTTGGGATAATGCATTTGATTTAATAATTTTTTCCTACCTTCAAAAATTTGACTCTTCCCTGTGGGCTGTTAGGCTCGCGGGGGCTGAAAATGCTTCATTTTATTGCGTCATTCTTGGCGCTGACTTTTTTGGCGCAAAAAATTCGTTTCCGTTTCCGGCGTCATACGTGTCGCCGGAAGTTGCGTCATTTTTTGACGTTATTTTGCGCCAAAAATGTCGGCGTTCCGGATGTGGCGTCATTTTGGCGCCAAAAAGCATTTAGGCGCCAAATAATGTGGGCGTCTTATTGGCGCGAAAAATATGGGCGTCGCTTTTTTCTCCACATTATTAAAGTCTCATTTTTTCATTGCTTCTGGTTGCTAGAAGCTTGTTCTTTGGCATTTTTTCCCATTCCTGAAACTGTCATTTAAGGAATTTGATCAATTTTGCTTTATATATATTTTGTTTTTTCTCTTACATATTGCAAGATGTCTCACGTTGCATCTGAGTCAGAAGATACTACAGGAAAATCGCTGTCTAGTGCTGGATCTACCAAAGCTAAGTGTATCTGCTGTAAACTTTTGGTAGCTATTCCTCCAGCTGTTGTTTGTATTGATTGTCATGACAAACTTGTTAAAGCAGATAATATTTCCTTTAGTAAAGTACCATTGCCTGTTGCAGTTCCTTCAACATCTAAGGTGCAGAATGTTCCTGATAATATAAGAGATTTTGTTTCTGAATCCATAAAGAAGGCTATGTCTGTTATTTCTCCTTCTAGTAAACGTAAAAAATCTTTTAAAACTTCTCTCCCTACAGATGAATTTTTAAATGAACATCATCATTCTGATTCTGATGACTCTTCTGGTTCAGAGGATTCTGTCTCAGAGGTTGATGCTGATAAATCTTCATATTTATTTAAAATGGAATTTATTCGTTCTTTACTTAAAGAAGTACTAATTGCTTTAGAAATAGAGGATTCTGGTCCTCTTGATACTAATTCTAAACGTTTGGATAAGGTATTTAAAGCTCCTGTGGTTATTCCAGAAGTTTTTCCTGTTCCTAATGCTATTTCTGCAGTAATTTCCAAAGAATGGGATAAATTGGGTAATTCATTTACTCCTTCTAAACGTTTTAAGCGATTATATCCTGTGCCGTCTGACAGATTAGAATTTTGGGACAAAATCCCTAAAGTTGATGGGGCTATTTCTACCCTTGCTAAACGTACTACTATTCCTACGTCAGATGGTACTTCGTTTAAGGATCCTTTAGATAGGAAAATTGAATCCTTTCTAAGAAAAGCTTATCTGTGTTCAGGTAATCTTCTTAGACCTGCTATATCTTTGGCTGATGTTGCTGCAGCTTCAACTTTCTGGTTGGAAACTTTAGCGCAACAAGTAACACATCATGATTCTCATGATATTATTATTCTTCTACAGCATGCTAATAATTTTATCTGTGATGCCATTTTTGATATTATCAGAGTTGATGTCAGGTTTATGTCTCTAGCTATTTTAGCTAGAAGAGCTTTATGGCTTAAAACTTGGAATGCTGATATGGCTTCTAAATCAACTTTACTTTCCATTTCTTTCCAGGGTAACAAATTATTTGGTTCTCAGTTGGATTCCATTATTTCAACTGTTACTGGTGGGAAAGGAACTTTTTTACCACAGGATAAAAAATCTAAAGGTAAAAGCAGGGCTAATAATCGTTTTCGTTCCTTTCGTTTCAACAAAGAACAAAAGCCTGATCCTTCATCCTCAGGAGCAGTTTCAGTTTGGAAACCATCTCCAGTCTGGAATAAATCCAAGCCAGCTAGAAAGGCAAAGCCTGCTTCTAAGTCCACATGAAGGTGCGGCCCTCATTCCAGCTCAGCTGGTAGGGGGCAGGTTACGTTTTTTCAAGGAAATTTGGATCAATTCTGTTCACAATCTTTGGATTCAGAGCATTGTTTCAGAAGGGTACAGAATTGGTTTCAAGATGAGACCTCCTGCAAAGAGATTTTTTCTTTCCCGTGTCCCAGTAAATCCAGTAAAAGCTCAAGCATTTCTGAAATGTGTTTCAGATCTAGAGTTGACTGGAGTAATTATGCCAGTTCCAGTTCCGGAACAGGGGATGGGGTTTTATTCAAATCTCTTCATTGTACCAAAGAAGGAGAATTCCTTCAGACCAGTTCTGGATCTAAAAATATTGAATCGTTATGTAAGAATACCAACGTTCAAGATGGTAACTGTAAGGACTATCTTGCCTTTTGTTCAGCAAGGGAATTATATGTCCACAATAGATTTACAGGATGCATATCTGCATATTCCGATTCATCCAGATCATTATCAGTTCCTGAGATTCTCTTTTCTGGACAAGCATTACCAGTTTGTGGCTCTGCCGTTTGGCCTAGCTACAGCTCCAAGAATTTTTACAAAGGTTCTCGGTGCCCTTCTGTCTGTAATCAGAGAACAGGGTATTGTGGTATTTCCTTATTTGGACGATATCTTGGTACTTGCTCAGTCTTTACATTTAGCAGAATCTCATACGAATCGACTTGTGTTGTTTCTTCAAGATCATGGTTGGAGGATCAATTTACCAAAAAGTTCTTTGATTCCTCAGACAAGGGTAACCTTTCTGGGTTTCCAGATGGATTCAGTGTCCATGACTCTGTCTTTAACAGACAAGAGACATCTAAAATTGATTGCAGCTTGTCGAAACCTTCAGTCACAATCATTCCCTTCGGTAGCCTTATGCATGGAAATTCTAGGTCTTATGACTGCTGCATCGGACGCGATCCCCTTTGCTCGTTTTCACATGCGACCTCTTCAGCGCTGTATGCTGAAGCAATGGTGCAAGGATTACACGAAGATATCTCAATTAATATCTTTAAAACCGATTGTTCAACACTCTCTAACATGGTGGACAGATCACCATCGTTTAATTCAGGGGGCTTCTTTTGTGCTTCCGACCTGGACTGTAATTTCAACAGATGCAAGTCTCATAGGTTGGGGAGCTGTGTGGGGATCTCTGACGGCACAAGGAGTTTGGGAATCTCAGGAGGTGAGATTACCGATCAATATTTTGGAACTCCGTGCAATTTTCAGAGCTCTTCAGTTTTGGCTTCTTCTGAAGAGAGAATCGTTCATTTGTTTTCAGACAGACAATGTCACAACTGTGGCATACATCAATCATCAAGGAGGGACTCACAGTCCTCTGGCTATGAAAGAAGTATCTCGAATTTTGGTTTGGGCGGAATCCAGCTCCTGTCTAATCTCTGCGGTTCATATCCCAGGTATAGACAATTGGGAAGCGGATTATCTCAGTTGCCAAACGTTGCATCCGGGCGAATGGTCTCTTCACCCAGAGGTATTTCTTCAGATTGTTCAAATGTGGGAACTTCCAGAAATAGATCTGATGGCGTCCCATCTAAACAAGAAACTTCCCAGGTATCTGTCCAGATCCCGGGATCCTCAGGCGGAGGCAGTGTATGCATTATCACTTCCTTGGAAGTATCATCCTGCCTATATCTTTCCGCCTCTAGTTCTTCTTCCAAGAGTAATCTCCAAGATTCTGAAGGAATGCTCGTCTGTTCTGCTGGTAGCTCCGGCATGGCCTCACAGGTTTTGGTATGCGGATCTTGTCCGGATGGCCTCTTGCCAAAGGTGGACTCTTCCATTAAGAGCAGACCTTCTGTCACAAGGTCCTTTTTTCCATCAGGATCTGAAATCCTTAAATTTAAAGGTATGGAGATTGAACGCTTGATTCTTGGTCAAAGAGGTTTCTCTGACTCTGTGATTAATACTATGTTACAGGCTCGTAAATCTGTATCTCGAGAGATATATTATAGAGTCTGGAAGACTTATATTTCTTGGTGTCTTTCTCATCATTTTTCTTGGCATTCTTTTAGAATACCGAGAATTTTACAGTTTCTTCAGGATGGTTTAGATAAGGGTTTGTCCGCAAGTTCTTTGAAAGGACAAATCTCTGCTCTTTCTGTTCTTTTTCACAGAAAGATTGCTATTCTTCCTGATATTCATTGTTTTGTACAAGCTTTGGTTCGTATAAAACCTGTTATTAAGTCAATTTCTCCTCCTTGGAGTTTGAATTTGGTTCTGGGAGCTCTTCAAGCTCCTCCGTTTGAACCTATGCATTCATTGGTCATTAAATTACTTTCTTGGAAAGTTTTGTTCCTTTTGGCCATGTCTTCTGCCAGAAGAGTTTCTGAATTATCTGCTCTTTCTTGTGAGTCTCCTTTTCTGATTTTTCATCAGGATAAGGCGGTGTTGCGAACTTCTTTTGAATTTTTACCTAAAGTTGTGAATTCCAACAACATTAGTAGAGAAATTGTGGTTCCTTCATTATGTCCTAATCCTATGAATTCTAAGGAGAAATCGTTGCATTCTTTGGATGTTGTTAGAGCTTTGAAATATTATGTTGAAGCTACGAAATCTTTCCGTAAGACTTCTAGTTTATTTGTTATCTTTTCCGGTTCTAGAAAAGGCCAGAAAGCTTCTGCCATTTCTTTGGCATCTTGGTTGAAATCTTTAATTCATCTTGCCTATGTTGAGTCGGGTAAAACTCCGCCTCAAAGAATTACAGCTCATTCTACTAGGTCAGTTTCTACTTCCTGGGCGTTTAGGAATGAAGCTTCGGTTGACCAGATTTGCAAAGCAGCAACTTGGTCCTCTTTGCATACTTTTACTAAATTCTACCATTTTGATGTATTTTCTTCTTCTGAAGCAGTTTTTGGTAGAAAAGTACTTCAGGCAGCGGTTTCAGTTTGAATCTTCTGCTTATGTTTTTCGTTAAACTTTATTTTTGGGTGTGGATTATTTTCAGCAGGAATTGGCTGTCTTTATTTTATCCCTCCCTCTCTAGTGACTCTTGTGTGGAAAGATCCACATCTTGGGTAGTCATTATCCCATACGTCACTAGCTCATGGACTCTTGCTAATTACATGAAAGAAAACATAATTTATGTAAGAACTTACCTGATAAATTCATTTCTTTCATATTAGCAAGAGTCCATGAGGCCCGCCCTTTTTTTGTGGTGGTTATGATTTTTGTATAAAGCACAATTATTCCAATTCCTTATTTTATATGCTTTCGCACTTTTTTATCACCCCACTTCTTGGCTATTCGTTAAACTGAATTGTGGGTGTGGTGAGGGGTGTATTTATAGGCATTTTGAGGTTTGGGAAACTTTGCCCCTCCTGGTAGGAATGTATATCCCATACGTCACTAGCTCATGGACTCTTGCTAATATGAAAGAAATGAATTTATCAGGTAAGTTCTTACATAAATTATGTTTTTTTGCAATTTTAGATTTTTTTTTTAGTGTTAGGTTTTTTAAATTTGTAACTAACGCCTAGATTTAGAGTTTGGCGTTAGCCGTCAAAACCAGCATTAGGGGCTCCTAACGCTGGTTTTGGCCGCCCGCTGGTATTTAGAGTCAGTCAGGAAAGGGTCTAACGCTCACTTTTCAGCCGCAACTTTTCCATACCGCAGATCCCCCTACGCCATTTGCGTGTCCTATCTTTTAAATGGGATCTTTCTAACGCCGGTATTTAGAGTCTTGGTTGAAGTGACCGTTAGAAATCTAACGACAAGACTCCAGCCGCAGCAAAAAAGCAGGAGTTAAGAGCTTTCTGAGCTAACGCCGATTCATAAAGCTCTTAACTACTGTGCTCTAAAGTACACTAACACCCATAAACTACCTATGTACCCTTAAACCGAGGTCCCCCCACATCGCCGCTACTCTATTAATTTTTTTTCACCCCTAATCTGCCGACCGCACACCGCCGCAACCTACGTTATTCCCTATGTACCCCTAATCTACTGCCCCTAACATCGCCGACCCCTATATTATATTTATTAACCCCTAATCTGCCCCCCCAATGTCGCCGCCACCTACCTACAATTATTAACCCCTAATCTGCCGACCGGACCTCACCGCTACTATAATAAAGTTATTAACCCCTAATCCGCCTCACTCCCGCCTCAATAACCCTATAATAAATAGTATTTATTATATCTGCCCTCCCTAACACCGCTGACACCTAACTTCAAGTATTAACCCCTAATCTGCTGACCAGACCTCACCGCTACTGTATTAAATTTATTAACCCCTAAAGCTAAGTCTAACCCCTACACTAACACCCCCCTAAGTTAAATATAATTTAAATCTAACGAAATAAATTAACTCTTATTAAATAAATTAATCCTAATTAAGCTAAATAATTACCTGTAAAATAAACCCTAATATAGCTACAATATAAATTATAATTATATTGTAGCTATTTTAGGATTAATATTTATTTTACAGGCAACTTTGTATTTATTTTAACCAGGTACAATAGCTATTAAATAGTTAAAAACTATTTAATAGCTACCTAGTTAAAATAATTACAAAATTACCTGTAAAATAAATCCTAACCTAAGTTACAATTAAACCTAACACTACACTATCAATAAATTAATTAAATAAAATACCTACAATTATCTACAATTAAACCTAACACTACACTATCAATAAATTAATTACATAAAATACTTACAAATAAATACAAATAAATAAACTAACTAAAGTACAAAAAATAAAAAAAGAACTAAGTTACAAAAATAAAAAAATAATTTACAAACATTAGAAAAAGATTACAACAATTTTAAGCTAATTACACCTACTCTAAGCCCCTAATAAAATAACAAAGCCCCCCAAAATAAAAAAATGCCCTACCCTATTCTAAAATACAAATAGAAAAGCTCTTTTACCTTACCAGCCCTTAAAAGGGCCTTTTGCGGGGCATGCCCCAAAGAATTCAGCTCTTTTGCCTGTAAAAAAACCCATACAATACCCCCCCCAACATTACAACCCACCACCCACATACCCCTAATCTAACCCAAACCCCCCTTAAATAAACCTAACACTAAGCCCCTGAAGATCTCCCTACCTTATCTTCACCATGCCAGGTATCACCGATCCGTCCAGAGGAGCCTCGGAAGTCTTCATCCAAGCCCAAGCGGGGGCTGAAGAAGTCCATCATCGGGCTGAAGTCTTGATCCAAGTGGGCGCTGAAGAGGTCCATCATCGGGCTGAAGTCTTGATCCAAGCGGGCGCTGAAGAGGTCCATCATCGGGCTGAAGTCTTCTATCAAGCGGCATCTTCAATCTTCTTTCTTCCGGATCCATCTTCATCCCGCCGACGCGGAACATCCATCCTGGTCGACGACTTCCCAACAAATGACGGTTCCTTTAAGGGACGTCATCCAAGATGGCGTCCCTCGAATTCCGATTGGCTGATAGGATTCTATCAGCCAATTGGAATTAAGGTAGGAAAATTCTGATTGGTTGATGGAATCAGCCAATCAGATTCAAGTTCAATCCGATTGGCTGATCCAATCAGATCCAATCAGATTGATTTTGCATTCTATTGGCTGTTCCAATCAGATAGCGGGGGCGGCAGATTAGGGGTTAATGAGTGTAAGGTTAGGGGTGTTTAGACTTGGGGTACATGTTAGGGTGTTAGGTGCAGACATAGGAAGTGTTTCCCCATAGGAAACAATGGGGCTGCGTTAGGAGCTGAACGCTGCTTTTTTACAGGTGTTAGTTTTTTTTTCAGCTCAAACGGCCACATTGTTTCCTATGGGGAAATCGTGCACGGGCACGTTTTTGAAGCTGGCCGCGTCCATAAGCACCGCTGGTATTGAGAGTTGCAGTGGTGGTACATATGCTCTATGCTCCCTTTTTGGAGCCTAACGCAGCCCTTCTGTGAACTCTAAATACCAGCGGTATTTAAAAGGTGCGGGAGAAAAAAAGCATGCGTAGCTAATGCACCCCTTTGGCCGCAGAACTCTAAATCTAGCGGTTTGATTTTTTAATTGGTAGTTTTTAAATTTTATTAGAATAGTTATGTTAGGTTAATATATAGTTTAAACTTAGTTTTTTTAATTTCACAGGTAAGCTTTTATTTGTTTTAAGACTAGTGGGAAAGACTGCCCAGGGAGCAGTCTATTGTGATGACGGAGCCACCGAACCACCTTGCCATTTTCAGAAGGGCAGTCTATTGTGGTCACGGAACCACCCTGCCATTTTCGGAATACACCTGGATGCAGCTTATGCTGCATCCAGGTGGATTCAAAAAATGACAGGGTGGTAAAAGAATCCAACTGGATGCAGCTCACACTGCATGCAGGTGGATTCTTTCATCACCCTGCCATCCAGGTGGATTCCGAAAATGGCAGGGTGGTGAATGAATCCAGGTGGATTCTTTCACCACCCCTTTTGCGCTCTCTCCTCCTCTATTTTGCGCTCTCTCCCCCTCTCTTTTGCTCTCTCTTCCCTCTCATTTGCTCTCTCTCCCCCCTCTCTTTTGCGCTCTCTCTCACCCCTCTTTTTACTCTATCTCTCTCCCCTCTCTTTTGCTCTCTCCCCTCTCTTTTGCTCTCTCTCTCCCCCCTCTCTTTTGCTCTCTCTCCCCTCTCTTTTGCTCTCTCTTTCTCCCCTCTAATTTGCTCTCTCTCTCCCCTCTCTTCTGCTCTCTCTCCCCTCTCTTTTGCTCTCTCTCTCCCCTCTCTTTTGCTCTCGCTCTCCCCTCTCTTTTGCTCTCGCTCTCCCCTCTCTTTTGCTCTCGCTTTCCCCTCTCTTTTGCTCTCGCTTTCCCCTCTCTTTTGCTTTCTCATCCCCTCTCTTTTGCTCTCTCTCTCCCTCTTCTCTTTTGCTCTCTCTCCCCTTTTGCTCTCTCTCCCCTTCTCTTTTGATCTATCCCCCTCTCTTTTGCTTTCTCTCCCCCCTCATTTGATCTCCCTCTCCTCTCAGTCTATGTGTTGTTAAATTTTAAAAAAAAAATGAACTACAGAAAAAATAAACAAATGATTAAAAATAAAAAAAATAATAAACCTAATCCCTATGAAAATAACCCCCCCAAAATAAAAACAAATGATTAAAAATAAAAATAAACAAATGATTAAAAATAAAAAAAATAATAAACCTAATCCCTATGAAAATAACCCCCCAAAATAAAAACACCCCCTAAATCTACTACCAATAGCCCTTAAAATGGCTTTTTGTAGGGCATTGCCATAAGTTAAACAACTCTTTTGCAGTTACCTAACAGTAACCACCCCAAACAAAGGGCATTCAGATCTTTTGCTGCCCATCCCTAATCTAAAAAATAAATAAATTAAAAAACCTAGTCTAACTCCTACGAAATAAAAAATGAAACCTAAGTTTAAATTAACGTAAATTACAGAAAATCTAATATTACAGAAAATAAAAAAACAAATTACCAAACTTTACAAAATTAATATTTTTTAGTTTAGTTAATTTGTGTTAATTTTTAGGGGGTGTTAGGTTATGGGGTGTTAGGTTAGGGAGCTTAGTAATTTAATTAGTTATTTGCGTTGTGGGTTTTGGCAGTTTAAGGGGTTAATAGGTTAATTAGGTTTATTGCGATGTGGGGTTTTTGGTTAAGGGATTAATTACTTTATTATTTTGCGATGTGTGGGTTTGTGGTGTAGGTGTTAATACTTTGTGTGGGATGTTCGTTTTTTTTGTTATACTTCGTGCGAGCGGTGTTTTTTGGTAATGATACGGATGCCCTCTCTGCATCCCGGTGGATTCCGAAAATGGCAGGGTGCTGAAAGAATCCACTTTCGGTGGATTCTTTCACCACTCTGCCATTTTTGGAATTCACCTAGTGAATTTTGTTGGCTGCCTCGCGCTGCCAAAATTCTATTGAGGATGTGTGCACAACTGCCGATGGCGATGGACATTACAAACGCAATTATAGTATAGATAGTTATATTGACATTTTAATTTAAAGCTAGGGGGGTGTTAGGTTTAGGGGTTAATAGTTTACTTTAGTGTTTTGCAATGTGGGGGGGCGGCAGTTTAGGGGATAAAAGGTTTATTTAGGTGTTGGCGATGTCGGGAAGCAGCGAACTAGGGGTTAATAATTATATTTAGTGTCTGATGTCGGGGAGCGACGTATGGGTTAATAACTTTTATTAGTGTCGGCGATGTCAGGGGCGGCAGATTAGGGGTGTTTCGACTAGGGGTTTATGTTAGGTTTAAATGTAACCTTCTTTTGCCCAGAGACATCAATGGGGTTGCGTTACGGCGATCGCCATTCCGCACTTCAGGTGTTAGTTTTTTTCTAACACTTTCTCCACATTGATGTCTATGGGGGAAAGCGTGCACGAGCATGTAAACTCAGCCCTTGGCTTTTGTGTGGTATGGACTTAACGCACAGCATAAGGATGCTTTTCAGTAACTCATAATGGCAGTGCTATGGAAAGCGCAATAGTAATAGTTTCGCACCCTGTTTTAGAGTAAAACTCATAATCTAGGTGAATGTAATTTAGACTCAAGATCAACCTTTCACATATTCCTGTTACTATTGTTGATCCAAAGGAATACAAAAATCTAACAGTCATCAATCTCGCTGCTCTTCGGCTTTTTCACAGCTTTATTGGTACCCTGTCACTAATCACCCACACTATACTATACCGTTTACCCCCTATACCACTGCTCTCGGAGCCCACTGCAACTCTAATAAATGTATTAACCCCTAAACCGCCACTCCCGGAGTCCACCACAACTAAATAAAGTTATTAACCCCTAAACCCCCTAACTTACTTAAATATAATTTAAATAAATCAAAATAAATATTCCTAGCATTAACTAAATTATTCCTATTTAAAACTAAATACTTACCTATAAAATAAACCCTAAGATAGCTACAATATAACTAATAGTTATATTGTAGCGAGCTTAGGGTTTATTTTTATTTTACAGGGAACTTTGTATTTATTTTAACTAGGTACAATAGTTATTAACTATTTAATAACTACCAAGTTAAAATAAATACAAAACTACCTGTAAAATAAAACCTAACCTAAGTTACAATTACACCTAACACTACACTATAATTAAATTAATTACCTACATTAACTACAATTAACTACAATTAAATAAAATTAAATACATTTATCTAAAGTACAAAAAAATTACAGAAAATAATAAAATAATTACAAGATTTTTAAAATAATTACACCTAATCTAATCCCCCTAACAAAATAAAAAAGCCCCCCAAAATACAAAAAAGCCATACCCTACACTAAATTACAAATAGCCCTTAAAAGGGCTTTTTGCGGGGCATTGCCCCAAAGTAATCAGCTCTTTTACCTGAAAAAAAAGTACAATACCCCCCAACATTAAAACCCACCACCCACACACCCAACCCTACTCTAAAACCCACCCAATCCCCCCTTAAAAAACCTAACACTAACCCCTTGAAGATCACCTTACCTTGAGAAGTCTTCACCCAACCGGGCCGAAGTCCTCAACGAAGCCGGGCGAAGTGGTCCTCCAGACGGGCAGAAGTCTTTATCCAAGCAGGGCAGAATAGGTCCTCCAGACTGGCAGAAGTCTTCATCCAGACGGCATCTTCTATCTTCATCCATCTGGCGCGGAGCGGCCCCATCTTCAAGATATTTGACGAGGAGCATCCTTCCTGGCCAACGACTACCCAACGAATGAAGGTTCCGTTAAGTGACGTCATCCAAGATGGCGCCCCTTCAGTTCCGATTGGCTGATCGGAATTAAGGTAGGAAAAATCCTGTTGGTTGATGCAATCAGCCAATAGGATTGAGCTTGCATTCTATTGGCTGATTGGAACAATATTGTAGCCATCTTAGGTGTAATGGATGTCTTTCTTTCTCTAACACGTCTATCAATCGGAATGCTTAATGAGATTAAACCTTCCAAAGTTTTAGGAAGTTCAGTGCGAGCAATTTCATCCTTAACCGTATCAGATAACCCTAAACGGTATTGGTTTCTAAGGGCTATGTTACTCCACTCTGTATCCTTGGAATACTGTTGGAACTCAGTAAGGTATTCCTCAACTGGTCTCTTTCCTTGTCGTAGTGATCTCATTTTAGTTTCTGCTGTGAGCTGCTTATTCGTATCCTCATAGAGAATAACCATTTGATGAAAAATGTGCTCCAAGGAAGAGAGAATAGGGTGGTTTTGCTTGAAGAAAGAATCTGCCCATTTCCTGGGTTCGCCTCTTAGGTAGGATAAAACTGTAAGTACCTTGACTCGATCATTACAGTATGTTTTAGGCTTGAGGGTGAAAAGAAGAAGACAGGCATTCTTGAACTGAAGAAATTGTGTTCTATCCCATGAAAATTTGTCAGGTAAACAAACCTGGGGTTCAGGTGCACTATCTTTCATGGCTGCTCGGAGACTTTCATTTTGGAGTTGTAACTCTCTGATTGCTTGTCCAATCTGATCAAACTTTTGGTTCAGGTTGTAAACCACCTGAGGAAGTTCTGCTGGTTCCATGACAATGGCTTTAGTATTATGTTATGAATTAATAGGAGAGATGGAACTCAACAGCAGAAATTCAGTAAATTAGGTTTTGTTAGCCAGTAGTAGCACTGAGAAGCTAAGAGACTGAAAACAGAGCAACTGATACTTAGGCTATAATATAATATAATAATATAATATATACAAAGATCACCTTAACAAGAACGTAAAGGTTATAAAGTGAACAGAACTTGCAATTCTGATTTAGGTATATTAGGCTTTGCCAAGCTAGCTCCCAGTGACACAGAAATAACACAAATCTTGGGTGTTGGCAATATTCTGATAGGAATTCCCAAAGTTAGTTAATGTCCATGCTTCATAACTTGCAATTCTGATTTATGTATATTAGGCTTAGCCCAGCTAGCTCCCAGTGACACAGGAACAGCTCAAATCTTAAGTGTAGGCAATATTCTGTTAAGCATTCCCAAAGTTAGTTAATGTCCATGCTTCATATAGGAAATAACATTAGGGAATGTTAGGAGAATGTCTTTTTAAGGAAAGATGTGTTGCGCTTGTTTAGGTAACAACTGGTATTCAGTGCAGTAATATATACAGTGAGAGGTTTCCTTAACAAGACTTACGGCTAGATTTAAAGTTTGGCGGCTAAAGGGGTCCATTAGCTACGCGTGCTTTTTTTCTCCCGCACCTTTTAAATACCGCTGGTATTTAGCGTTCACAGAAGGGCTGGGTTTTCAGTGCGTTAGGCTCCAAAAAGGGAGCGTAGAGCATAATTTAACGCCACTGCAACTCTAGATACCAGCGGTGCTTACGGATGCGGCCAGCTTCAAAAACGTGCTCGTGCACGATATCCCCATAGAAAACAATGGGGCAGTTTGAGCTGAAAAAAAAACCTAACACCTGCAAAAAAGCAGCGTTCAGCTCCTAACGCAGCCCCATTGTTTCCTATGGGGAAACACTTCCTATGTCTGCATCTAACACCCTAACATGTACCCCGAGTCTAAACACCCCTAACCTTACACTTATTAACCCCTAATCTGCCGCCCCCGCTATCGCTGACACCTGCATATTTTTTTTAACCCCTAATCTGCCGCTCCGTATACCGCCGCTACCTACATTATACCTATGTACCCCTAATCTGCTGCCCCTAACACCGCCGACCCCTATATTATATTTATTAACCCCTAATCTGACCCCCACAACGTTGCCGCCAGCTACCTACAATAATTAACCCCTAATCTGCCGATCGGAGCTCACCGCTACTATAATAAATGTATTAACCCCTAAAGCTAAGTCTATCCCTAACACCCCCCTAAGTTAAATATAATTTTTATCTAACGAAATAAATTAACTCTTATTAAATAAATTATTCCTATTTAAATCTAAATATTTACCTGTAAAATAAACCCTAATATAGCTACAATATAAATTATAATTATATTGTAGCTATTTTAGGATTAATATTTATTTTACAGGCAACTTTGTATTTATTTTAACCAGGTACAATAGCTATTACATAGTTAAGAACTATTTAATAGCTACCTAGTTAAAATAATTACAAAATTACCTGTAAAATAAATCATAACCTAAGTTACAATTAAACCTAACACTACACTATCAATAAATAAATTAAATAAACTACCTACAATTATCTACAATTAAACCTAACACTACACTATCAATAAATAAATTACATACAAATAACTACAAATTAATACATTTAAATAAACTAACTAAAGTACAAAAAATAAAAAAGAACTAAGTTACAAAAAATAAAAAAATATTTACAAACATAAGAAAAATATTACAACAATTTTAAACTAATTACACCTACTCTAAGCCCCCTAATAAAATAACAAAGACCCCCAAAATAAAAAAATGCCCTACCCTATTCTAAATTACAAAAGTTCAAAGCTCTTTTACCTTACCAGCCCTTAAAAGGGCCCTTTGCGGGGCATGCCTCAAAGAATTCAGCTCTTTTGCCTGTAAAAAAAAACATACAATACCCCCCCAACATTACAACCCACCACCCACATACCCCTAATCTAACCCAAACACCCCTTAAATAAACCTAACACTAAGCCCCTGAAGATCTTCCTACCTTGTATTCACCATGCCAGGTATCACCGATCGTTCCAGGCTCCAAAATCTTCATCCAAACCCAAGAGGGGGCTGGCGATCCATAATCCGGTGGCTGAAGAGGTCCAGAAGAGGCTCCAAAGTCTTCATCCTATCCGGGAAGAAGAGGCGATCCGGACCGGCAACCATCTTGATCCAAGCGGCATCTTCTATCTTCATCCGATGACGACCGGCTCCATCTTGAAGACCTCCACCGCGGACCCATCTTCTTCTTCCGACGACTTCCCGGACGAATGACAGTTCCTTTAAGGGACGTCATCCAAGATGGCGTCCCTCGAATTCCGATCGGCTGATAGGATTCTATCAGCCAATCGGAATTAAGGTAGGAAAATTCTGATTGGCTGATGGAATCAGCCAATCAGAATCAAGTTCAATCCGATTGGCTGATTCAATCAGCCAATCAGATTGAGCTCGCATTCTATTGGCTGTTCCGATCAGCCAATAGAATGCGAGCTCAATCTGATTGGCTGATCGGAATTCGAGGGACGCCATCTTGGATGACGTCCCTTAAAGGAACCGTCATTTGTCGGGAAGTCGTCGGAAGAAGAAGATGGGTCCGCGGTGGAGGTCTTCAAGATGGAGCCATTTGTCATCGGATGAAGATAGAAGATGCCGCTTGGATCAAGATGGTTGCCGGTCCGGATCGCCTCTTCTTCCCGGATAGGATGAAGACTTTGGAGCCTTTTCTGGACCTCTTCAGCCACCGGATTATGGATCGCCAGCCCCCGCTTGGGCTTGGATGAAGATTTTGGAGCCTGGAACGATCGGTGATACCTGGCATGGTGAAGACAAGGTAGGAAGATCTTCAGGGGCTTAGTGTTAGGTTTATTTAAGGGGGGTTTGGGTTAGATTAGGGGTATGTGGGTGGTGGGTTGTAATGTTGGGGGGGGTATTGTATGTGTTTTTTTTACAGGCAAAAGAGCTGAATTCTTTGGGGCATGCCCCGCAAAGGGCCCTTTTAAGGGCTGGTAAGGTAAAAGAGCTTTGAACTTTTGTAATTTAGAATAGGGTAGGGCATTTTTTTATTTTGGGGGTCTTTGTTATTTTATTAGGGGGCTTAGAGTAGGTGTAATTAGTTTAAAATTGTTGTAATTTTTTTCTAATGTTTGTAAAAATGTTTTTATTTTTTTGTAACTTAGTTCTTTTTTATTTTTTGTACTTTAGTTAGTTTATTTAATTGTATTTATTTGTAGGAATTTTATTTAATATATTTATTGATAGTGTAGTGTTAGGTTTAATTGTAGATAATTGTAGTTATTTTATTTAATTTATTTATTGATAGTGTAGTGTAATGTTAGGTTTAATTGTAACTTAGGTTACAATTTATTTTACAGGTAATTTGGTAATTATTTTAACTAGGTAGCTATTAAATAGTTATTAACTATTTAATAGCTATTGTACCTGGTTAAAATAAATACAAAGTTACCTGTAAAATAAATATTAATCCTAAAATAGCTACAATATAATTATAATTTATATTGTAGCTATATTAGGGTTTATTTTACAGGTAAGTATTTAGCTTTAAATAGGAATAATTTATTTAATAAGAGTTAATTTATTTCATTAGATAAAAATTATATTTAACTTAGGGGGGTGTTAGTGTTAGGGTTAGACTTTGCTTTAGGGGTTAATAAATTTAATAGAGTAGCGGTGAGGTCCGGTCAGCAGATTAGGGGTTAATACTTGAAGTTAGGTGTCGGTGATGTTAGGGAGGGCAGATTAGGGGTTAATACTATTTATTATAGGGTTAGTGAGGCGGATTAGGGGTTAATAAATGTTTTATAGTAGAGGCGAGGTCCGGTCGGCAGATTAGGGGTTAATAAGTGTAGGTAGGTGGCGGCGACATTGGGGGGGCAGATTAGGTGTTAATAAATATAATATAGGGGTCGGCGATGTTAGGGCAGCAGATTAGGGGTACATAGGGATAACGTAGGTTACGGCGGTGTACGGAGCGGCAGATTAGGGGTTAAAAAAATATGCAGGGGTCAGCGATAGCGGGGGTGGCAGATTAGGGGTTAATAAGTGTAAGGTTAGGGGTGTTTAGACTCGGGGTACATGTTAGGGTGTTAGGTGCAGACTTAGGAAGTGTTTCCCCATAGGAAACAATGGGGCTGCGTTAGGAGCTGAACGCTGCTTTTTTGCAGGTGTTAGGTTTTTTTTCAGCTCAAACGGCCCCATTGTTTCCTATGGGGAAATTGTGCACGAGCATGTTTTTGAAGCTGGCCGCGTCCGTAAGCACCGCTGGTATTTAGAGTTGCAGTGGTGGTAAATTATGCTATACGCTCCCTTTTTGGAGCCTAACGCAGCCCTTCTGTGAACTCTAAATACCAGCGGTATTTAAAAGGTGCGGGGGAAAGAACCCAGCGTTAGCTACCTGGGTCGTTACCGACAAAACTCTAAATCTAGCCGTTAGTATCTTTATTTGAATGTAAGCTTATGAGCTGGCCCATTTTTGGTATTAAATAGTTCTTAACTATTTAATAGCTATTGTACCTGGTTAAAATAATTACAAAGTTGCCTGTAAAATAAATATAAATCCTAAAATAGCTATAATATAATTATAATTTATATTGTAGCTATATTAGGGTTTATTTGACAGGTAAGTATTTAGCTTTAAATAGGAATAATTTATTTAATAAGAGTTAATTTATTTCGTTAGATTTAAATTATATTTAACTTAGGGGGGTGTTAGTGTTAGGGTTAGACTTAGCTTTAGGGGTTAATCCATTTATTACAGTAGCGGCGAGATTCGGTCGGCAGATTAGGGGTTAATAATTGAAGTTAGGTGTCGGCGATGTTAGGGAGGGCAGATTAGGGGTTAATACTATTTATTATAGGGTTATTGAGGCGGGAGTGAGGCGGATGAGGGGTTAATAACTTTATTATAGTAGCGGTGCGGTCCGCTCGGCAGATTAGGGGTTAATAAGTGTAGGCAGGTGGAGGCGACATTGAGGGGGGCAGATTAGGGGTTAATAAATATAATATAGGGGTCGGCGGTGTTAGGCGCAGCAGATTAGGGGTACATAGCTATAATGTAGGTGGCAGCGGTGTACGGAACGGCAGATTAGGGGTTAATAATAATATGCAGGGGTCAGCGATAGTGGGGGGGGCAGATTAGGGGTTAATAAATATAATATAGGGGTCGGCGGTGTTAGGGGCAGCAGATTAGGGGTTCATAGGGATAATGTAGGTGGCAGCGGTGTGCGGTCGGCAGATTAGGGGTTAAAAAATTTTAATAGAGTGGCGGCGATGTGGGGGGACCTCGGTTTAGGGGTACATAGGTAGTTTATGGGTATTAGTGTACTTTAGAGCACAGTAGTTAAGAGCTTTATGAACCGGCGTTCACCCAGAAAGCTCTTAACTACTGACTTTTTTCTGCGGCTGGAGTTTTGTCGTTAGATTTCTAACGCTCACTTCAGCCACGACTCTAAATACCGGCATTAGAAAGATCCCCTTGAAAAGATAGGATACGCAATTGGCGTAGGGGAATCTGCGGTATGGAAAAGTCGCGGCTGGAAAGTGAGCGTTAGACCCTTTAATGACTGACTCTAAATACCAGCGGTAGCCCAAAACCAGCGTTAGGACCCTCTAACGCTGGTTTTGACGGCTACCGCCAAACTCTAAATCTAGGCCTTAGAAAGTAAATCCTGGATGAAGGAAGTAATTCAGCAACTACTCACAGTAAGGATGACAGGAGCAGCATGGAGGTTAGGAGATTCACAGCACAGCAGACTGCAGACAAAGCAGATTGATCACACAGGGAACCACTCACTGGGAGTCAGGCAGTTACACACTGACCGGAGCTTCGCAGCACAGCTGAATCCTCACAATGAAATGTTTGTGGAAAGATATGATACACTTCAATAAAAGTTCTTCAGGGTTAAAGCTGAAATGAAATACAATTCCAGAGTTGGAAGAGACTGTAGATAAATGGCTTTAATTCAATCAGGACAATTCCAGGAGATGCAGATTCTAGGATTACCAAATAAAAAATACTAAAGCAGGGAAAAGTGGGCGTGTCAGGTTTAAATAACCTTGCTCACAAGGTGAAGTTGAATTTAAGGTACAGTAGCGGAAACATGAGTTCTGAAAAGAAAGACATCCATTACATTATGGTTTATTTTATAGGTAAGTATTTAGTTTTAAATAGGAATAATTTAGTTAATGCTAGGAATATTTATTTAGATTTATTTAAGTTAGGGGGGTTAGGATTAGACTTAGGTTTAGGGGTTAATAAATATAATGTAGATGGTGGTGGTGTGGGGGGGGGCAGATTAGGGGTTAATAAATATAATGTAGGTGGCAGTGGGCTCCAAGAGCGGCGGTTTATAGGTTAAACACTTTATTTAGTTGTGGCGGGGTCCGTGAGCGGCGGTTTAGGGGCTAATAAGTTTATTAGAGTGGCGGTGGGCTCCGGGAGCGGCGGTTTAGGGGTTAATAAGTATAATGTAGGTGGTGGCGGTGTAGGGGGGGCAGATTAGGGGTGTTTAGACTCGGGGTATATGTTAGGGTGTTAGGTGTAGACATTACCATAGGAATCAATGGGATATCGGGCAGTAGCGAACATAAGCTTTGCTGCTTTCAGACCCCCATTGATTCCTATGGCATCCTCCGCCTCCAGGGCGGCGGATTGAAAACCAGGTACGCTGGGCCAGAAAAGTGCAGAGTGTACCTGCTAGTTATTTGATAACTAGCAAAAGTAGTCAAACTGTGCCGAACTTGCATTCGGAACATTTGTAGTGACGTAAGCATCGATCTGTGTCGGACTGAGTCCGGCGGATCGTATGTTACGTCACTAAATTCTACTTTTGCCGATCTGTAGGGTTTGATAACTAAGGCGAATCAGGCTCACCACAAATACGCTGTGGAATTCCAGCGTACTTGCGGTTGACAACTTGATAAATAGAGGCCAATGACTCTTATTAATAATATTGTTATTCAAAGTGTTTTTCTGAATATAAGCTCTTAATAGTTTTTCCCAATTATTTTCCCACCACAGATGTTATGCTCACAGGTCTATAATTTCCTTTCTGACCTTTTTAAATAAAAGCATCATATCTGCTTTACACCACTTTTTTGGTACCATCCTTAAACAGAAAGATTCTTGTAAGATTATAAACAATGGTTTGGCGATTTCTTGACTAAGCTACGCATGTACCTGTGGATGTATAACATTTGGATATGGGGGTTTATCTACCTTAACATTATATAATTGCTTAAGCACTTTATCCTGTGACAGCCACAAGTTTTCTACAAGTTTTTTGTTACATTTATCTGTACATCTAAAGCTACTACTGAAAAGACAATGGAGTTTAAAACTTCTGCCTTTTCCTGATACTCACTAAACTCTGCATTCCAGATTTAAATAAGCCAACCATAGGCATCCACAGATTTTTTTCTGATGGGCAAAAAGAAATAAAATAAATACAATTCCAACAGAATAATAATATCAGTGGTAATATGTGCAGCAGAAGAGAGATGCATTTTGTACAAATGAGCTTCATGCCATTATAAAAATAGTGGCTCGTTTGTATATTGTTTTGCACCCAGAGTCATTTTACGCTACATTATACACACATAGAATATATAATATAAAGCCAAAGCTAACTCTAGGCAGGTTCTGTGAGCACTTTGCCAGTTAAAAAGAAGATGGAACTATGTGTGTTGTAAATGAGCAGTTCCAGCGGTGTAATGTGGAATGGTAAGTGGGGCCAGATAAGCAATTTTGGGATACATTTTAAGCTTTTAACTCTAATTTGGTCACTCCAGCCAAACACAGATTTGTATGATGAAAATGCACAGCACCAAGCCCAAGAGTTCACTATAAAACAAACATAAAAATGCAAACTTCTGTGATAAACATTTACTTTCATTCCACTGACAAATAGGAAAGCATAAATTGTAACTCAAGTTTACATTGAAACTGGTACAGAAAAAATGGAGGGCGCTACAAAGCCAAAAATAAGTCTTTTTGCTTGTCACTTTGAAACTGGCACAGGTGCATGTCACACAGTGAAATTATGAAATATACTACATATAGAGACAAAGCTGCCACTACCACGCATTTTAACAAATACATAAAGCTCTATTTCTACAGAGAAATATTGTCACTCAGACGCATGGACACTGCTATATTCTCATAAAAGGGCATATATACAGTGCCCAAGACATGACCCATGCAGGAATCCTTCCATGAACTGTTGTTTTGATATTTACCGTGTTTTTTTACAATACATTTGTGGATTTTATTTGCAAAGCAATTGGCTGCAGTGCCTACATTCTTCTACTTTCACACTTTAATTGCGGATTGGTTCATCTACTACATTAATAGGGCTCTCCAGGAAAGGTTGGTCTTACAGACGCTTCTGTTTCACTTCCGGTTTCCCGGTCAGGGAGAGACTGAGTGCTGGAGTAGCTGGGACTGATTCCCACTGCAAATTTGATACCAACCATAATTTCCCTACCCTAATTTGCATGACAATGCATTTTTTTAAAGGGAGCTTAAACCTCAAAACTACACAAACACACGCATATATTTATATATTTATATATATACATACACACACATATATATATATATATATATACACACACATATACTGTATATTCCACATGTATCTGCACTCAAAATTCCAGCAGGTCATCAACCAGGTCATCAACCATCAATAATATTATTTTATTTATCTAAACCCAGTGACTGCAGTCCCTGCTTCAACTAATATATATATATATGTATAAAACACGGAAGGGGACTGCACTCCTAGACCGGACCGGGTACACATCCCTTGACCCTGCAACATGCTCAGCCCTGGGTGCTCAGTGGCACTCACAAGAAGCTGTGCTGTCAATGTGCTTTCCATTTTTGCTTTTAATTCTTAGCTGTGAGCTTGCATAGAGTGGAGTGTTTTCTCTGTGTATATATATATATATATATATATATATATATATATATATATATATATATATATATATATATATATACACACACACACATACTGTATATACACAATAAAAAGACCAAAAAGTAAAAAAAGAGAAGTGTGTGTATCAAGAGACCAGAAAGATCACAATTACACAGAAAAACTATATTTGTGACTTTTTATTGTCTTGCTTTGTTAAAAAGCTACTTTAGCTCAGTCCCTTAAAGTGATGGTCAACCTTAACTAATCAATTGCCATATATCTAATAATTGCTATTAAAAAAGTATATGTGTACCTTTTTTAGTTTTAATCCATCCATGAATGGGTTAAATTAGTTATAAAACATGTATCTCTTGGTTAAAAAGCTTTCACATAGCCATTTCTATGGATTATTCCTTAAGGAAGCACATCTGTTATAGTTTTAAAATGTCAATGTCCAATGTAAATTTTATACAAAAATATCACAGGTGTTTAAACAGTTAGAAGCAGAACATAATCAATATATCAATGAGCGACAACAGTTATTCATATAATCTTCTTCAGTTGACAAATTGGCCTTCATGGATTCCAAATAGCCAGCAATCGGTACTCACTCAGAACTTCTTTCTATGAGGTATCAGAAATGTCAACTATTTTGAATTTGAGGGGTTTTGTTACCTCTAGAGATGTGGGATATCCTCAACAACATGTAGAACAGCTGCCAGGCAAATAATGTGCTCGTGACGACTGTGGAAATCTGCCCAATTCCACTGTGACAATATGAAACACGAAAATATCCACAGCACAACTTGCTTAAAAAGTGTCTTTATTGACAAAAGAAAGAGCAACGTTTCATGACTGCTGTCACTTAATCATGCTGTCACTATCATGATTAAGTGACAGCAGTCACGAAACGTTGCTCTTTCTTTTGTCAATAAAGACACTTTTTAAGCAAGTTGTGCTGTGGACATTTTCGTGTTTCATAGAGATGTGGGATAGGTATGGGGCAAAATCTGCCCCCTCTTACGCCAACCTATGTCCCACATCTTTGCAATGAACAACCCCTATAAACAGAATATTAAAATTTATAAAAGATTTATAGATGACCTTGTGCTGGTTTGGATTGGTGGAGATAGTGAAATACAGAAATTTGTTTAATGGATGAATAACAATGATTGTAACCTCATTTCATGAGAGGATGATCAGCTTCTTGGATGTGACTGGATGTAACAGGTTGCCACAATGGTAATAGAATAACTGATGTATGCAGAAAAACTATTTAAGGTAAGACATTGTTGCATGCAAGAAGCTGCCATCCTTCTCATGTTCCCTATGCAGACGCCAAGGGACAATATATCTAATTAAAATGGAATTCTTCCAATAATGATTTGTAAAAAACTCAAGCTTTTCAGCTTACCCAACGCTTCAAGCAATGGGGCTATTCTAAAAGTTCCATTAATAAAGCTAGATGTGAAATCGATCAATTAGATCGTAAGACTCAGCTGCAAGACAAATATAAAAACCCTAAAGATTTTTAAGGTTTCACATTTGTCATGGTAAAACATAGCTCACAATATAATCTGTTCTGCAAGATTGTGTGCAAACATTTTAAATTTCTAGCTACTGATGACAAATTGGTTGACGTGGTAGATCAAGGCATGAGCTGCTGTTATAGAAAGGGAAATATCTAGGCAATATTTTCTCTCCATCAGTTCTAAAACCTCTCTTAACAACAAAGTTCTTGGCTAAGTTGCTGGGGTATGTACAGATGTGGTCACATTATATGCAGATCCTATGACTATGTGTAGGTCCCCACTACTTTTACTTCTATAATAACTAATGTCATTTATTCAATAAAAAGATGTTTGAATCACACCTCCACCTATGTCATTTACCTTGCATCATGTTTATCTTGTAGGGTCCAATATGTTGGTCTCACGACCCATGATGTTAAGTCCCGTATTAGGGAACATCTCTCCTCCATCAGTATTGGTACCTCTACCACTCCCCTGGCTCAATATTTTGCACAAAAACATGGTAGAAATGTAGCAACATTTAAATTGAAGGCCATTGAACAAAGTGTTAAATCAAAAAGAGGAGGAGATATGATAGAATGTTTAGCAAACGTGAAATGTCCTTGATTTTTAAAGGGACAATCTACACCAAACTTGTTATAGTTTAAAAAGATAGATAACGCCTTTAATACCCATTTCCCAGCTTTGCACAACCAACATTGTTATATTAATATTCTTTATATACCTCTTATGCTTTTTTATTAGCTTTTCACAACAAGAAACTGCTAATTCATGTGTGCCATATAGATACCATTGTGCTGCTTCCCATTGAGTTGTGCAGGGCACAGCACTAATTGGCTAAAATGCAAGTTAAAAGATAAAAAAAAAAATAAGGAGGCTACAGAAGAGGCTTAAATACAAAAATCACATAGGTAAAAAGTATGTTAATATAACCATGTTGGCTGTGTAAAACTGGGGAATGGGTAATAGAGGGATTATCTATCTTTTTGAACAGTAACAATTTTGGAGTAGAATATCCCTTTAACAAGTTTAAACTGGGGATAAATTGCATACTAGCGTGCAATTGGGACTTAATTTGGAATATGATTTGATCAATCATTGCAAAAAGTTTATTGTTGTGTCCTCTATGATGTTTGTTTGTAATTAGACAGTTTCTATAATTAATAAAATAAACATAAAAATCTGCATAAGTGTAGTACCAACAATAGTAATAGAAAACCATTGCGTTGCCAGGTATACAAAATGTTTGTTTGCGGATACTGGTCTTCATACATTGTTGCCATCTTTTGATCATTATTATTGTGTATCCTAATAGCTGCAATTACTTTAGTATGTATTTATTGCAGCCTCCTTGTTTACTTAAAACTCACTTACTTTATGTTAATCAGTATGCTTTATCTTTAACAAGCATTGTGATGTCTTCTTTCGTTGACTAATAGGCAATATTTTATCGTGTTTTCAATGTGAGACAAACATAGTTTACATAAGTCATGACTACAGCTATATGCCGAAACGTGTAGGCTTTTTTTTTTATCAAGACAAACACTTTCTGCTTGTACTCTCATGTTTTAACTTTTTGCTTGAATAAAAGCACAATTTTCACTTTGTTATAAACCAAGTATTCCACCATATTGCAAGTCCCATGTACACGGAGCATGTAATAGTGTAACCTCTGTGATACAGAACTGCCAAACTAAAACGAGCTGCTCTCTTGGCTTCCCCCAGAACTGCCACTTCTGTCTGACACTTTCTGTGGTAAAATCTAAACTTATTAGCTATATAACGCCTAGATTTAGAGTTTGGCGTTAGCCGTCAAAACCAGCGTTAGGGGCTCCTAACGCTGGTTTTGGCCGCCCGCTGGTATTTAGAGTCAGTCAGGAAAGCGTCTAACGCTCACTTTGCAGCCGTGACTTTTCCATACCGCAGATCCCCCTACGCCATTTGCGTATCCTATCTTTTCAATGGGATCTTTCTAACGCCGGTATTTGGAGTCTTGGCTGAAGTGAGCGTTAGAAATCTAACGACAAGACTCCAGCCGCAGCAAAAAGCCAGGAGTTAAGAGCTTTCTGGGCTAATGCCGGTTCATAAAGCTCTTAACTACTGTGCTCTAAAGTACACTAACACCCATAAACTACCTATGTACCCCTAAACCGAGGTCCCCCCCACATCGCCGCCACTCTAATAAATGTTTTTAACCCCTAATATGCCGACCGCACACCGCCGCAACCTACGTTACCCTATGTACCCCTAATCTGCTGCCCCTAACACCGCCGACCCCTATATTATATTTATTAACCCCTAATCTGCCGCCCCCAACGTCGCCGCCACCTACTTACACTTATTAACCCCTAATCTGCCGACCGGACCTCATCGCTACTATAATAAAGTTATTAACCCCTAATCCGCCTCACTCCCGCCTCAATAACCCTATAATAAATAGTATTAACCCCTAATCTGCCGACCGGACCTCACCGCTACTCTATTAAATTTATTAACCCCTAAAGCTAAGTCTAATTCTAACACTAACACCCCCCTAAGTTAAATATAATTTTTATCTAACAAAATAAATTAACTCTTATTAAATAAATTATTCCTATTTAAAGCTAAATACCTGTAAAATAAACCCTAATATAGCTACAATATAAATAATAATTATATTGCAGCTATTTTAGGATTAATATTTATTTTACAGGCAACTTTGTATTTATTTTAACCAGGTACAATAGCTATTAAATAGTTAAGAACTATTTAATAGCTACCTAGTTAAAATAATTACAAAATTACCTGTAAAATAAATCCTAACCTAAGTTACAATTAAACCTAACACTACTCTATCAATAAATTAATTAAATAAAATACCTACAAATATCTACAATTAAACCTAACACTACACTATCAATAAATTAATTAAATAAAATACCTACAAATAAATACAATTAAATAAACTAACTAAAGTACAAAAAATAAAAAAAGAACTAAGTTACAAAAAATAAAAAAATAATTTACAAACATTAGAAAAAGATTACAACAATTTTAAGCTAATTACACCTACTCTAAGCCCCCTAATAAAATAACAAAGCCCCCCAAAATAAAAAAATGCCCTACCTTATTCTAAAATACTAATAGAAAAGCTCTTTTACCTTACCAGCCCTTAAAAGGGCTTTTTGCGGGACATGCCCCAAAGAATTCAGCTCTTTTGCCTGTAAAAAAAAACATACAATACACCCCGCCAACATTACAACCCACCACCCACATACCCCTAATCTAACCCAAACCCCCCTTAAATAAACCTAACACTAAGCCCCTGAAGGTCTCCCTACCTTATCTTCACCACGCCGGGTATCACCGATCCGTCCAGAGGAGCCTCCGAAGTCTTCATCCAAGCCCAAGCGGGGGCTAAAGAAGTCCATCATTGGGCTGAAGTCTTGATCCAAGCGGGCGCTGAAGAGGTCCATCATTGGGCTGAAGTCTTGATCCAAGCGGGCGCTGAAGAGGTCCATCATTGGGCTGAAGTCTTCTATCAAGCGGCATCTTCAATCTTCATCCATCCGGAGCGGAGCGGAGCCATCTTCTTCCAGCCGACGCGGATCCATCCTCTTCTACCGACGCCTACTCGCCGAATGACGGTTCCTTTAAATGACGTCATCCAAGATGGCGTCCCTCGAATTCCAATTGGCTGATAGGATTCTATCAGCCAATCGGAATTAAGGTAGGAAAATTCTGTTTGTCTGATGGAATCAGCCAATCAGATTCAAGTTCAATCCGATTGGCTGATCCAATCAGCCAATCAGATTGAGCTCGCATTCTATCAGCTGTTCTGATCAGCTAATAGAAGGCAAGCTCAATCTGATTGGCTGATTGGATCAGCCAATCGGATTGAACTTGAATCTGATTAGCTGATTCCATCAGCCAATCAGAATTTTCCTACCTTAATTCCGATTGGCTGATAGAATCCTATCAGCCAATCGGAATTCGAGGGACCCCATCTTGGATGACGTCATTTAAAGGAACCGTCATTCGGCGAGTAGGCGTCGGTAGAAGAGGATGGATCTGCGTCGGCTGGAAGAAGATGGCTCCGCTCTGCCCCGGATGGATGAAGATTGAAGATGCCGCTTGATAGAAGACTTCAGCCTGATGATGGACCTCTTCAGCGCCCGCTTGGATCAAGACTTCAGCCCGATGATGGACCTTTTCAGCGACCGCTTGGATCAAGACTTCAGCCCAATGATGGACCTCTTCAGCCCGATGATGGACTTCTTCAGCCCCCGCTTGGGCTTGGATGAAGACTTCGGAGGCTCCTCTGGATGGTTCGGTGATACCCGGCGTGGTGAAGATAAGGTAAGGAGATCTTCAGGGGCTTAGTGTTACGTTAATTTAAGGGGGGTTTGGGTTAGATTAGGGGTATGTGGGTGGTGGGTTGTAATGTTGGGGGGGTATTTTATGTTTTTTTTTACAGGCAAAAGAGCTGAATTCTTTGGGGCATGCCCCGCAAAAGGCCCTTTCAAAGGCTGGTAAGGTAAAAGAGCTTTTCTATTTGTATTTTAGAATAGGGTAGGGCATTTTTTTATTTTTTGTACTTTAGTTACTTTTTGGTACTTTAGTTAGTTTATTTAATTGTATTTATGTGTAGGTATTTTATTTAATTAATTTATTGATAGTGTAGTGTTTTGTAGTATTATTTATATTGTAGCTATATTAGGGTTTATTTTACAGGTAAGTATTTAGCTTTAAATAGGAATAATTTATTTAATAAGAGTTAATTTATTTTGTTAGATAAAAATTATATTTAACTTAGGGGGATGTTAGTGTTAGGGTTAGACTTAGCTTTAGGGGTTAATAAATTTAATAGAGTAGCGGTGAGGTCCGGTCGGAAGATTAGGGGTTAATACTTGAAGTTAGATGTCGGCGATGTTAGGGAGGGCAGATTAAGGGTTAATACTATTTATTATAGGGTTATTGAGGCTGGAGTGAGGCGGATTAGGGGTTAATAACTTTATTATAGTAGCGGTGAGGTCCGATCGGCAGATTAGGGGTTAATAAGTGTAGGTAGGTAGCGGCGACGTTGGGGGCGGCAGATTAGGGGTTAATAAATATAATATAGGGGTCGGCGGTCTTAGGGGCAGCAGGTTAGGGGTACATAGGGATAACGTAGGTGGCGGCGGTGTACGGAGCGGCAGATTAGGGGTTAAAAAAATATGCAGGGGTCAGCGATAGCGGGGGGCGGCAGATTAGGGGTTAATAAGTGTAAGGTTAGGGGTGTTTAGACTCGGGGTACATGTTAGGGTGTTAGGTGCAGACGTAGGAAGTGTTTCCCCATAGGAAACAATGGGGCTGCGTTAGGAGCTGAACGCTGCTTTTTTGCAGGTGTTAGGTTTTTTTTCAGATCAAACGGCCCCATTGTTTCCTATGGGGGAATCGTGCATGAGCAC
Organism: Bombina bombina; assembly: GCF_027579735.1. Classification (NCBI taxonomy): domain Eukaryota; kingdom Metazoa; phylum Chordata; class Amphibia; order Anura; family Bombinatoridae; genus Bombina; species Bombina bombina. The sequence goes on along the minus strand of NC_069499.1, from coordinate 1,211,248,218 downwards.
GTTTTTGAAGCTGGCCGCGTCTGTAAGCACCGCTGGTATTGAGAGTTGCAGTGGCGGTAAATTATGCTATACGCTCCCTTTTTGTAGCCTAACGCAGCCCTTCTGTGAACTCTAAATACCAGCGGTATTTAAAAGGTGCGGAAGAAAAAAAGCACGCGTAGCTAATGCACCCCTTTGGCCGCAGAACTCTAAATCGAGCGGTAAGTTTGCATAATATTAATATACTTAAAAAACATACAATATAATTGTATACAATATACAATATAATTGTATATAATATACATTTCCCAAAACAATAAAATGCCAAAATACTGTCTCTTTAAATAATCTTCTGTTAAATTCCTGCGTAAAAAAATAGAAATACCCTAGTAGTCTCTAACACATATCCAGATAATTATGTATTGTTATTAATGTATCCTTTGAGAAAGAGTTCACACAAAGTGCAATAAGTAGACGCTCAAAAGTTGGAAAGAAAATGAATGTTAGTGATGTTATGGTTGTTATTGGGAATCATTGTAAAACCATTTAAAAAAAACCCACTACATGTGTGAATAGTGCCAAAAACATTACGTTATTTGCCAGGATTTTGTGCAAAATTATATCTAACAGCCACAACTAACTTGGCTTCCACAAAAGTATGAAAAATTATTTAAAAGGACACGAAACCCATAATATTTCTTTCATGAATCAGATAGGAGCATACAATTTAAAAAACAACTTCTGTAATCAATTTTGCTTCATTCTCTTGGCATCTTTTGTTTAAGGAACAGAAATACACTACTGGGAGCTAAAGCCATGAGCTCATGTCGCTCATGAGCCTACCTAAGTATGCTTTTTCAATAAAGGATACCAAAAGAAAAAAGCTAATTACAAACGAGAAGAAAATTGAAAAGTTGTTTAAAATTACATGCTCTAGGCATGCCCTGGTGGAGGAGGAGGAGCCTGTGCACAAGTCTGTGCACAAGCAGCAGATTCTGCTCCCCTGCAGCTTTCCTAAGTGGCGGGTGTTCGCGCCAGGAATTCCTACTATCCAGGAGGGAGAAATTAGCTGCAGCCACCCTCGCTGAATTGAAATCTGGTGACTCCCCCCATAGCGCAAACAAACACAGCGCTAAAAAGAACTTTATACCCGGAGCCTGGAATAGAAGGTGGATCACCCAGGCTCCCTTTATGGTCTAAAAGACCTTCAGAAAGATCCCCCCTTTCAGACCGGACTTTGTGAGGGCTTGTGACTTAACACCCTCCCTCCACCCGCTGCTTGTTCACCACTGCCGGTTGCTTGACACTCACCCCTCTCACACAGTTTGGGATCACTCTGCACGCTAGCGGATCTTGTGGACAGATGCCGCCTGCTTGCACTCTGGGTGTGCGCTCCCGCCCACCGGTGCTGCGAGTGGGGAGCAGCCTGACTTAGCCTCTTGCGGAGAACCGCTGACCCGGATTACCTATTCCTCTGAATCGATCTGCCTCCCCACCGATGCTGCGAGGAGGAATCAATGTCTCTGGCCGCCAGGGTACCCCGCAGGTAGACGCCGCCTGCCCACACTTTGGGATCGCGCTCCCCGCAAACTGACGCCGCCTGCTTAGACCTTGGGTTCGTGCTCCCCGCCCACCGGTGTTGCGAGTGGGGAGCTGCCTGACTCAGGCTTCTGCTGGAGGTCGCTGTCCCGGATTGCCCTTCTCGCCCAGTCGTCCTGCCTCCCCACCGGTGCTGCGAGGAGGTCTCATTTTTGAAGTCTGTGGTGCCAGGAGAGAAGGGCAAGTTGAAACTTTGATTTTCCGGCGGAGAGGAGAGGTCAGCAGCTTCGGATACAAAACGCCAGATAATGGAAACTCCGAAGGGGGCCCTGCCTTGAAAGCACTCTCTGTTTCCTACACAAATCCTTGACAGGAAAGATCCGCTCCCTGAGAGGTCATCACGCCGAAGGGGTGAGTGTGAGCCAATGGCTCAAATCTGCTTGGAGGGGGAGAGAAGAGTGATAAAAAAGTAAATAACTAAAAATTCAAGAGGCATAACAGTTAAAGAAATAAAGCCTGAAGATAGCTAAAAACTTTCCTGAGGGCTAATTCACTTGCAACTCAGCTGTTAAATATTGACGCTATTCCTCAGCCCGCAAGGGGAATTTTCAGTTAAATAAACCTGTGGAGAACAGGGGGAAGAAAGAGAAAACCCTAGTGAGATAAAAGGGAAAAAAGAGGAGGGCAAGTTTAAGAGGAAGAAGACTCGTAAAAATATTGCCTGAAATAACCTGAGAGTCTAATAAATACTACAAGTTTACATGAACTAACTTGAATCATTCTCTCAGGCAACTGGACCTATCTCCCCCCATATATAAGGGCAAACACTATATCCTCTATGCTCAATATTTGTGGTATATGTATTGTATATATTATATTGTATATATTGTATTGTATGTGTCCTCTCATAAGTGCTTAATACTTGCTGTGTTTTTCTTCACTCCCTGTAAAACCATTTTCTCTGAGGAGGGTTAGCAGAGGATCTGAAAGCAAGTAATATAAGAGTTCTGTTTCTAGATTAAAGGGCACTTGCTTAGGATTGCTGGTTTATACACTGCGGTGTGAGTTGAGTTCCCCTAAAAAAGGAAGAAAAAGGATAATAAAAACTTGGTTTAAAAGAGATTATTTTTAATCTTGATACTTCTAAGCAAGTAAAGAATTAACTGATATAAGTTTATAATATCAAGAAAATATAGATTTATTCAGAGGGGAAATTATTCAACTATTCAAAGCTCTCTGTAGTAGAGGGGAAATTAACTTGTGGAGTTTTTACCAACTGACTCCAGATATAATGAGATCATAGAACTAATGGCATACATAGAGATAGGTATATATAGTGATTTATACATAACTACACGATATTATATTGCTTAATTGTGAGTAAAAAAATTTCTGAGTGACCTCTATAGGTCTAAACTGAGTCATCAGGGAAGACCCATAGCCGATAGTTAAAATTATCAAATATCAAAGACACCTTGAGATTTAAGAGGGGTTTATATCGCTTAAACGCTGTTTTTTTATACTACCTATTCTAATCGCCATCTCCTGGTCTTCTCTTTAACCTAATCACTCTTTCTCACTACCCCATTTTTTATGAGCACTATCACTTGCACAAGGATCTCCCGTGTTTGATTTTCCTTATCTCACTTCCCCAGCACACTTAATCCTTCTCCCCCCCTTCCCTCCCCCCCTTTTTTTTTTTTTTTTCTCCTCTCTCCCTCTTCACGTTCACGCCACCCCAATTCTTGGGCTTATAACCTTCACATACAAGACACCGATTTTTTTCTTTTTTCTTCTCACTTAATGGACAAATTCTTCACCCCCAAACACAATCCGGGCATGGCGACCAAGAATAGGGAACGCAGGAATAAGAACCCTTCAGAAGCTCTAGTTGAAAACATCAATGAAGGCACGCCCCCAAAAGCTAAAAAAAAAACACAGTGTCGCAAGATAACCAAGATCTGGTAGCTAGCATATTAGAAGCTATCTCTCCAAAGTTCGAGTCATTAAGGAGTGAAATCAAACAAGATCTAGCATCCCTTACAGTAGAAATCAGACAATTTTCTACAAGATTACAGGAAGTTGAGCAGCGTGTCTCTGACATTGAAGACACGACAAACATTTACATACCTATGATAGAAAGTAATCAAAATGAGATCAAGAAACTCCAAGCAAAAATAGATGACCTAGAGAATAGGTCCAGGAGAAATAATCTTAGGATTATTGGAGTCCCTGATCCTTTTAAACAAGAAGATCTCATGAAATTTATGTCTGAAACACTACCCACATTGTTAAAAATTCCCCTATCACTATCGAAAAAATCAACCAATTATGTATGAAGGCAATAAGATCCTCCTCTTTCAGGACTTCTCACTAGAGACCTCCAGGAAGAGGAGAGAACTTACTCCGCTGTGTGGGAAACTGATTAAAGAAGGTTGGCAAGCAACTATAGTTTACCCCGCTAGACTTAAGTTAATCTACAAGGAACAAATGTACTTTTTTGACTCCGTGGAGGAAGCAGTAAAAAAACTAGAAGATTATGGCTTTAAATATTAATAGTAGGGCTGATGACTTGACTCTATTATAATTAAAAATGTTTTGTTATTTTCTGTATAATGACTCACAAATAAGGTTCCCCTCCCTTTCTCTCCCTTCCCCTTTTTTTTCCCCCCTTTTTTTTCTTTTTTTCTCTTCCTTTCTTTTTCTCTCTCTCCCTCCTCCCCAGTTCTTATTTCCTATTATATACTTAGGATTAATCCCACTCTCTCTCAAATGTTAAAAATTCCTGCCCATATCAGTATAGGAAGTACATGATAAGAATCATATCATGGAACATAGGGGGCATAACCTCTCCGATCAAACGAAAAACCATTCTATCTCATCTACAAAAATTAAATACCACTATAGCACTCCTACAGGAGACACATCTAAGCACAGAGGAATCTATAAAATTAAAACATTCCTGGATAGCCGAGGCTATTGTTGCACCCTCGCCTGATAGGAAAAAAGGAGTTGCTATTCTCCTGGGGAAGAGGTTAGTTTATGAAAAATTGCTCACCATTATCGACCCGAGTAGTAGATACTTGATTTTAAAAGTAAAAACTCAGGGCTCAATATATACCATCTGTAATCCTTACGCTCCGAATATTATTGATTATTACTTTTGGGATACTCTCCAAGCACAACTTCTTCAGGTCAGTGAGGGTCAATTAAATATAGCAGGGGACTTCAACATGGCCCCATGTTTTTCCTTGGATAGATACAGATACAGAGGAGAAATCAGAAAAACAAAAAAAGACAACCTTGAAATGAAGCTATTTAAAAATATACAGCACACGTTAGCAGTAAGAGACATATGGAGGACACAGAATCCCCATATTAAGGCATACACTTGCCACTCGAGAGCCACCAAGAGTCTTTCTAGAATAGACCTGATGTTAATAAACGACAAATGCGTCCAAGTAGGACCAAAAGCTACCATTGCAGAAATTTGTATTTCGGATCATGCCCCAATAGTGTTGGATTTTCCAACCCAGAGGAAGTACTCTGGTGGTTCACGCTTTTTTTATCCAAAATATTTAAGTAACAACATAAAATTCAGAGATTGGTTAAAAACTAGATTAGAGGAATTCTTTAGATTAAATGAAGGCTCGGTTTCTAATCCCGCGATCTTATGGGAGACAGCGAAAGCGGTTTTAAGGGGAGATATAGCCAAATCGAACCGAGAATCTAAACAGAAGGAAAGCCAACTATTAGCTTCAGTGACCAATGCATACAATAGCTACTTGAGTGTCTCCAGTAAAGGTAATTGGAATGAATATATCAGAGTAAAAAAGGAGCGCGATTCTTATCTTACCACGCAAACAGTACACTCTGAATTAAAATACCAATCTAATTTGTATAAATACGGGAATAAAGCTGGCAAAATGCTCTCAAGACTAGTAAAAAATTCTAGACAATCAAACTTGATTGAGTGTTTGCAGGTTGAAAATAATCGGTTAACCTCAACGGAGGAAATTTTAGATTCATTTCTTCAATATTATAAAGATATTTATGCCCCCTCGGCTACAGATAAAGTAGCGCAAGGAGGATTCTGGGATGACCTCCCCATTAAAAAAGGCAAGGCGGACTTTATAACTAACTTAAATGCTCCAATCTCTGAACCAGAAGTATTGCAGTCAATATTTGAGTTAAAGTTGGAGAAAACACCAGGCCCAGACGCAATTCCTAACAAGTTTTACAAAAGCATGAGTGAGTTGATTGCCCCTCATCTTACAACCCTGTTCAATTTTTTCTTTCAAGAAAATGCCCAGATTCCACCATATTTTTTAGAATCACACACTATTTTTATCTTAAAACCTGGGAAGAACCCGCAAAAAAGAGAATCATACAGACCCATTGCTTTGCTTAACTCTGATTATAAAATATTCACATCTATCTTAGCCAGGAGGCTGCAAAAAGGTCTACCCGAGATCATCCATAATGATCAAGCCGGGTTCTTGAATAATCGCAGCTCAGCGGCTAAGATTAGACAACTCCTCCTGATTGTTGAGCACTTTAAAACTTCTGAGGATAATTTTCAAACCTCATATCCAGATGCAGCAGTAGTTGCAATAGATGCCGAAAAAGCTTTCGACAGTGTTGACCATCATCATTTATTCGATACACTAACTAGGTTTGGCTTGTCAAACAATTTTCTTAATCTAGTCAAAAATATCTGCACACAAGCATCTACGAGTCTGATTATACATGGTCAAGTCTCAGGTAAAATCAAGTTAGAAAAAGGCACAAGACAAGGATGCCCATTATCGCCTCTGCTCTTTGACCTAGCAATAGAGCCCCTAGTTATAAAAATAAGGCAAAAAATCGAGGGTATTTCAATTGGTAAGAAAGAGGCTATAGTAGCCTTATATGCAGATGATCTGCTGGTGTACATAGCGAATACTAACAAGAATATTCCCAAGATGCTAAATATAATTGAGACCTTTGGCCAATTCTCTGGTTATAAAATGAACAGTACCAAATCAGAACTGATGTGGCTAAGGGTAAAAAACAACTCTCTTACTGATAACCCATTTAAAACAGTCTCCAAATCATTTAGATATCTCGGGGTCATCATATCAGCAAACCCTCTGGAATGGTACACACTAAATTTTACCCCCACTATACAGCAAATATTACAACAAATGAGGAGTTGGCAAAATCCCCCCCTCTCAATAGCAGGACGAATAGCATTGTTCAAAATGGTCTTATTGCCTAAAATAGGATATCTATTTTAAAATCTACCTTTAATCTTAAAAACATATGATATTAAGAAGTTCAATACAGCCCTCCGCCACTTTATTTGGCAAGCTAAGAAACCTAGAATCTCCTTGAAGAGATTATCGCTCCCCAAACAAAAAGGTGGAATGGCCCTTCCGGATCTACATTTATACAATTTAGCTTTTCTGGGCCGTATAGCGACAGACTGGATAGCTGGATCAAACCATTTTACTGATTATGAACTAGACCAGAGCCTGATAAAGCCGTTATCCCCAGTCTCACTCTTACATATTTCTCTCCATCAAGTACCTAAATGGATAAAAGGTTTAAAGACTATATACACGATACTAGTAGCCTGGGGAAAAATCGGTGCTCATATGCAGGTAAACACTCAAATACCAACATATCAAACTTTCCTAGGCAACCCAGAATTTCAGGAGGGAACACAAGATCAGATACTACAACGCTGGCATAATCAAGGATTAATAAAGCTCTCGCAGTTCTTTAAACATGAGTCAGGAAGCATCAAGTCTTTTGAAGAATTAAAATCGGAATTCGGGCTTAAAAACCAGGAATTCTTCATGTATCTACAAACCAGGCATTACGCCTGGCAATTAATTAACAAACATAGATGGAAATGGAAATGGGATAAGCTGGATAACTGGGTATCACTGAACAGGGCTGGACTGTTCTCAATAACTCCATGGTATAATCTCCTCGTCTCTCATAAAGGAGATGAAAATTTAACGAGATTAGCATAGAAATGGGGAAACCAAGTTAATATAAATAATGGATCACAGATTTCTAGGTCAATTCAATTAGCAATGGAAACAACCCTGGCTGAGACCTGGAGAGAGTCACATCTAAAGCTTATATATCAAATATATTACACACCAGAGAGGGATTACAGATGGTATAACTTGAATGTTGCGGATTTGGGTCACATGGTTTGGGATTGCCCAAGAATCTCACAATTCTGGTACAAAATAGAATATTGGATAAATAAAATTTTGAAAGTTACCCCTTTTAAAATAACAATGCTCCACTTCATTTTTTTGGTTGATAAGATCAACAATTTTTCGGACTTCAAAATTGTGAACTTAGTCATTCTAGCAGCCAGAAATCTAATATTTAAAAACTGGAAAAGCACGATAATACCTTCAATCACTGAAGTTAAAAATTATCTTAGGAAACAATATTTAATCGAACAGAAAGCTACAGCACTATATCCAGAAAGGGAAATAAGAAGTCTTTTTGACAAATGGGCAAAGTTTATTAAGATTTTCTCACCCTCCGAAGTGGAGTATTTAATATTCCCTTTCAGAAATACCGACTTAGTGATGTTGGGTAACTGGTGAGGAGGGTAGAGAGAGAAAACAATTATCCGGGTTTCTTCCTCTTCCTTAACCCCTTCCCCCTCCTTTTCCCCCCCCTTTTTTTTTTTCTTTTTTCTTTTTCTTCTCTTTCTCCTCTTCTTCCTTGTAAAGACAGGGAATCACTATCTTTTCTACTGAGGCAATGGCAAATTCCTAACTCCAAGTGTGTAACTGTCAAATTAACAGAAATTATGTGCAATGGTCCATGTGATTGAAACTTGTCTTGCATTATTTATGTATAAATTGTGAAAATCAATAAAAATGATGTTTAAAAAAAAAAAATTACATGCTCTATTTGAATCATGAAAGTTAAATTTTTACTTTACTGTCCCTTTGAGTAATGTCCAATCTTGTATTGCAACCCATGTGATATTATAAAAACAAATAGAAGAGACCAGATCCGGCGGCACAACCGGAGTGCCGTCCAATGCAGCACGGGACCCACACAGGCGCCCGTAAGACTAGGAGAGGTGTTAGGGAACGTCCAACGTGGAGGCAAGTGTCAGGTGGACCAATAGGCAGGGCCCCTTGGAAGTGACAGTTAAAATGGAGACCTCAAGCTCAAATAAAAAGTGGAAGTCCAGGAGCAGGATAATGTAAAAGTGTATACTTTATTGTTACACAATAAAAGCAATAGCAATGCGTTTCTCAGCAATAGTAGTGCTGTTTCATCAGGCTGGAAAACAGCTGGTTTTATGTGCTCGTCCTGAAAAGGGCATTTGGATGGGCATTGCCCTTAAAAGGGCATTTAGCTCTTTTTCAGCCAAAAACCTAATCTAAAAATAAAACCCACCCAATAAACCCTTAAAAAACTAACACTAACCCCCGAAGATCCATTTACAGTTTTTGAAGACCGGACATCCATCCTCAACGAAGACGGGAGAAGTCTTCATCCAAGCGGCAAGAAGTCCTTAACGAAGCTGGGAGAAGTCTTCATCCAAGCGGCAAGAAGTCGTCCTCCAGGCAGGCAGGCAGAAGTCTTCATCCAGACGGCATCTTCTATCTTCATCCTTCCGACACGGAGCAGCTCCATCTTCAAGACATCCGGCGCGGAGCATCCTCTTCTTTCGATCCAATCAGCCAATAGGATTGAGCTCTCATTCTATTGGCTGTTCCAATCAGGTTAGATTTTATTTTACAGGTACATTTGTATTTATTTTGACTAGGTAGCTAGTAAATAGTTAATAACTATTTACTAAATAGTCTACCTAGTTAAAATAAATACAAATGTACCTGTAAAAAACTAAGATAGCTACAATGTAACTATTAGTTATATTGCAGCTATCTTAGGGTTTATTTTATAGGTAAGTATTTAGTTTTAAATAGGAATTATTTAGGTATTAATAGTAATTTTTAATTAGATTTATTTTAATTATGTTAAAGTTAGTGGGTGTTAGGGTGAGGGTTAGACTTAGGTCTAGAGGTTAAAAACTTTGGTATAGTGGCGGCAACAATGGGGGCGGAAGATTAGGGTTAATAAATTTAGGTAGGTGGAGGCGATGTTAGGGACAGCAGATTAGGGGTTAATAATATTTAAGTAGTGTTTGCGATGCGGGAGTATGGCAGTTTAGGGGTTAATAATTTTAATAATATTATAGTGGCGGTGATGTCCGGAGTGGCAGATTAAGGGTTAATAATTTTATTTTAGTGTTTGCGATGCAGACGGGCCTCGGTTTAGGGGTTAATAGGTAGTTTATGGGTGTTAGTGTACTTTTTAGCACTTTAGTTATGAGTTTTATGTTACGGCTTTGTAACATAAAAGCCATAACTACTGACTTTCAGTTTACGGTACAGATCCTGAAGGTATAGGCTGTACCGCTCACTTTTTGGCCGGACAGGCAAACTTGTAATACCGGCGCTATGGGAGTCCCATTGAAAAAAGGACTTTTTGAAAGCTGCGGTAGTTACGTTGCATGATGGCCAAAAAAGTGTGCGATACAGATATATCTGCAAGATTCGTAATAGCAGCGGTAGTGAAAAAGCAGCGTTATGAGGCTTTTTCTCCCATAACGCAAAACTCGTAATCTAGCTGTCTGTTAATAATTAAAATATTAAGGCCTAGATTTAGAGTTGGGCGGTAGCCATCAAAACCAGCGTTAGAGGCTCCTAACGTTGGTTTTTACCGCCCTCTGGTATTTGGAGTCAGTCATTAAAGGGTCTAACGCTCACTTTTCAGCCGCGACTTTTCCTTACATCAATCGCGTATCCTATCTTTTCAATGGGATCTTTCTAACTCTAGTATTTAGAGTCGTGGCTGAAGTGAGCGTTAGAAATCTAACGACAAAACTCCAGCCGCAGAAAAAAGTCAGTAGTTAAGAGCTTTCTGGGCTAACGCCGGTTTATAAAGCTCTTAACTACTGTGCTCTAAAGTACACTAACACCCATAAACTACCTATGTACCCCTAAACCGAGGTCCCCCCACAATGCCGCCACTCGATTAATTTTTTTTAACCCCTAATCTGCCGACCGCCACCTACGTTATACTTATGTACCCCTAATCTGCTGCCCCTAACACCGCCGACCCCTATATTATATTTATTAACCCCTAATCTGGCCCCCTCAACGTCACCTCCACCTGCCTACACTTATTAACCCCTAATCTGCCGAGCGGACCGCACCGCTACTAAATTAAAGTTATTATCCCCTAATCCGCCTCACTCCCGCCTCAATAACCCTATAATAAATAGTATTAACCCCTAATCTGCCCCCCCTAACATCACCGACACCTAACTTCAATTATTAACCCCTAATCTGCCGACCGAATCTCGCCGCTACTGTAATAAATGGATTAACCCCTAAAGCTAAGTCTAACCCTAACCCTAACATCCCCCTAAGTTAAATATAATTTAAATCTAACGAAATAAATTAACTCTTATTAAATAAATTATTCCTATTTAAAGCTAAATACTTACCTGTAAAATAAACCCTAATATAGCTACAATATAAATTATAATTATATTATAGCTATTTTAGGATTTATATTTATTTTACAGGTGACTTTGTATTTATTTTAACCAGGTACAATAGCTATTAAATAGTTAAGAACTATTTAATAGCTAAAATAGTTAAAATAATTACAAAATTACCTGTAAAATAAATCCTAACCTAAGTTACAATTAAACCTAACACTACACTATCAATAAATAAATTAAATAAAATACCTACAATTACCTACAATTAAACCTAACACTACACTATCAATACATTAATTAACTACAATTAAATAAACTAACTAAAGTACAAAAAATAAAAAAGAACTAAGTTACAAAAAATAATAAAATATTTACAAACATTAGAAAAATATTACAACAATTTTAAACTAATTACACCTACTCTAAGCCCCCTAATAAAATAACAAAGCCCCCCAAAATAAAAAAATGCCCTACCCTATTCTAAATTAAAAAAGTTCAAAGCTCTTTTACCTTACCAGCCCTGAACAGGGCCCTTTGCGGGGCATGCCCCAAGAAATTCAGCTCTTTTGCCTGTAAAAAAACACATACAATACCCCCCCCAACATTACAACCCACCACCCACATACCCCTAATCTAACCCAAACCCCCCTTAAATAAACCTAACACTAAGCCCCTGAAGATCTTCCTACCTTATCTTCACCTCACCGGGTATCACCGATCGGTCCTGGCTCCAAAATCTTCATCCAACCCAAGCGGGGGCTGGCGATCCATAATCCTGCGGCTGAAGAGGTCCAGAAGAGGCTCCAAAGTCTTCATCCTATCCGGGAAGAAGAGGCGATCCAGACAGGCAACCATCTTGATCCAAGCGGCATCTTCTATCTTCATCCGATGAGGAACGGCTCCATCGTGAAGACCTCCAGCGTGGATCAATCTTCTTCCTCCGACGTCCAACTGAAGAATGACGGTTCCTTTAAGGGACGTCATCCAAGATGGCGTCCCTCGAATTCCGATTGGCTGATAGGATTCTATCAGCCAATCGGAATTAAGGTAGGAAAATTCTGATTGGCTGATGGAATCAGCCAATCAGAATCAAGTTCAATCCGACTGGCTGATCCGATCAGCCAATCAGATTGAGCTCGCATTCTATTGGCTGATCGGAACACCCCTTTGGCCGCAGAACTCTAAATCTAGGCGTAAGAAAGGCACTTAATCTTTGTTTCTGCGATTGACCAGCAAGCTACTGCTCCTTGCATTATACAGTACAGTTTGGATATAACAATCTAGGGAGGGGGGATAAATGATTAGTTATTGATTTTGGTGCATTTGATGAGGCCTCCTCTGTATATCTAATTTCTTATGTAGGGAACCTATAAGATGATCTAGTATTAACTCCTCACTATTTACCACTGCAAACTATCACCTAGATTACAAGTTTTGCGCTATAGAGGGTATTTAATGAACGCAACAAAAGTTGCGTTATTTCTCCCCTATAGCGCTGCCATTACAAGTTTTAGAAAAGCCGGCGTGTGCGTGCGATATGGTTACGTTGAGCTCCATACCGCACAAAATACAAGCGCTGCTTTGACATGCTCGTCAGGCCCGGACTGAGCATCGGGCATACCGGGCATTTGCCCGGTAGGCCGCATGGTCATTTAGCCCCGCCCCTGCCCACCATGACTACCTTTTTTTATATGTATTATTTTATTAATTATTTGTTGTGAATAATGATTATGTTTATGCAACATGTAATACCGTAACCGTCTGGTATATGTTGCATAACCATAATCATTCAGGGCCGGCCCGGACTGAACTTGGGATCGGATTATCGATCTGAGAGAGCAGAGGTCAGAGCCAGAGGACCGTTTTTAGCAGGAGGCCAGCCCATTGTTATTTCTTCGTGGCCATATTGGGGAGGGCACATAATTGTGTGCACAATTTCCTCTGTCTTGGTGCTGGGCGGGAAAAGGACCACAGGCTCAGGCGGCTGCAGCTGCAGAGAGACACGCAGTCACGCACTCACAGCACTGAGAACTGCAGTCAGAGCAACAGGTGAGGTTGTGTTTGCTAAAAAAAAATATTGCTGGCAATGATCATTGATCTATCTTCTAAAGTTTATTACGTTTGTTAAATTTGGCTAGCTACAGGGGTTCGCTGAGCGAGGCTGCCTGACATTTTGGGGGCTGTGATCTGCATTCTGCATACTATATTATACAAACCTAACCTTAGTAGTACTGGTCACATGAGAGGCATTGAATGACAACCCGTTTCATATGTATCTTGAATGCTAATGGTCTAGCGTCCTCCCTATTAAATGCTGCTGTACCTGTCTAGTTTACAGTATTTCTGCCATAAAAAGTTCTATCTCACTGAGCACAGGGCTAAAATTTCTCCCAGTAATTTAAGCAGCCTGTCAATGTTTGTGACTTTGCGGTGCTGCTGATCGGCAGCTCACAGCCTTAGATAAATCTGCTACAAGTTTATTTTGACAACTTTTGTCCTGCTGCTGCTGCTTGTTTAGAAGGTTTAAATTCATTGTTGTGCAATATTATCCCCCTCTGCTGTTTTGGTCAGCCTCTCTCTAAGCACTGTTGTTTTGTGTGTGCTTTTTTTTTTAACTATTTCACTGTCAGCGTGCATTGTACAATCTATTGACTAGAAATCTTATTACCTCCAAGCAAACCATGTATAGATATTATTAAATAAACCTACTGAAAAAAATAATGAAAACAAATTCTCTAGATCCAATTTTAAGAAAAACAAATGGCTGTGTATATTCCCCTTCTGTACAATGTAACTGTAATACACAAGTAGATAAATCTTTTATTAGTCTGATGTGTGTTGCTGTATGTTTGTGTTTTTTTTTTAGAGGTTTCTGTATCTGCATATGTTTGTACTAGTATGTATGTGAGTTGATAGGTTTCTATCTGTGTGTATGTGTATTTTGTGCATGCGTGTGTGCTCAAGTATATATATTTATGTTTATTGGTGTCTGTATCTCTGGGTGGACTAAAAGAGTCTAACATGGTTCCTTTTATCTTATTAGAAAATATATTTAATATTCTTGCTTCACTTGTATTGCTTTCAAATACTGATTTCACTCTGAGGTACAATTTGCTCATAATTATCAATCTTATGGTTTCCTTTACAAGTACCATCGGGGTCAAGGAGCATAAAAGTGCAAAAAAAAAAAAGCTCTAATATGCTATGGAATTTTATTATTGCACTATGTATTTTGTGTATAAACACAAAGCAACTAAACACACAGTTAAAATAAGATCCAAGCAATGGAATGCACTACTGGGAGCTAGCTGAAGACATCTAGTGAGCTAATGATAAGTACAAATGTGTGTAACCCCCAATCACTAGCTAGCTCCAATTAGTGTATTGCTGTAGAGGATATGTACATATGTTTCTTTTTTAATAAAAGATACAAGAAGAACAAAGTAAACTTGATAATAGAAGTGAGAAGTTTCACTGTCAGTGTCAGCAGTCTCAGCTCTCACTTCTTGGAATTTTTTGTTAAAGAACCAGCAATCCACTACTGGGAGCTAGCTGATATAATATATATATATATATATATATATATATATATATATATACGGTCACCCCTCAACAGCTCCTACGCCAACCTAGGTACCCTTTTCAACAAAGGATAACTAGAGGATAAAATAAATCAAATAATAGAAGCAAATTATAAGTAGTTTAAAATCACATATTCACATATACAGGGAGTGCAGAATTATTAGGCAAGTGAGTATTTTGACCACATCATCCTCTTTATGCATGTTGTCTTACTCCAAGCTGTATAGGCTCGAAAGCCTACTACCAATTAAGCATATTAGGTGATGTGCATCTCTGTAATGAGAAGGGGTGTGGTCTAATGACATCAACACCCTATATCAGGTGTGCATAATTATTAGGCAACTTCCTTTCCTTTGGCAAAATGGGTCAAAAGAAGGACTTGACAGGCTCAGAAAAGTCAAAAATAGTGAGATATATTGCAGAGGGATGCAGCACTCTTAAAATTGCAAAGCTTCTGAAGCGTGATCATCGAACAATCAAGCGTTTCATTCAAAATAGTCAACAGGGTCGCAAGAAGCGTGTGGAAAAACCAAGGCGCAAAATAACTGCCCATGAACTGAGAAAAGTGAAGCGTACAGCTGCCAAGATGCCACTTGCCACCAGTTTGGCCATATTTCAGAGCTGCAACATCACTGGAGTGCCCAAAAGCACAAGGTGTGCAATACTCAGAGACATGGCCAAGGTAAGAAAGGCTGAAAGACGACCACCACTGAACAAGACACACAAGCTGAAACGTCAAGACTGGGCCAAGAAATATCTTAAGACTGATTTTTCTAAGGTTTTATGGACTGATGAAATGAGAGTGAGTCTTGATGGGCCAGATGGATGGGCCCATGGCTGGATTGGTAAAGGGCAGAGAGCTCCAGTCCGACTCAGACGCCAGCAAGGTGGAGTACTGGTTTGGGCTGGTATCATCAAAGATGAGCTTGTGGGGCCTTTTCGGGTTGAGGATGGAGTCAAGCTCAATTCCCAGTCCTACTGCCAGTTTCTGGAAGACACCTTCTTCAAGCAGTGGTACAGGAAGAAGTCTGCATCCTTCAAGAAAAACATGATTTTCATGCAGGACAATGCTCCATCACACGCTTCCAAGTACTCCACAGCGTGGCTGGCAAGAAAGGGTATAAAAGAAGAAAATCTAATGACATGGCCTCCTTGTTCACCTGATCTGAACCCCATTGAGAACCTGTGGTCCATCATCAAATGTGAGATTTACAAGGAGGGAAAACAGTACACCTCTCTGAACAGTGTCTGGGAGGCTGTGGTTGCTGCTGCACGCAATGTTGATGGTGAACAGATCAAAACACTGACAGAATCCATGGATGGCAGACTTTTGAGTGCCCTTGCAAAGAAAGGTGGCTATATTGGTCACTGATTTGTTTTTGTTTTGTTTTTGAATGTCAGAAATGTATATTTGTGAATGTTGAGATGTTATATTGGTTTCACTGGTAAAAATAAATAATTGAAATGGATATATATTTGTTTTTTGTTAAGGTGCCTAATAATTATGCACAGTAATAGTCACCTGCACACACAGATATCCCCCTAAAATAGCTATAACTAAAAACAAACTAAAAACTACTTCCAAAACTATTCAGCTTTGATATTAATGAGTTTTTTGGGTTCATTGAGAACATGGTTGTTGTTCAATAATAAAATTAATCCTCAAAAATACAACTTGCCTAATAATTCTGCACTCCCTGTATTGGGTTTCATATCACATTAAATTTATTATTCCATCTAACTTTATTTGGTGTTTAATATCCAGTTAATTTGACAGCCATAGTCTCAAAAAAAAGTGTCCTGTTTTGCATGTCACGGTTTTGTTGTATTTTTTATATATATATTTTACTTTATCTTTTCATACCAACCAATTGACAAAATACACTTATTATAGGGTGTTGGGAATGTTAAATGTTTTTGTCACTTAAACAAGTATTATACTTGCCATGTTTGGTATACGTTTAAAAAAGAAAAGGTGGGGGGAGGAGGTGGAGTGGGCCTCTTTGCCCTTAAATGCCCGGGCCTTTTCTTGGTTCCAGTCCGGCCTTGATGCTCGTGCACGCTTTCCCCATAGACATCAAAGGGGAGAAAGTGTCAGAAAAAAAACTAACATCTGTGATCGCGGAATGAAAAGCTCTGTAACGCAGCCCCATTGATGTCTATTGATGCCTAACATAAACCCCACGTCTAAACACCCCTAATCTGCTGCCCCCGAAATCACTGCCACCTACATGTTATTAACCCCTAATCTGCTGCTCCCGATATTGCCGCCACTGTAATAAAGTTATTAAACCCTATTCCCCCATCACCCCAACATTGCCCACACTATAATAAAGTTATTAACCGTTATTCCGCTGCTCCCCGACATCGGCGCCACTAAATAAAGCTATTAACCCCTAAACCTCTGGCCTCCCACATCACTACCACTAAATTAACCTATTAACCCCTAAACCGCCAGCCCCCCACATCGCAACAACCTAAATTAAACTATTAACCCCTAAACCTAAACCCAACCCTAAACCTAACACCCCCTAATTTTAACATAATTAAAGGAATAGTCTCATCATAATTAAACTTTCATGATTCAGATAGAGCATGCAATTTTAAGCAACTTTGTAATTTACTCCTATTTACTCCTATTGTCAATTTTTTCTTTGTTCTCTTATGGCTAGATTTAGAGTTGGGCGGTAGCCGTGAAAACCAGCGTTAGAGGCTCCTAACGCTGGTTTTTACCGCCCTCTGGTATTTTGAATCAGTCAGGAAAGGGTCTAACGCTCACTTTGCAGCCGTGACTTTTCCATACCGCAGATCCCCCTACGCCATTTGCGTATCCTATCTTTTCAATGGGATCTTTCTAACGCCGGTATTTAGAGTCGTGGCTGAAGTGAGCGTTAGAAATCTAACGACAAAACTCCAGCCGCAGAAAAAAAACAGGAGTTAAGAGCTTTCTGGGCTAACGCCGGTTTATAAAGCTCTTAACTACTGTGCTCTAAAGTACACTAACACCCATAAACTACATATGTACCCCTAAACCGAGGTCCCCCCACACCGCCGCCACTCTATTAAATTATTTTAACCCCTAATCTGCCACTCCGTACACCGCCGCCACCTACATTATCCCTATGTACCCCTAATCTGCTGCCCCTAATACCGCCGACACCTACATAATATTTATTAACCCCTAATCTGCCACCCACAACGTCGCCGCCACCTACCTACATTTATTAACCCCTAATCTGCCGACCGAACCGCACCGCTACTATAATAAATGTATTAACCCCTAATCCGCCTCACTCCCGCCTCAATAACCCTATAATAAATAGTATTAACCCCTAATCTGCCCTCCCTAACATCGCCGACACCTAACTTCAAACATTAACCCCTAATCTGCCGACCGGAGCTCACCGCTATTCTAATAAATTTTTTAACCCCTAAAGCTAAGTCTAACCCTAACACTAACACCCCCCTAAGTTAAATATAATTTTTATCTAACGAAATAAATTAACTCTTATTATATAAATGAATCCTATTTAAAGCTAAATACTTACCTGTAAAATAAATCCTAATATAGCTACAATATAAATTATAATTATATTGTAGCTATTTTAGGATTAATATTTATTTTACAGGCAACCTTGTAATTATTTTAACCAGGTACAATAGCTAAAATAGTTAAAATAATTACAAAATTACCTGTAAAATAAATCCTAACCTAAGTTACAATTAAACCTAACACTACACTATCAATAAATGAATTAAATAAAATACCTACAATTATCTACAATTAAACCTAACACTACACTATCAATAAATGAATTAAATACAATACCTACAAATAACTACAATTAAATAAACTAACTAAAGTACAAAAAATAAAAAACAACTAAGTTACAAAAAATAAAAAAATATTTACAAACATTAGAAATATATTACAACAATTTTAAACTAATTACACCTACTCTAAGCCCCCTAATAAAATAACAAAGACTCCCAAAATAAAAAAATGCCCTACCCTATTCTAAATTAAAAAAGTTCAAAGCTCTTTTACCTTACCAGCCCTGAAAAGGGCCATTTGCGGGGCATGCCCCAAATAATTCAGCTCTTTTGCCTGTAAAAAAAAAACATACAATACCCCCCTTAAATAAACCTAACACTAAGCCCATGAAGATCTTCCTACCTTATCTTCACCATGCCAGGTTCACCGATCGCTCCAGGCTCCGAAATCTTCATCCAAGCCCAAGCGGGGGCTGGCGATCCATAATCCGGCTGAAATCTTCTATCAAGCGGCGGCTGAAGAGGTCCAGAAGAGGCTCCAAAGTCTTCATCCTATCCGGGAAGAAGAGGAGATCCGGACCGGCAACCATCTTGATCCAAGTGGCATCTTCTATCTTCATCCGATGAGGAACGACTCCATCTTGAAGACCTCCAGCGCGGATCAATCTTCTTCTTCCGACGTCCAACTGAAGAATGAAGGTTCCTTTAAGGGACGTCATCCAAGATGGCGTCCCTCGAATTCCGATTGGCTGATAGGATTCTATCAGCCAATCGGAATTAAGGTAGGAAAATTCTGATTGGCTGATGGAATCAACCAATCAGAATCAAGTTCAATCAGATTGGCTGATCCAATCAGCCAATCATATTGAGCTCGCATTCTATTAGCTGATCGGAACAGCCAATAGAATGCGAGCTTAATCTGATTGGCTGATTGGATCAGCCAATCGGATTGAACTTGATTCTGATTGGCTGATTCCATCAGCCAATCAGAATTTTCCTACCTTAATTCCGATTGGCTGATAGAATCCTATCAGCCAATCGGAATTCGAGGGACGCCATTGGATGACGTCCCTTAAAGGAACCTTCATTCTTCAGTTGGACGTCGGAAGAAGAAGCTTGATCCACGCTGGAGGTCTTCAAGATGGAGCCGCTCCTCATCGGATGAAGATAGAAGATGCCGCTTGGATCAAGATGGTTGCCGGTCCGGATTTCCTCTTCTTCCCGGATAGGATGAAGACTTTGGAGCCTCTTCTGGACCTCTTCAGCCGCCGCTTGATAGAAGATTTCAGCCGGATTATGGATCGCCAGCCCCCGCTTGGGCTTGGATGAAGATTTCGGAGCCTGGAGCGATCGGTGAACCTGGCATGGTGAAGATAAGGTAGGAAGATATTTAACTTAGGGGGGTGTTAGTGTTAGGGTTAGACTTAGCTTTAGTGATTAATCCATTTATTAGAGTAGCGGCGAGATCCGGTCGGCAGATTAGGGGTTAATTATTGTAGGTAGGTGGAGGCGACGTTGTGGGGAGCAGATTAGGGGTTAATACATATAATATAGGGGTCGGCGGTGTTAGGGGCAGCAAATTAGGGGTACATAGGTATAATGTAGGTAGCGTCGGTGTACGGAGCGGCAGATTAGGGGTTAAAAAAAATATGCAGGTGTCAGCGATAGCAGGGGCAGCAGATTAGAGGTTAATAAGTGTAAGGTTAGGGTTGTTTAGACTCGGGGTACATGTTAGAGTGTTAGGTGCAGGCGTAGGAAGTGTTTCCCCATAGAAAACAATGGGGCTGCGTTAGGAGCTGAACGCTGCTTTTTTGCAGGTGTTAGGTTTTTTTTCAGCTCAAATGGCCCCATTGTTTTTTATGGGGGAATCGTGCACAAGCACGTTTTTGAAGCTGGCTGCGTCCGTAAGCACCGCTGGTATCTAGAGTTGCAGTGGTGGTAAATATGCTCTGCGCTCCCTTTTTGGAGCCTAACGCAGCCATTCTGTGAACTCTAAATACCAGCAGTATTTAAAAGGTGCGGGGGAAAAAAAGCACGCGTAGCTAACGCACCCCTTTGGCCGCAGAACTCTAAATCTAGCCGTTAGTATCTTTATTTGAATGTAAGCTTATGAGCCAGCCCATTTTTGGTTCAGCACCTGGGTAACGCTTGCTGATTGGTGTCTAAATGTAGCCATCCAATCAGCAAGCGCCGCCGCCACCCAGGTGCTGAATCAAAAATGGGCTGGCTCCTATGCTTACATTCTTGTCTTTTAAAATAAAGCTACCAAGAGAACGAAAAAAAATTGATAATAGGAGTAAATTAGAAAGTTGCTTAAAATTGCATGCTCTATCTGAATCATGAAAGTTTAATTTTGACTAGACTATCCATTTAAAATAGAGCTAAATTAAAGTTACAATTATTAACTAAATAATACCTTATTATTACCTAAATAATTTAAAATTAAATACAAACTTACCTATGAAATACACCATAAGCTAGCTACAATATAACTAATAGTTATATTGTAGCTAGCTTAGGTTTTATTTTTATTTCACAGGTAAGTTTGTATTTATTTTAACTAGGTAGACTAGTTAGTAAATAGTTATTAACTATTTACTAACTACCTAGTTAAAATAAATGCAAACTTACCTGTGAAATAAAACCTACCCTGCCTTACACTTAAACCTACCATTACAAAAAATAAAAAACACTAAAATTACAAAAAACCCTACCATTACAAAAAATAACAAACAAAATTATCCAAAACAATAAAAATGATTCCTATTCTAATACCCTGTTAAAAAAAAACCCCCAAAAAAACCCTAATCTATAATAAACTACTAAGGGCCCTTGAAAGGGCTTTTTTGTAGGCACTTCGCCTGAACCTCCACCACCGCACATCGACCACTCTGCCTCCGCAGGGATGAAGAAGATGCCGGTCCCACAATGGATGAAGATGGAGCCGCCGGATTGAACATTGTTCAAGCGGGACTTTAGCAACTGTGAGTACCTAAAGAGAGGTTAGTGTTCAAATCAGCCAAAAGGATTTAAGCAGCTCTCAATCTATTGGCTGATTCAATAGAATAGGAAGGACCTCCGCCTGGACCTCCACCACCACACATCGACCGCTCCGCCTCCGCAGGGATGAAGAAGATGCCGGTCCCACAATGGATGAAGATGGAGCCGTCTGGATGAAGATGGAGCCGCCGGATTGAACATTGTTCAAGCGGGACTTTAGCAACTGTGAGTACCTAAAGAGGGGTTAGTGTTAGGTTTTTTTAAAGGTTTTTTGTGTGGGTGGGTTTTTTTTTTTAGATTAGGGGTTGGGTAGTTCTTAAAAGAGCTGAATGCCCTTTTAAGGGCAAGAAAAGTAGCTAAATGCCCTTTTAATGACAATGCCCATACAAATGCCCTGGGTAGATTAGGTTGTTTTAGATAGTTTTTTTTATTTTGTGGGTTTGGGGGGTTGTGGGTTTGTAATGTTAGTGGGTCTATATTTTTTTAGAAAAGGAGCCAATTTCTTTCGGGCAATGTCCTACAAAAGGCCCTTTTAAGCGCAGTTGCTAGTTTATTATAGATTAGGTTTCTTTTATTTTGGGGTGTTTTTTTTTTAAAAATGGGTATTTTTGTTTTTAGAATAGCCATTTTTTATTTTTAATAGGCAGCAAAAAAGCTGAATGCCCTTTTAAGGGCAATGCCCATACAAATGCCATTTTCAGGGCAATGGGTAGATTAGGTTTAACTTTATTTTTTTGTGGGTTTGGGGGGTTTGTATACTGTTATGGAGTGTTTGTTTTTCTTTTGTAGGAAAAGAGCTGATTTATTTAGGGCAATGCCCTACAAAAGGCCCTTTTAAGTACTGAGGTTTTTATAGGGTTTTATTATTTTGGGGTGTTTTTTTTTAAATAGGGTATTAGAATAGGAATGATTTTTGTTATTTTGGATAATTTTGTTGTTATTTTTTGTAATAGTAGTTTTTTAAATTTTTTGTTGTAATGGTAGGTTTTAGTGTAAGGCAGGTAAGTTTGCATTTATGTTAACTAGGTAGTTAGTAAATAGTTGATAACTATTTACTAACTAGTCTACCTTGTTAAAATAAATACAAACTTACCTGTGAAATAGAAATAAAACCTAAGCTAGCTACAATATAACTATTAGTTATATTGTAGCTAGATTAGGTTTTATTTTACAGGTAAGTATGTATTTAGTTTAAATAGGTATTATTTAGTTAATAATTGTAACTTTAATTTAGCTCTATTTTAATTATGTTAAGGGGACAGCAAACACCAGAATTGTTGTTGTTTAAAAAGGTAGATAATCCCTTTATTACCCATTCCCCAATTTTGCATAACCAACAGTTATAATAATATACTTTTTACCTCTGTGATTATCTTGTATCTAAGCCTCTGCAAACTGCCCCCTTATTTCAGTTCTTTTGACAGACTTGCATTTTTAGCCAATCAGTGCTGACTCCTAGGAGCTTCACGTGCCTGAGCTCAATGTTATCTATATGAAACACATGAACTAACAGCTAGTGGTGAAAATCTGTCAAAATGCTTTCAGATTAGAGGCAGTCTTCAAGGTCTAAGAAATTAGCACATGAACCTCCTAGATTTAGCTTTCAACTAAGAATACCAAGATAACAAAGCACAATTGGTAATAAAAGTAAATTGGAAAGTTGTTTAAAATTACATGCCCTATTTAAATCATGAAAGATTTTTTTTTTACTTTACTGTCCCTTTAAAGTTAGGGGGTGTTAGGATTATAGATAGGGTTAGGTTTAGAGGTTAATAGTTTAATTTAGGTTGTTGCGATGTGGTGGGCTGGCGGTTTAGGGGTTAATAGGTTAATTTAGTGGTAGTGATGTGGAAGGCCAGAGGTTTAGGGGTTAATAACTTTATTTAGTGGCAGCGATGTCGGGGAGCGGCGGAATAGGGGTTAATATCTTTATTATAGTGTAAGCGATGTTGGGGTGCGGAGGAATAGGGGTTATTAACTTTAGTATAGTGGCGACAATGTCGGAAAGTAGTGGAATAGGGGTTAATCAATTTTATAAGTGGCGGCGACGTTGGGAGCGGCAGATTAGGGGTTAATAATTTTAAAATAATGTTTTGCGATGCGGGAGGGCTTCGGTTTAGGGGTTAATAGGTAGTTTATGGGTGTTAGTGCACTTTGTAACACTTTTTGAGTTTTGTGTAACAGTTTTGTTGTCTAAAACTCATAACTACTGCTCTCAGATGGCTTAACGGATCTTGTCGTTATAGGGTGTAACGCAAGCTTTTTATCCTCACCGCAAAACTTGTAATGGCTGCGTTATGGAAGTCCCATGAAAAAACGTCATTTTTCTTAGTGCGGGACTGACATTGCGTTACAGGCTAAAAGGCTTGTACTACAGCTATACCGACAAGACTTGTAATGTCTGTGTTGCTGTTTTAACGCTGAGACACAAACGCAAAACTCGTAAACTATGTGTATGTGATTTCCAAGAAAATGTTATGCCGCTCTATTTATAATGATACTGAAGATTTAGAGCATTGGGAGAGGGAGGGGTAAAAGTCAAGCAACAGCTGTATATTGGGTTTCTTTGGAAATGTTTATATAAACTTATAGCTTACCTAAGCATAGCCAGGTTTAGTGAAGCATGAAAAGATCATCGACCATGATGTGGGGAAGTCCCCTTACATATGCACACAATGCTAAAAAGTAATTCCAAATTATTCTTATTACATAATGTAATTAACCACATATTTAAAGGGACGTGAAAACCAATTTTATTTCTTTCATGATTCAGACAATTTTAAATAACTTTGCAAATGATTTCTATTATCTAATTTATTTCGTTCTCTTTGTATTGTTTGTTGAAATAAAATACTCAGGTAGGGGCAGAAGCTGCTGATTGATGGATGCACATATATGCTTATTTTCATTGGCTTTCAGCTACCTCCCAGTAGTGCATTACTGCTCCTTCAACAAAGGATATCAAGAGAATGAAGCAAATGAGATGATCAAAGTAAATTGGAAAGTTGTTTATAATGGTATGATCTATCTGAATCATGAAAGAAAACATGTTGGTTTCATGGCCCTTTAATTAAATTTAACTGGACAACGAATTGAAAATTCTTGTTAATGTTCCACTTTCTCTTCCCTAGAAATAAATATTTTCAGGCATGTAAATAAGTTATCTGTAGTAGGCACGAGCATTCGTGACATTCAGGAGAAAAATGAATCACGTAGATGGCGGCTGTAAGCGGCATTTGGCATTTTCAAAGCTGGATTTATTCTTGTGCAAGTGCTATACACTAAGATCTGTGCAAACCCAGATCTTAGTGTGTTGCACTTTCACAAGAATAAATCCAGCTCAGAAAAGAGAGAAATGCCTTCGCCATCTACAGCATTTGTTCTCCCCGAATGCACATGCCTAGTGTATAGCACATGTAGTGGAACAAAAGAGGGGTCATTTGCTGTTTGTGCTTTGTTGGTAGCTTATGCACATGCTTTGGCTGGCATTGTAAATAATCCCCCCATTCTTCAATCTTATGTAGGGAAGAAAAATAGAGGTGGCAGAATGCAATTTTAAATACTATATACAGTATGAAAAAAAAAATGTGCATCTTTTTATTATATTTAAAATTAAATTAAAATAATGAATACAAATGATTTCTGTGGCCCTTTAAAGTGGTAGTATAATGTAAACATGTTTTTCCCTTACTGTGTTTTTCACAAACGTGCTCAGCTTGTGGGAGAATCTGTGGAGTCATTTGTGCGCAGCCTGTATGAACTAGCTGAATTCTGTGAGTTTGGTGTTGCTAAAGAGGAGCGAATCAGAGACAGAATAGTCATAGGAATTGTAGATGCTGAGGTCTCACTGAAGTTACAGTTGGAGGCTGAATTAATGTTAGATCGGGCTATTAGGATGGCCCGCCAGAGTGAACTGGTGAAAAAGCAAAGTGCTGATTTGAGGTCTGAGAGTATTGTGGTTGAAGTGCAGCAGTTCAGGAGAGCTACAGGTGAAAGGCACTGTGTGAGCAGTAGACCAAAGGCAACAGATAGGTCCAGAAGTTGGATGGGCGCAGCAGGCTCGTTGCACACGGTGTATCCGTACCGATGATCAGAATGTCATATGCCCCGCTAAAGATAAAATATGTAGAAAGTGTAACCGAAAGGGCCATTTTGAAGTGGCGTGTAAAACTGAATACATTAAGGTGATGCAGGTGGATAGTGACCAGTATGGTCAAGAAGTGTCCTTTGTAGTGATGTCACGAATAGTTCGCCGGCGAATAGTTCCCGGCGAACATAGCATGTTCGCGTTTGCCGCGGCGGGCGAACATATGCGATGTTCGATCCGCCCCCTATTCGTCATCATTGAGTAATACTTTGACCCTGTACCTCACAGTCAGAAGACACATTCCAGCCAATCAGCAGCAGACACTCCCTCCCAGACCCTCCTACCTCCTGGACAGCATCCATTTTAGATTCATTTGGAAGCTGCATTCTTAGTGAGAGGAGGGACAGTGTAGCTGCTGCTGATTTAATAGGGAAATTGATAGCTAGGCTAGTGTATTCAGTGTCCACTACAGTCCTCATCTGATCTCTGCTGTAAGGACAGCACCCCAAAAAGCCCTTTTCTTTCATGTAATTAGCAAGAGTCCATGAGCTAGTGACGTATGGGATATACATTCCTACCAGGAGGGGCAAAGTTTCCCAAACCTCAAAATGCCTATAAATACACCCCTCACCACACCCACAATTCAGTTTTGCAAACTTTGCCTCCTATGGAGGTGGTGAAGTAAGTTTGTGCTAGATTCTACGTTGATATGCGCTCCGCAGCAAGTTGGAGCCCGGTTTTCCTCTCAGCGTGCAGTGAATGTCAGAGGGATGTGAGGAGAGTATTGCCTATTTGAATGCAGTGATCTCCTTCTACGGGGTCTATTTCATAGGTTCTCTGTTATCGGTCGTAGAGATTCATCTCTTACCTCCCTTTTCAGATCGACGATATACTCTTATTTATATACCATTACCTCTGCTGATTCTCGTTTCAGTACTGGTTTGGCTTTCTACAAACATGTAGATGAGTGTCCTGGGGTAAGTAAATCTTATTTTCTGTGACACTCTAAGCTATGGTTGGGCACTTTGTTTATAAAGTTCTAAATATATGTATTCAAACATTTATTTGCCTTGACTCAGAATGTTCAACATTCCTTATTTTTCAGACAGTCAGTTTCATATTTGGGATAATGCATTTGAATTAATCATTTTTTCTTACCTTCAAAAATTTGACTCTTTTTTTCCCTGTGGGCTGTTAGGCTCGTGGGGGCTGAAAATGCTTCATTTTATTGCGTCATTCTTGGCGCAGACTTTTTTGCCGCGAAAAATCTTTTCCGTTTCCGGCGTCATACGTGTCGCCGGAAGTTGCGTCATTTTTTGACGTTATTTTGCGCCAAAAATGTCGGCGTTACGGATGTGGCGTCATTTTTGGCGCCAAAAGCATTTAGGCGCCAAATAATGTGGGCGTCTTATTTGGCGCTAAAAAATATGGGCGTTGCTTGTGTCTCCACATTATTTAAGTCTCATTTTTCATTGCTTCTGGTTGCTAGAAGCTTGTTCTTTGGCATTTTTTCCCATTCCTGAAACTGTCATTTAAGGAATTTGATCAATTTTGCTTTATATGTTGTTTTTTCTCTTACATATTGCAAGATGTCTCACGTTGCATCTGAGTCAGAAGATACTTCAGGAAAATCGCTGTCTAGTGCTGGATCTACCAAAGCTAAGTGTATCTGCTGTAAACTTTTGGTAGCTATTCCTCCGGCTGTTGTTTGTATTAATTGTCATGACAAACTTGTTAATGCAGATAATATTTCCTTTAGTAAAGTACCATTGCCTGTTGCAGTTCCTTCAACATCTAAGGTGCAGAATGTTCCTGATAACATAAGAGATTTTGTTTCTGAATCCATCAAGAAGGCTATGTCTGTTATTTCTCCTTCTAGTAAACGTAAAAAATCTTTTAAAACTTCTCTCCCTACAGATGAATTTTTAAATGAACATCATCATTCTGATTCTGATGACTCTTCTGGTTCAGAGGATTCTGTCTCAGAGATTGATGCTGATAAATCTTCATATTTATTTAAAATGGAATTTATTCGTTCTTTACTTAAAGAAGTACTAATTGCTTTAGAAATAGAGGATTCTGGTCCTCTTGATACTAATTCTAAACGTTTAGATAAGGTATTTAAATCTCCTGTGGTTATTCCAGAAGTTTTTCCTGTTCCTAATGCTATTTCTGAAGTAATTTCCAAAGAATGGGATAAATTGGGTAATTCATTTACTCCTTCTAAACGTTTTAAGCAATTATATCCTGTGCCGTCTGACAGATTAGAATTTTGGGACAAAATCCCTAAAGTTGATGGGGCTATTTCTACCCTTGCTAAACGTACTACTATTCCTACGTCAGATGGTACTTCGTTTAACGATCCTTTAGATAGGAAAATTGAATCCTTTCTAAGAAAAGCTTATCTGTGTTCAGCTAATCTTCTTAGACCTGCTATATCATTGGCTGATGTTGCTGCAGCTTCAACTTTTTGGTTGGAAACTTTAGCGCAACAAGTAACAGATCATGATTCTCATGATATTATTATTCTTCTTCAGCATGCTAATAATTTTATCTGTGATGCCATTTTCGATATTATCAGAGTTGATGTCAGGTTTATGTCTCTAGCTATTTTAGCTAGAAGAGCTTTATGGCTTAAAACTTGGAATGCTGATATGGCTTCTAAATCAACTCTACTTTCCATTTCTTTCCAGGGTAACAAATTATTTGGTTCTCAGTTGGATTCTATTATCTCAACCGTTACTGGTGGGAAAGGAACTTTTTTACCACAGGATAAAAAATCTAAGGGTAAAAACAGGGCTAATAATCGTTTTCGTTCCTTTCGTTTCAACAAAGAACAAAAGCCTAATCCTTCATCCTCAGGAGCAGTTTCAGTTTGGAAACCATCTCCAGTCTGGAATAAATCCAAGCCTGCTAGAAAGGCAAAGCCTGCTTCTAAGTCCACATGAAGGTGCGGCCCTCATTCCAGCTCAGCTGGTAGGGGGCAGGTTACGTTTTTTCAAAGAAATTTGGATCAATTCCGTTCACAATCTTTGGATTCAGAACATTGTTTCAGAAGGGTACAGAATTGGTTTCAAGATGAGACCTCCTGCAAAGAGATTTTTTCTTTCCCGTGTCCCAGTAAATCCAGTGAAAGCTCAAGCATTTCTGAATTGTGTTTCAGATCTAGAGTTGGCTGGAGTAATTATGCCAGTTCCAGTTCCGGAACAGGGGATGGGGTTTTATTCAAATCTCTTCATTGTACCAAAGAAGGAGAATTCCTTCAGACCAGTTCTGGATCTAAAAATATTGAATTGTTATGTAAGGATACCAACGTTCAAGATGGTAACTGTAAGGACTATCTTGCCTTTTGTTCAGCAAGGGCATTATATGTCCACAATAGATTTACAGGATGCATATCTGCATATTCCGATTCATCCAGATCATTATCAGTTCCTGAGATTCTCTTTTCTGGACAAGCATTACCAGTTTGTGGCTCTGCCGTTTGGCCTAGCTACAGCTCCAAGAATTTTTACAAAGGTTCTCGGTGCCATTCTGTCTGTAATCAGAGAACAGGGTATTGTGGTATTTCCTTATTTGGACAATATCTTGGTACTTGCTCAGTCTTTACATTTAGCAGAATCTCATACGAATCAACTTGTGTTGTTTCTTCAAGATCATGGTTGGAGGATCAATTTACCAAAAAGTTCATTGATTCCTCAGACAAGGGTAACCTTTCTGGGTTTCCAGATAGATTCAGTGTCCATGATTCTGTCTTTAACAGACAAGAGACGTCTAAAATTGATATCAGCTTGTCGAAACCTTCAGTCACAATCATTCCCTTCGGTAGCCTTATGCATGGAAATTCTAGGTCTTATGACTGCTGCATTGGACGTGATCCCCTTTGCTCGTTTTCACATGCGACCTCTTCAGCTCTGTATGCTGAATCAATGGTGCAAGGATTACACAAAGATATCTCAATTAATATCTTTAAAACCGATTGTTCGACACTCTCTAACGTGGTGGACAGATCACCATCGTTTAATTCAGGGGGCTTCTTTTGTGCTTCCGACCTGGACTGTAATTTCAACAGATGCAAGTCTCACAGGTTGGGGAGCTGTGTGGGGATCTCTGACGGCACAAGGAGTTTGGGAATCTCAGGAGGTGAGATTACCGATCAATATTTTGGAACTCCGTGCAATTTTCAGAGCTCTTCAGTTTTGGCCTCTTCTGAAGAGAGAATCGTTCATTTGTTTTCAGACAGACAATGTCACAACTGTGGCATACATCAATCATCAAGGAGGGACTCACAGTCCTCTGGCTATGAAAGAAGTATCTCGAATTTTGGTTTGGGCGGAATCCAGCTCCTGTCTAATCTCTGCGGTTCATATCCCAGGTATAGACAATTGGGAAGCGGATTTTCTCAGTTGCCAAACGTTGCATCCGGGCGAATGGTCTCTTCACCCAGAGGTATTTCTTCAGATTGTTCAAATGTGGGAACTTCCAGAAATAGATCTGATGGCGTCTCATCTAAACAAGAAACTTCCCAGGTATCTGTCCAGATCCCGGGATCCTCAGGCGGAGGCAGTGGATGCATTATCACTTCCTTGGAAGTATCATCCTGCCTACATCTTTCCGCCTCTAGTTCTTCTTCCAAGAGTAATCTCCAAGATTCTGAAGGAATGCTCGTTTGTTCTGCTGGTAGCTCCGGCATGGCCTCACAGGTTTTGGTATGCGGATCTTGTCCGGATGGCCTCTTGCCAACCGTGGACTCTTCCGTTAAGACCAGACCTTCTGTCGCAAGGTCCTTTTTTCCATCAGGATCTGAAATCCTTAAATGTAAAGGTATGGAGATTGAACGCTTGATTCTTGGTCAAAGAGGTTTCTCTGACTCGGTGATTAATACTATGTTACAGGCGCGTAAATCTGTATCTAGAGAGATATATTATAGATTCTGGAAGACTTATATTTCTTGGTGTCTTTCTCATCATTTTTCTTGGCATTCTTTTGGAATACCGAGAATTTTACAGTTTCTTCAGGATGGTTTAGATAAGGGTTTGTCCGCAAGTTCCTTGAAAGGACAAATCTCTGCTCTTTCTGTTCTTTTTCACAGAAATATTGCTATTCTTCCTGATATTCATTGTTTTGTACAAGCTTTGGTTCATATAAAACCTGTCATTAAGTCAATTTCTCCTCCTTGGAGTTTGAATTTGGTTCTGGGAGCTCTTCAAGCTCCTCCGTTTGAACCTATGCATTCATTGGACATTAAATTACTTTCTTGGAAAGTTTTGTTCCTTTTGGCAATCTCTTCTGCCAGAAGAGTTTCTGAATTATCTGCTCTTTCTTGTGAGTCTCCTTTTCTGATTTTTCATCAGGATAAGGCGGTGTTGCGAACTTCTTTTGAATTTTTACCTAAAGTTGTGAATTCCAACAACATTAGTAGAGAAATTGTGGTTCCTTCATTATGTCCTAATCCTAAGAATTCTAAGGAGAAATCGTTGCATTCTTTGGATGTTGTTAGAGCTTTGAAATATTATGTTGAAGCTACCAAGTCTTTCCGAAAGACTTCTAGTCTATTTGTTATCTTTTCCGGTTCTAGAAAAGGCCAGAAAGCTTCTGCCATTTCTTTGGCATCTTGGTTGAAATCTTTAATTCATCTTGCCTATGTTGAGTCGGGTAAAACTCCGCCTCAGAGGATTACAGCTCATTCTACTAGGTCAGTTTCTACTTCCTGGGCGTTTAGGAATGAAGCTTCGGTTGATCAGATTTGCAAAGCAGCAACTTGGTCCTCTTTGCATACTTTTACTAAATTCTACCATTTTGATGTATTTTCTTCTTCTGAAGCAGTTTTTGGTAGAAAAGTACTTCAGGCAGCGGTTTCAGTTTGAATCTTCTGCTTATGTTTTTCATTAAACTTTATTTTGGGTGTGGATTATTTTCAGCAGGAATTGGCTGTCTTTATTTTATCCCTCCCTCTCTAGTGACTCTTGTGTGGAAAGATCCACATCTTGGGTAATCATTATCCCATACGTCACTAGCTCATGGACTCTTGCTAATTACATGAAAGAAAACATAATTTATGTAAGAACTTACCTGATAAATTCATTTCTTTCATATTAGCAAGAGTCCATGAGGCCCGCCCTTTTTTTGTGGTGGTTATGATTTTTGTATAAAGCACAATTATTCCAATTCCTTATTTTATATGCTTTCGCACTTTTTTATCACCCCACTTCTTGGCTATTCGTTAAACTGAATTGTGGGTGTGGTGAGGGGTGTATTTATAGGCATTTTGAGGTTTGGGAAACTTTGCCCCTCCTGGTAGGAATGTATACCCCATACGTCACTAGCTCATGGACTCTTGCTAATATGAAAGAAATGAATTTATCAGGTAAGTTCTTACATAAATTATGTTTTTAGGGCTAGAACATCAGTCTGCTTTTTTTTTTTTCCTGTGTAATCTAATTGCAGTTGCCTGCCAGCGTGTGTGTCAGGCTCACAGCGTATACTGTGCCCACTTGCCCAGTGCCACCACTCATATCTGGTGTAACAGTAGTGTAGATTTAAAAAAAAAAAACACTTTTTTGACTGTGTTAAATAATAGCAGTCAGTTTCCTTCACACGTGTGCGTTTCAGAGCCTGCCTGCCAGGGCACAGTGTCACCCCAGTGCAACTCATATCTGGTGTAACAGTAGTGTAGATTTAAAAAAAAAAAACAACACTTTTTTGACTGTGTTAAATAATAGCAATCATTTTCCTTCACAAGAGTGCGTTTCAGTGCCTGCCTGCCTGCCTGCCAGGGCACAGTGTCACCCCAGTGCAACTCATATCTGGTGTAACAGTAGTGTACATTTAAAAAAAACAACACTTTTTTGACTGTGTTAAATAATAGCTGTCAGTTTCCTTCACACGTGTGCGTTTCAGGGCCTACCTGCCAGGGCACAGTGTCACCCCAGTGCAACTCATATCTGGTGTAACAGTAGTGTAGATTTAAAAAAAAACAACACTTTTTTGACTGTGTTAAATAATAGCAGTCAGTTTCCTTCACACGTGTGCGTTTCAGGGCCTGCCTGCCAGGGCACAGTGTCACCCCAGTGACACTGGGGTGACACTACCTGATCAATACAACATCATACCTGATGTTTTAAAGCACGTTATTCCAAACAATTTAGGAATGTTAGGTGATTTATGCCCTTTATGGCTTAAAACCAGACTCTGCATCAACTATGTAATTTTCCATAGGAGTTTTGCCATGGATCCAACTCCGGCATGCCACAGTTAGTCCCCTTGAAACAACTTCTCCATCACTATTGTGGCCAGAAAGAGTCCCTGTGGGTTTAAAAATTCGCCTGACCATTGAAGTCAATGGGGGTTCGCAAACTTTTGGGGAAGTTCGCGTTCACTGTTCGTGAACCCAAATTTTTAGGTTCATGACATCACTAGTCCTTTGTAGGGTCTGTCGTTGAACGGTCTGGTTCAGACAAATATTGGCAGGTTACCCTTACTTTAATGGGAGCCAAGGTTGCCTTTAAGATTGACACGGGAGCAGACATCACTGTAATGTCCCTTGCAACATTCATAAAACTGCCCCGACAGCCTTTAAGTTACAATGACAGTTCATAGTCTTGGTGGCCGCATCGATTGTGTGGGGAAATTTCTTGCCAGCTGCGAGTACAAGCAGAGGAAATTCACCATGTGGGTACATGTAATTAGAGGTCAGTGTGCTAACAACCTATTGATCAGGAAAGCAGCCTGTGGTTTGGGCCTTGTCGCCAGAGTGAATGATATTTCGGAAGACATGTTTGGTGAATTGGGCCTACTAAATTGCAACCCAGTCCGAATATCACTTAAAAGTGTTGCAGTCCCATACAGCATTACCACTCCTCGCAGAATTCCATTCCCGCTCATGCCTCAAGTGGAGAAGGAACTTCTGCATATGAAGAATATGGGAGTTATTGAAGAGGTTGTTGAAGCACTGACTAGTGTGCCCCCATTGTGCCTATTGCAAAGAAAAACGGGAAGGTATGCATCTGCGTAGATTTGAAAAGGCTGAATGAGTGTTATGTTAAGTGCAAGTATTTGATATCCTTAACTGCAGGACCACTCAGTCTCACACCAAACCTTTAGGTTCATTAGATGTAATCAAGAACCTAGTTTTTGCTCATAGATCTGAGGGTCACTGCTGCATGGATGCAGAGTGAAAGAAATGAGATTTAAAGGTATATTATCCCGATTGCAATAGCAGTTTGCAATATGCAGATAATTATAGAGATAGTAGATAAAAGAAAGATAAATATAGATTAGTGTTAGTAGGTGAATGTCAGCCTCAAATAACACAGGTTGCAACCAGGAGGTGTTTCTATATAAATTAAGCAGGAGAGCTCTATAACAGGTTATATTGTTTTTAGTTAACAGGCAGTCCTTAGTTAGTCTATAACGTTGTTAGTATTCATGTAAACAGCAGGCAGTCCTTCACAACCAACAGTATGATATTTGATAATGCACATAGAATATTAAAGCACAGTTCGTCAAGCTGAATCGATAGATATTGCAAGCAATCAGATTGTTAAAGGTAGCTGTATTTGCATAAGCGTCACACTGTATAACATGCAGGAAAGTCCTTAAAAGTAGTAAGTGAATTAAGGTATAATACGTTACCACCTTCAGAGAGTAAGAAATAGTAACGGTTACCGCAGCTTCAAGGTGAGTTGCTATTAAGCACAGGAGTTGGTTGTTTGCAGCCAGAGTGAGAGAGAGCTCCTGAGACTTCGGTGACGTCAGACGCCGATACACGGCTTTCAATGTATAAGCCGGGAGAAACAGATTTAACAAGTGAAAGATACTTTGAGGGTTCCGGTCAAAATAAGGAAACCTGAAATATGACGATCCAAAGTTGAAAAGCACACAGCAATTGTAGTAAATTCCTTGGTTAGGAATATCAGCAAGGTGTCTTCGTTGTTGCTCAGCTTATAGCTAAGTGAATACAAATTACCAAGCATAGGTAGACTGGAGGAGGGGCCTTATATAGGAATGTGAATACCTGAACATCCTGATTTAAAGGGACAGGAACATAACAGGACGCCCCCCTAAAAAGAGCCGCTCCGCGGATCAAGGCTTGGGTCGGTCGGGATGTCTTCGATGGAAAATTGAAAGAAGACGGGGTGCCGACAAATTGGAGTATGGTTCCCAGGAGTCCTCATCAGCCCCAAAACCTTTCCATCGTACCAGGTACTGAAGTTGATTGCGATATAAACGAGAGTCCAAAATAGAATCCACTTCATACTCAACATCATCCACAACTGGAGGGTTAGTCAATGACGGATGAGGGGGATCCCTTGTCGGAGAGAAAGGTTTCAGGAGGGACACATGGAATGTAGGATGTATCCTGAGAGAGGGAGGTAGCTGAAGAGTCACAGCATTTGGATTAACAACCTTAACTATGTCATAGGGACCTATGAAGAGACTTCCAAGCTTTTTACTTGGAATACAGAGTTTCAGGTGTTTGGTACTTAGCCAAACCTTATCCCCAGGTTTATAACGAGGGGGTTTTGAGCGTCTCAAATCATAATGATGTTTCTGTGAAGCTTGAGCTTCTTGTAAGGTTGTTTTGAGAACAGAAAAACCCTCAGCAATAGTATTAACTGTCTGATCAACCGTAGGTAGCAAGGAATCGGTTCTGTGGAAAAGATGATATGAAGGGTGAAAACCATAATTAATATAGAATGGCGAAGTTTTTGTGGATGCGTTGGTCATGTTATTATGTGCAAATTCTGCAGTAGGCAGCAGAGCGAACCAGTTATCCTGTTGGTTGGTACAATAGCATCTCAGATACTGTTCAAGAGACTGGTTAGTCCTTTCGCACTGACCATTAGTCTGGGGATGATAAGCAGTACTTAATCTCCTAGTAATCTTGAGAATAGAACATAACTGAGTCCAGAACTTAGAGGTGAATTGAGATCCTCTATCAGACGTGATGGAGTCAGGTAGTCCATGTAACTTTACAACATGATTCAAGAACAGTATGGCTGTTTCGGATGCAGTTGGTAAACCCATATGTGGGATAAAGTGTGCCATTTTAGAAAACAGATCAACAATGACTAGAATTGTGTTATGGTTAGAGGATGGAGGTAGCTCCACTATATAGTCCATTGCTATGTCCTTCCAGGGTCTTTCAGGAACTGGTAATGAAAGTAGAAGTCCATAAGGACGAGTTCTAGTATGTTTGCAAGTAGCGCAGACAGAACAGGATCGAATGTAAGAAGAGACAGAACTTTTCATATTGGGCCACCAATAGTCTCTTTGTAGTATGCGTAGTGTTTTATGAAGTCCAGGATGTCCTGAAAGGAGAGAATCATGTGCAGAATGCATCAATTCATTTCGTAGAGGTTCTGGAATGTATATCTGGTTTCCATGGTAATACAGATTACTACTGTGTTTTTGTAGATCTGCTAATGGGAGTTTTGGATCTGCTCTCTGATACTCTTTTATAGAGGTTTCAGTGATTGAAGTCAATCCAATGAACTTATTTTGTGGAATGATAGAATCTGGAGGTATATAATGTTGAGGTTTTGGATCCTTCCTTGAAAGCGCATCTGCTTTTGTATTTTTGGAACCTGGGCGGTAAGTGATGGTAAAATCAAATCTTGAAAAGAAGAGGCTCCATCTAACTTGTCTAGATGTTAATGTTTTGCTGGTTTTTAAATATTCAAGGTTTCTATGATCCGTAAATATAAGAATAGTATGTTTAGTACCCTCAAGGAGGTGTCTCCAAAACTCTAGTGCTGATTTTATAGCGAGAAGCTCTTTTTCACCAATAGCATAATTTAGCTCGGCTGAGCTCATTACCCTAGAGTAATATGATATTGGATGTAGTGCTTCCTTGGGTGAAACTCTTTGTGAGAGTACAGCTCCAAGAGCGTACTCAGAAGCATCAACCTCAAGCGTGTACTGTAAACTGGGATCTGGGAATTTGAGTATCGGTGCTGTTACAAACCTCTCCTTTAATACTTTAAATGCGTTCTCAGCATGTATATTCCAAGAGAACCCAGTTTTTTTCTGAGTTAATTTAGTCAAGGGTCTAGCAATCTCAGAAAAGCCCTTAATAAACTTCCTATAGAAGTTTGCAAACCCAAGAAATCTCTGAACATCTTTTTTTGTACGGGGGGTGCTCCAGTTAGTAATAGCTTCCACTTTGTTTGCTTCCATAGCGATACCAGAAGGGGAAACCTGGTATCCTAAGAAGGAGATAGTAGTGGTATTAAAAAAGCATTTCTCTAACTTGGCATAGAGATGGTGTGTACGAAGTCTGGACAAAACAAGCTTGACATGGGTGTGATGGTTTATTATATTGTCAGAATAGATTAAAATGTCATCTAAATAAATGACCATACAGACATCAAGTAAGTCATGAAATACGTCATTTATAAAACACTGGAACGTTGCAGGAGCGTTGCACAGCCCAAAAGGCATTACTGTATATTCATACAGTCCATAACGTGTGCGGAAAGCTGTTAGCCACTCATCGCCTTTCCTCATTCTTATCAAGTTATAAGCTCCTCTAAGATCTAATTTTGTGTAAATTTTAGCTCCTTGCAACCGTTCTATAAGTTCAGGGATAAGTGGGAGTGGGTACCTGTTTTTCTTGGTACATTTATTAAGTTGTCTGTAGTCGATAATAGGACGAAGTGATCCGTCCTTATTTTTAACAAAAAACATTGCAGCACCCGCTGGAGAGGTGGAAGGTCTTATAAAACCTTTCTTAAGGTTATCCTCTAAGTACTGTTTCAAATGAACCAATTCAGGTTCTGACATAGGGTATATATGACCAAAGGGAATGGAACTGCCCGGTAGTAAGTCTATAGGACAGTCATATGACCTGTGGGGGGGTAAGTTCTGAGCTTCTACTTTGTCAAACACATCAGAATATTCTTTATAACATTCAGGTAAAACATGATCAGTCATACAACACACAGAAGCTTTGGGAAAACAGACTTCCTTACAGTAAGTGGAATTAAAATTCACAACACCTTGCTTCCAAGAAATATCTGGATCATGTTTTATCAACCAATTGATACCAAAAATTAACGGGTATAAACTAGAGGGCAAAATGTCAAATGTACATGTCTCAGTATGGCCCTTCTGTGTGATAACTTGTAAGGGTGTAGTGTGATGGGTGATAGGCCCCGTATTCATAAGAAAACCATCAACCAATCTTATGGCTTGTGCACTATCTTTTTTTATTGTGGGTATTTTATGTTTTGTTACAAATGCTTGGTCAATGAAATTCCCAGATGCACCAGAGTCAATAACGGCCTGGGTTTTTGTCTTCTGTAGACGCCACTGCAAAAGAACAGAAATTGGTAAATGAGTGGTAAGCGCAGACAATTTATTAAGGCAATTTTGGTGTTGAAGATTCTTACCCCTCTTCTGTCTGACAAGCACAGGACAGTCTCTAACAGCATGGTCCTTTGCTGCGCAATATAAACACAAGTTATGTAGCTTCCTTCTGGCTTTTTCCTCTGGTTTTAGAGGACCCCTCATGACAGCAACTTCCATAGGTTCATCATTTGATTTAGATGGTGCAGTGACCACAGGATGGTATGCTGGGATTTTCTTGACAACAGGATCAGATAGTGCCCTTTCAGATCTACGTTCTCTTATCCTTCTATCAACAGTGATACATAAGGTCATAAGATTCTCTAAATCCACAGGAACTGCACCACGGGCTAATTCATCTTTTAATGTTTCAGAAAGACCTGTTCTGAACTGATTTCTCAGAGCAGGTTCATTCCATTGGGTGTCTGGTGCCCATCTTTTAAAGTCCGTGATATATTCTTCTACTGCTCTTTTACCTTGTCGTAGGTTCCTAAGAGCAGTCTCAGCAGTATTCTGCTTATGATGGTCTTCATATAATAGGGACATGGCAGAGAAAAAGGCATCTAAGGAGTCCAATATGGGGTCATTGTTCTCATAGAAGGCGTTAGCCCATGATTTAGCCTCTCCTCTGAGATATGAGATGACCGTTAGAACTTTGACTCGATCAGATGCATAGGTTCTGGGTTTTAAAGAAAAATACAAAGTACAGGAGTTTTTAAATTCTCTAAACTGAGTCCTGTCACCAAAGAATTTTTCAGGTGGAGATACAATTGGTTCAGGTGTTAAATCAATAGGAGCAGGTTTATCAGATAAATGCACATTAATAAACTTCCTAATGTGATCATTTTCAATTTTAATTTCTCTGAGGCCTTGTAGCATATGGTCCATGCTTTGTGCAAGGGAACCAACACGGTTTGTAAGTTCACTGATATCCATGCTGTAGGATATATGTTAGGCTTGGTAATATGTTATGTTAAGTGCAAGTATTTGATATCCTTAACTGCAGGACCACTCAGTCTCACACCAAACCTTTAGGTTCATTAGATGTAATCAAGAACCTAGTTTTTGCTCATAGATCTGAGGGTCACTGCTGCATGGATGCAGAGTGAAAGAAATGAGATTTAAAGGTATATTATCCCGATTGCAATAGCAGTTTGCAATATGCAGATAATTATAGAGATAGTAGATAAAAGAAAGATAAATATAGATTAGTGTTAGTAGGTGAATGTCAGCCTCAAATAACACAGGTTGCAACCAGGAGGTGTTTCTATATAAATTAAGCAGGAGAGCTCTATAACAGGTTATATTGTTTTTAGTTAACAGGCAGTCCTTAGTTAGTCTATAACGTTGTTAGTATTCATGTAAACAGCAGGCAGTCCTTCACAACCAACAGTATGATATTTGATAATGCACATAGAATATTAAAGCACAGTTCGTCAAGCTGAATCGATAGATATTGCAAGCAATCAGATTGTTAAAGGTAGCTGTATTTGCATAAGCGTCACACTGTATAACATGCAGGAAAGTCCTTAAAAGTAGTAAGTGAATTAAGGTATAATACGTTACCACCTTCAGAGAGTAAGAAATAGTAACGGTTACCGCAGCTTCAAGGTGAGTTGCTATTAAGCACAGGAGTTGGTTGTTTGCAGCCAGAGTGAGAGAGAGCTCCTGAGACTTCGGTGACGTCAGACGCCGATACACGGCTTTCAATGTATAAGCCGGGAGAAACAGATTTAACAAGTGAAAGATACTTTGAGGGTTCCGGTCAAAATAAGGAAACCTGAAATATGACGATCCAAAGTTGAAAAGCACACAGCAATTGTAGTAAATTCCTTGGTTAGGAATATCAGCAAGGTGTCTTCGTTGTTGCTCAGCTTATAGCTAAGTGAATACAAATTACCAAGCATAGGTAGACTGGAGGAGGGGCCTTATATAGGAATGTGAATACCTGAACATCCTGATTTAAAGGGACAGGAACATAACAATGAGGCGATGAAGAGAGAGAGAGAGAGATATGTGCTGCAGACGCTTGAAGACATAGCTCTGAAACTGGCTGGGGCGAAGTTCTTCTCTGACCTGGATGCTTCCAGCGGCTTCTGGCAGATACCTCTAGATCCACAGTGCCTCAAATTGACTACCTTCATTACACCAGTAGGTCGGTTTTGCTTCTGCAGACTCCCCTTTGAGATATCCTTTGCTCCTGAAATATTTCAGAGAGATGAGTTCCCTCCTAAGGGACCATGAGGGCACGGCAGTAGTCATGGATGACATTTTAGTGTATGGGTCTACATTGGAAGAACATGATCAGCGATTGAGCTGTGTGATGCAGACCATTAGAGAGTCCGGGCTGAAATAAAAAAAAGAGAAATGCCATTTTAGAAAATCTGAGTTATGTCACTTTGGGCATATCATCAATGGAGATGGCATCAAGCCGGACCCTGATAAAATCCTAGCTATTGAACAGATGAAAAGTCCTGATGTACATGAGCTGAGACAAATATTGGGCCTTGTGAATTATGTGGGCAGGTTCCCTCCAGATTTATCCACAGTACTACACCCTATCACAGAGTTGTTGAAGAAAGATGTTGCCTTGGTCTGGGGTCCTCCACAGGAAGAAGCTTTTGTACAGGTCAAGTCCTTGCTGGGGTCTGCCTCAGTGTTAGGGTTCTACGACCCTTCTAAAAAGACTGTGGTTAGTGCTGATACGAGCAAACATGGGCATGGGGCCGCCCTCCTACATCTGAATGAGAACAAAGTACAGCCCATCTCCTACTGTTCACGTACCCTGATGTCTGCTGAGTTGAAATACGCCCAAGTTGAGAAAGGGTGCCTGGCTTCAGTTTGGGCCTGTGAGCGCTTCCAGTGTTACCTAGTGGATTTAGAGAAATTTAGTCTGGAGACTGACCATAAACTGCTAGTCCCTCTAATCAACTCCTATTATTTTGAAAACTAACCTTAAGATGCCAGAGACTTCTGATGAGACTGTTCAGGTTCAACGTTCAGGCAGTGCATGTTCCAGGAAAACAACTGGTAGTGGCAGATACACTTTCCTGGCTTCAGCTGGCTGCTACTGAAGGATCTTCAACGGAATCAGATGTGAAGGTGTATGTGGATTCAGTTCTGGCATCCAAATACATTTCCTCAGGAAAGCTAGAGCAAATAAGAAAAGAGACACGACTTCCGGTGGGCGGGCCACATTGAAGCAGCATAGCTGCAGAGCTCCGTGACTACTTCACGAGTTATAGGTGACTAAATTAAAAACTGAGGCCCGTGCTTCTTACCCCTTGACAGGGATCGTGTCTGTGCAATATAAGAGCAGAGCAGTACCATCTATTTGCCCCACCGAAGCCTCGATTTTAGCACTAAAGGTGCGGAGTGACAGAGCTGAACCTCCGGTGGCCATTTTGGGCCTCCTCCTTGCCGCTTACCCACAACGGAGTACTGCGCTGGGACAGATCGGAGCTTAGCAGAGCGCTGGCAGCAAGTGAGACATCTGCTCACAGCGATCGGACCATAGCTGAGATTCCCACCCACCGCCTGGATAGAGTCGCTGCACAGGAGGCTCAGGACAGAGGTGAGCATAACTATAAACCTCAGAGCCACGTGGAGCAGAGCGCACTGTGCGGCAGAGAGAGGAGCTGAAAAGATTCAGCGTGCCGACTGAAGGCCTATTCTACTGCATCTGACTCTGTTGCTGGACAGTTACCTCACTGGCATATAAGCTTTGGCAGCCCCACACCTCCATTTTGACCCATATTATTGCAGCACGGGAGTCTAGGGATCTGGGCAAAAGGTGAGCACGCACATAGATAACAGGGCCGAGTGTGTGAGACTCAGGGACTATAGTCTGTGTAGGAACTCTGCTTGTTTTTACAGAACAGCTTTGCTGGGGAGCAGCAATCACTAGATTTGTCACTGCAGAAGTGGGTAGTGGGGCTGTGTGACCGACGGTAACATTTTGGCTGGCAGCTTCCATAACTGCTATAGCAGAATGGGGATCACCTAATACACACAGATTGCAGCTACTGCTTGCCCCCAACAGAGTTGGAGTGACACAGCCTGCCTGATCCAAATGGCTCTTTCCACACACACAGACAGCCTAGCCCCACTGGAGGGATATTAATCTCTCTCTCACCCAGGCCACTGCTTACCCATAGATCTTACTCAGTCAATATGCCTATACAGAGGAATGGACTACAGAGCTGTGTGAACCTGCCTGGAGCCCTTTGTCTGGCCTCTCCTGACTGACCTGGCCCTACCTTTAGACTGTGGCGGCCCTAGAGACGGTGACAATATATGGACGCTGAGGAACTGTGCTGCATAAGACTCTCATAAGTAAAATCACAAAAGTTCAAGAGCTTTGTTTGGTTTGTTTATTTGCTCTTTTATAATATCTTTTGACTGAGAACTCACAAGCGAATCATATATAAGGTATCACTGTTGTACTTAGTAGAGCTGTTCCCCAACCTCCTGCAGAGGGCATTTTGTAAACAGCATTTAACTCTATGTGCTAATTTTGAAATGTAACTGTGGAACAAGGTAACTTAATGATATAAGCAGGCTTGGGGGAGATTGAGGTGGTTGGGGCTTGCATAGGGGACGATCTACATAGGCCTGACTACTACTTGTATCAGCATTATACCAAAGCTACAGGTCTATTGGAGGGAGGGGGAATCCAGAGGTGTCTTATAGAGGTGCTCTCTGACACAAGTGAGGCAATAGCACT
The DNA here is from genome assembly GCF_027579735.1 of Bombina bombina. NCBI lineage: Eukaryota > Metazoa > Chordata > Amphibia > Anura > Bombinatoridae > Bombina > Bombina bombina. The sequence continues at coordinate 1,211,205,630 of NC_069499.1, read as the reverse complement.
CTATTTAGCCACTGGCAGTCCTTTTCTTTCTCAGGGTATCTAATACTGGTAACTCTCTCACTGGTTAGGGCCAGGCTAACTTTACAACACTACCCCTAAGCTATTCAACGCTTTCTCACAGACACATGTGTGATAAACACGTTTACACTTTATATGGATAAATTCCTTGAACCTTCAAAAATGTCTGGTAGGGGTAAGACAGGTGAGAAAAGACAGAAACATAATGCAGATAACGCATCTATCACCACACCAAAAAACAATGATAACGTGCCTGAACCCACTGAATCCCATGCCATAGTGCATCAGCTTACTTCACTTTTTATGCCCAAAATGGACAACATTCAGAGAGGTGTAGACACACTAGCTGGTGAGGTTAAGCAGATAACAGCTTGCTTTAATGAGGTGGAGGAAAGGGTCTCAGAGCTAGAGGACTTTAATGTCACAAATACAAGGATGGTTGAGGACCTAACGCACCAGAACCAAATCTTATATCAGCGCCTAGAAGACCTAGAGAATAGATTGCTGCGAAATAATGTTCGCCTCGTCTACCTGAATCTGTCAAACCCTCTGAAATAATACACTTTATTGAACATGACCTTTCATCTCTCCTAGGCATAGCAACATGTACTATGAGGGGCAGCGTTGAGAGAGCACATAGAGTGGGCCCAGAAAGACAGAATCCTAGAGAAAGGCAGCCTCCAAGGCAAGTAATGATTAAATTCTTGCACTTTCAAGTGAAGGTGCAGGTACTCCGAGCATATCGTAGACTTCCCTCCCTGATGTTTGAAAACACTAAACTCCTGCTTTTTCAGGACTATTTTGCAGAACTGATGATGAAAAGGAGAGAGTTTTCTGCGATATGCTCCTCCCTGAATAGGGAAGGTCGAAAGGTATACTTGCTATACCCGGCAAGGCTGAAACTACTAACGGATAACGGCCCCAAATTCTTTGACTCCCCCTCGGAGACACAAGCCTTTTTGGGGGAGCCTCGGGAGCAGCCTGGTAATGCTCGCAGGGAAGCAATGCATGTTGATCCTGACTGAGAGCTGGCACACTTAGTTAACCAGAGTTGAAAACACTTTTTGAGATACTAATGGGTTTTGTTGTTAACATCTACTATTTTGTATTTGCTGCTTGGTGTATTGCACTGGGTGACAGCCTGATGGGTACAGAAAGGGTACTAGGTGAAAGGGCTTGGCCCTATGATAACAATCTGGTGTGGCACTCAGGGCAATATCCTGCAATCAGCAATTGGAGGAAGGAGGGTCGATTGGTTAATCATACGTTTATGAAAGTTGGGCGCAATGCCCTGTTTAAAAAATGGTTGAGAAACAGAACCAAGATGTTTGCTAGTATAATTATCTGGAATCTGCTAGGCATTTGTTATTTGACAATGTTGACATGCATGAGGGTAATATTTGCTTAGACGTTTAAACGACTGTTAAGTACAATTTTGTTTCTGTCCTTCCTGCTCACGTGGCAAGGAGGAAATCTATGGTGCCCAAGCCAGGTCCCGGGTCATCGCGTAATCCAGGACACAGGGCATGGCTTCAGAGACACTCTTATGCCCCCAGGTTATTTACCGGACTGGAGAATGGGACGACCTGGCCACCTCGCTGATATATATGTCATCCTATCTGTATCAATGTTAATAACTTTTTTTCTCTGTATCATTTACTGTTGCCCGTAACGTTTTTTCTTCACCCTGGGGGATGGTGGATTATTATTGTGTATTGCAGTAGTCTTTTTTCCTTTTTTTCTTTGACCGCTTGCCATCTTAATAGGTGTGCAATTTATTTGGACAAAGTCATCTCTGGGGAAAATCAGTGGGAATACAGGAGGTCTCTTATCTCTGACAAAGGCCATCAGATATTTGATGCACAGCATCAGTGTCTCAAGTCTTTTTTTTCTCGTCTGTACAAACTATGAATAGAGATTATTCTCCGAAGGTCGGTTACATACAGAGGCCCTCCCCCACTAACCCCCTTTTTTTTCTCTCTTCCTCCTCGCTACCTCCTCTTCCCTCCGTCAGTGGGTGCAATGTGCACCGCCTCTGGAAAAGGAAATAAATGGTAGCTAAATTTGTCACATGGACTGTGGGGGGAATCCATTCACCAATTAAAAGAAAGGCTATACTCACACACTTACATAAACTACACACGGACGTTGCTCTTTTACAGGAGACGCACCTGACAGACTCTGAACACGAGAAGCTGAAAGCAGACTGGGTGGGCAGAGTTATATATGTATCATACACTAGCTCTAGCAGAGGCCTGATTATCCTCTTCGGTAAGAAATTGGATATAGACATTATTAAAACACACAAGGACCCAGAGGGTCGTTACCTCATTGTTCAGATCAAATTGGGCGCTCACTTTTACACCTTATGTAACTTGTACGCCCCCAATCAGAAAAGCGCAACATTTTGGGCCCAACTTACCACAACTCTTACACAGCACCTAGACACAAAGATTATATTGGGGGGTGACTTTAATCTGGCACCAGACCCAATGTGTGAAAGGCTACGGACCTCAGGGCTCTCTGCAGAGACTAACAGGCCTAAGTATAAGGGAAGGTTTGAGAAAAAGATTTTCAATAATTTGGAAAAAGAACTTGGGGTATGTGATATATGGCGGCTGCGCCATCCTGAGGCTAGAGATTACTCTTGCATATCTAAGGCTAAGGCTTCATTGTCCAGGATAGACCTTTTTATGATCTCTGATCAGATCATACCACTGGTGCAGCAAGTCAAGATTCATGACATCTTGTTGTCAGATCATGCACCAGTGGAAATCACGCTCCGACTTAGCAAACGCCCAACCAACAGAAACACTATGAGATTTCCTACCTATCTCAACACCTCGGTACACTTCAAGAAATTCCTGGCACAGTCTTGGAATGACTTCTACACAGATAACCTGGCTCATGCAGGGAATCCTCAACTGCTGTGGGAAACAGCCAAGGTGTTTCTAGCAGGCAACATAATTTCTTATATGGCGGAGTTGCGCCATAAGACTCAAGCTAAATATGTATCACTGGAAAAGGCCTTAGTAATTGCGTACAGAGACTACTGTACCACTAAATCCAGAGAGTTATATGATGCTTACATTCTTGCCAAAGAAAATTTAGATGCATTCATGTCTCAGCGGGCAGCGTTGTGGCTAATCAAAACAGCCGCTAAGTTTCACAAATTCGGAAACCAGTCGGGGAAATTACTGGCCTCCATAGTTAAAGCCAGGACAGCAAAAAGAGACATTGTCTCCTTAAAGCATGGAGGGCAGATGCGCACTGTCCCCATGGATATCGTCAAGGGATTCACAGATTATTACACTGCTCTTTACACTAAACAACCGACCTGCCCGGCAGCTGTCAGTGATACATTTTGGTCCTCCTTGAATCTCCCGCGGCTTAGCAGTGAACAACTAGACCAACTGAATTCTCCTATCACAAATGAGGAGTTGGACAAGGCCATAATGAACATGGCGCTGGGTAAAATGCCGGGCCCTGATGGCTTGCCCGCTGAGTTCTACCGTCTATTGAAACCCAATATATCCAAGCCGTTATTGAAACTGTACAATGGATATTTCCAGGAGGGGCTCGTACTATCCTCGAACTTCTCCGCAGCTCATATAACGCTCATTCACAAAGCTGGGAAGGACCAATCTCTGCCGGAATCTTACAGACCCATCTCACTGCTGAATGTCGACTATAAGATTTTCATGGCAGTATTGGCGGGACGTCTGAAGATACTTTTGCCTTCTCTTCTTCATCCGGATCAGACTGGATTTGTCTATAAGCATTCATCAGCAGTCAACCTGCGTCGGGTTCTGCAGGTCATTGACTTCTGTTGGAGGAGGGAGTTGAAGGACAGCACAGAGAGAACGTGTCGGAGGCCTTCCTGCTATCCTTGGATGCGGAGAAGGCCTTCGACAGGGTGGAGTGGGACCAATATTGCTGGGGTATTTGCTCAGACTATTCACAACATATACTCACGACCGGTGGCCAGGGTTATTGCTAATGGCATGTTCACACCGGACTTTGTCTTACAGAGGGGAACAAGGCAGGGTTGTCCCCTGTCTCCCCTCCTCTTTGATCTGGCACTAGAGCCACTGGCCATTAAGCTCAGACAAACTTTTCCAGGCATTGCGGTACACGGCAAGCCTCAACATTTGGCCTTATATGCCGATGATATGATGCTGTTCGTGGAAGATCCTGCTCAGCATATTCCCAAAATTCTCAGCATTATCCAGGACTTTGGAGCATTCTCAGGCTACAAGGTCAATGCCGGGAAATTGGAAATATTGTGACTGAATAAGCACCCCAACAGTAAGAGGACATATTCCTTTACGGAAGTTGGGAATAAGCTCACATACTTAGGTATCCACTTACATAGGAACCCTCAAAGTATGTATGCCTCTAATCTTTCGAGCCAATGTGCGGCTGTGTGCAGGCAACTCCAGCAATGGAGCTCCCTACCCTTATCCATCATGGGACGAATCAGCCTCATAAAAATGGTCACACTCCCAAGACTACTTTACCCAATGCTAATGTTACCCTTTTTATTACACAGAAAAGATCTGAGATCTTTGAATATGGCGATCAAAAAATTTGTATGGCAGGGAGGCAAACCTAGAATTGCAATAAAATTCTTGCATCACCCATATAACAACGGGGACCTTGGTCTCCCAAACTTCAAAATGTACAACTGGGCGGCATTGATCAGACTAGTCTTGGACTGGCAACTGGGTACCTCCCATTTCTGTGACCTCAATCTAGAAAATGCAGCGCTGAAACCTTTGGACCTCTCATACCTGCCATACTTGAGGGTGAGTGAGACGCCTCCACATATCAAAGCTTCCATTCTTTACAAGGGTCCACTTGCTGCATGGCGTCTGGCCCTTAGGAGACTGGGTCCGCGTAGACCCTCCGCTAAATTGCTGCCAATAGTGGGTAACTTAGACTTCCCAGCAGGCACAGATACATTACCTTTTCATCAATGGAGAGAGCGGGGAATACAGACTGTGGGGGACCTGCTCGACCCACTGTCGCATACAGTTTGAACGTTTAGTGACCTAAGTGCAAGATATAACATTCCTAATAAACAATTGTATGCTTACCTACAGGTACGTCATTACATTGACGACATCAAACTAAAAGACCCAAACTTTTGGGACGCCTCGGTGTTTGCAATATCGCAGATGTCCTTCAGAGTAGGGAACTTCTCAATCTCTACCATATATAGGACCCTGATGCACAAGTCGGTTATAGAATGTCAGAAGCTGACTGTGGATAAATGGTTGGTGAGAGGAATTGGAGATATCACCATTGCAGACATCCAAAAGAGCTCGGAATTAACTAAAAAGTCAGCGCTAAATATGCCTCTACGTGAGGCACAGGTGAGAATGATTCATTTTGACTACATTACTCCCAATAGACTTTGTAAGTGGAATCCGCATCTGCCAAACAAATGTGGCAAATGTGGAGTTGCAGCGCCAAGTGTTCCACATTACTTCTTCCTCTGCCCTCTAGTGAGACAATTTTGGGCCAGAATCCAACATTGGCTAAGGTGCGCGACAGGCATTTCTGTTAATATACAACTAGAGCAAATTTGCTTTTTCAGATGGACAGACATCCCCCACAAACATCAGGCGCTATTGACAATGGTAATGCTGATAACCAGAAACTGCATATTATGCTTGTGGGTAAGCAAGAAGCCACCTACCATAGGACAGTTCAAATGTAAACTTTATAAACAGCTGTTTGTAGAACAATTTGACCTTAAACTTGACACTACACACAGACTAAGACCTTTCCTCACGAAATGGGGACCCTTTCTGAAAACACAAAACCCCACAATACAGAGACAAATACTCGGTCTGTTCTCACAGATGGAAGTTCTTCTTATGGCCTCCTTAAGGGGAGAGTGGACTGCATTATATGACAGGGAAGCACAGACGGGAGAGGGCGGAGGAGATGAGATCCTAATATCACAGATCCTGTAGAAGGGAGGGTCAATACACATAGGGTTGACGGGGGGAGTGGGTTGCAAGGAGGCTGGGAGAGGAGGACATTTTTTTTCCCCCTAATTATGGGGAAAGTCCACCAGACCCCTGAATACATTTGCATCATTTATGGGTGAAGCGGGGTATTGTTATAGTTAGTTGCGTTGATGTTGTAAAACTATAAAATGTACAAAAGAGTGAAGAGAACGACAGGATTCAGATAGCAATTCAGCTACTTTCTTCGAGGATGATGTACATGGAGATACAGACATGAGTTTCTATTCAGGGCTCGGCTCTTCTTACTGTGTAATCACGATCACTGTATCTTGTCACGTATGAGTTGTACTTTGTAAATTTCGAAACTTTGTATCTGTTCTTGATCTATTTGAATAAACAGAATTTTTAAAAAAAGAAAGGAGACACTTTTAGATACAGATCTTCAAGAAGTTATTAAGTACATAAAAGTTGGTTGGCCCGAGAGCTGGACAGCCTGGATGTCTTTAAGTTCTTACCAGTCAGAGAGGTCACAGCTCACACAGCTGGATGGGTAAGTGCTGTTCCAAGACCGCATTGTCATTCCTCATAGCATGCAGCAGGACATGTTAAGCAAGATTCATGATGGGCACTTGGGCATTACAAAGTGCAGAGAAAGGGCAGCTACGGCGGTATGGTGGCCTGGGATCAGTCCCAACATTTCAAGCCACGTGTCCAAATGTGCCTTTTGCCAGGAACACTGGCCTATTCAGAAGGGAGCCCTTGATTTCTACCCAGCTGCCTACAGGGCCATGGCAGAAAATGGCTGCAGATTTGTGCGAACTGCATGGAAAAAGGTACCTAATCATGATTGACTACTATTCTAGGTATTTGGAGATTGCACCCTTGAATGAGATCACCAGTCAAGCCGTTATCATTTGTCTCAAGAGCTTGTTCGCCCGGTGGGGCATTCCAATGGAGTTAGTGAGTGATAATGGAATGCAGTTTGCTTCCATAGAGTTCAGATCTTTCAGCAGTGAATATGATTTTGTCCATTGTACGTCAAGTCCACTTTACCTGCAGGCCAAAAGAATGGCTGAAAGGGCAGTTCAAACAACAAAGTTCATTTTGAAGCAATCTAAGCCGTACCTAGCTCTCTTGGCCTATAGGGTGACTCCCATCCTAGCCACAGGCTTTAGCCCAGCACAGTTGATGCTAGGACGACAGATCCGCACTACACTACCCTCTGTGGGTGTTTTCCAGCCAGACCACTCTGTTCCTCAGGACAAGGTCCTTAGGAGGGATGAAGAGGAAAAAGGGGCTACCGATTCTTCTACGACAGAAAACACTCTGTGAGGCCCTTGCAGAAGATGAATGTTGACCAAAATGTCAGAGTTAAGATGGATGAGGAGAAGAAATGGAAGACGCCTGCTACAGTAATAGGATGCTCTCCATAACCAAGGTCTTATGTAGTCTTTACTGAAGGAGGGACAGTCCCACGTTGAAATAGAAGACATCTTCAGCCAGTACCTGAGAGTTTGGGACTGAATGCCTCAGAGCCACAGCCAGTGGGATCCCCTGTTTTAAAAGGGGTACCTTCCCCTCAGCAAGACCATGGCGGGGATACTTTTTTGCTTCCAGCAGACTCTCAATCACCTTCTTCTGTATCAGAGGACAGTTCATGTAAAATGACGTCAAGTGGAAGAGTTGTGAAACTTGCATCCCGCTACCGGGATTAGCACTGTAGTTAGAGCAGTGACCAGAAGAATGGACAGGATAAGCCCATGGTTACTGTGGACTAAGGTAGTCTACCCCGATGTTCAAATCAGGATTGTATTTCTTGTTCATATATATTCTCTTATAACTTGTTATTTGTTGTACACTAAACAAAACTTTTTTTGTATGCTTCTTGTATACCTTGTTATTTGTTGTACTCTAAAAAAAAATGTATGCTTTGTCCTTTGAAAAAGGGGAAGATGTGTTGACAGTGGGAGGTAACGTCTCTGGATGGGGACGTGGCTTATAGTATTTATAGTCTATGTCGCAGTTACTAAGTTAGATGTGTTGTACAAGCTGTTTACTTACTGTATATGCTCTGCAATAAAATTGCATTGTACCTTCTATGCTGTGTCCTGCATCTCATGACAACAGGTTTAATCTGGATTATAGCCTGACCAAAACAATGAACATAAGGAAGGTTTGCATCCAATCTTCATATGAAATAATACAGAAAAAGCAGAGATTTGTCTTTTTAAAGAACTGGCAGATAAACCTTTATCTAAATGCAAAAAACTAAAGAATTCTAGTAATTCTAAAAGTATGCCAGATATAATCACAATTGATATATATATAAATTTTCCAAACTTTGTGATACATTTTCCTGGAAACAGGCTTGCGAGCCTGAATCAGAGTGTTAATCACAGAATCAGATAATTCTTTATGACTGAGAGCTAAGCGTTCAAATTCCATGCCATCAAGTGTGGAGACTGGATGGAAAAAGGGGCCTTGAAACAAAAGGTCTGACGTTAGAGGAAAAGGCAATGGTGGGCAACTGGACATTTGGACCAGGTACGCATGCCAAATCCTGTGGGCCACGCTGGGTCTATTAGGATTACAAATAACACCTATATGAAAGAAATAGCTTCTTTAGCTTATATTTGTGTGTGTAATAGCTGGTTATGTTCTTTGACACTGCAACTCATCAAAATGGGTTAAGCTTGGAGATAAATTGCAGTGCAGACTTCACAAGGGCTAAACTCACTGAATGCTGAAAAGAAAAAGGGCGGGAACTCTCAAGCACTGTGAGATCTCTATAATTTCTGTATCTGAAGGAGAAACAAGCCCAGTGCCATATAGCACTGCGTGATGTGAGAGTTTTGTTACACTACTTGTGCTTTGTATTTTATATTACTTTACACTTCAGATTGGGTCCTTTCAGTATTAGTGCATTTAAGCTTGCACTTTCTCTTTTATATTTTAATACATTTAAATTTAGATTCAGCAGTTGTTTTTATAAATTCTGATTATGCTTTGCAAGTTTCTGTGTTACTTTAATAAATTAGGATCATACTTTGTATATTTCTGTGTATATTTTACAAATTAGATTGCACTTTATATTTGCTCCATTGTAAACTAAAACTGACAGTTTCAGAAAGTGGGAGGGACAGGACAGTTCCCTGGGCTGAACAGGGTAGTTCCCATGGTATGTTTAAAATGCTTACATCATTTCACAAGAATTGTAAGCAAGCTTAAAACAAGCTGGTCTCACTGATTTATCTTGCTAGCTGTATGCAGGTGAAATTTGCTCAAAATTCACAATACACTTATTTTAACTAATAGAAAAGTAATATATACTAACATATAGACAGAAGCAAATTGTAGTGAAAACATTTCAGTTACTAATTTGTAATTAATACAAACTGAGCCTTTTAATCAGACCCACTGTCTCTCTCCTATGTGAAATTTTATATCCCAGAGAGATTCATTATTTTCTATGGAAGGCATCTCTCATCTCTCTGGAACTTCCAGATTCCACCCTTTTTCTGAGAAACTTCAGTGAGTTCAGCCCCTCTAAAGTCTGCACTTTAATTTATCTCCAAACTAGAGATTAATAGATTATATGACCCATAGAAAGTAATGAAGCTGTCTGGGAAACTGAAGCTGACAGTTTCAGCTTTATTTTAAATAGAAGTAATGCAAAGTGCAATGCAATTTGTGAAAGATACACATAAATATACAAAGTATGATCTTAATTTGTTAAAATTGCACAGAAACTGTAAACTCATATAATTTATTAAATTAATCCTAAATACACTACTATATACAAAATAGAAAGTGCAAAGTGTAAGTGTAACAAAACTCTCATATCATGCAGTGCTATATTTCACTGGGCTGCCTCTCCTTCACATACATAAATGAGAGATCTCTCACAGTGATGGGAAGTTCTACCCTTTTCCTCTTGAGCATCCAGTGAGTTCAGCCCTTGTGAAGTTTACACTACAACTTCTCTCCAAGCTGGAAAATCCTTTGAATATCGGGGCAAGAGAGAGAACAATTGGAAATTAAAATTGTATTGCTTAACTTGCCTACCATTTCACCTACCTCCTACTGGGAGCATAATTTCTTCTGCTGGCTATGTTTACGCAGCTTTTTTCATAGCCTATACTTAAAGGGACAGCTAATACCAGAAGTTTTGTTGTTTAAAAAGATAGATAATCCCTTAATTACCCATTCCCCAGTTTTGCATAACTAACACTGTTATATTAATATACATTTTACCACTGTGATTAACTTGTATCTATGGATCTTCTAACAGCCCCCTGATCACATGACATTTTATTTATTATCTATTGACTTTCATTTTAGCCAATTAGTGCAGTGTCTGTCACAAGCCACGGGTGTGATCACAGTGTTATCTATATGGCTCACTTGAACTAGCTCTCCCCTGTTGTGAAAATAAAATAAAAAAGCATGTGATAAGAGGCGGCCTTCAAGAGCTTAGAAATTATCATATGAGCCTTCCTAGGTTTAGCTTTCAACTAAGAATACCAAGAGAACAAAGCAAAATTGGTGATAAAAGTAAATTGGAAAGTTATTTAAAATGCCATGCCCTATTTCAAACATGAAAGTTTTTTGGACTTGACTGTCCCATTAATTATAGAAACTTTCAGTATAGGTAGGGATACCATGGGCAGAATCAGCTATTTCAATTGCTGATATAAAAGTAAAGGAGCTATTTGTAAACAATGTAATACTTCCCAGCAGGTAAAATAGATCATTGAGAACAAATTAAAGGGGATAAAATGTTAGGGTAAACTGTCCCTTTAAACTTGTTATTAAAAAGATAAGCTTACCTAAATTGTCTTGCATTGTTTTTTTCTTGCAGAAGGGTTCATATATGTCAGCCAATCAGTAGATCTTGAGAAAACATGTATTGTAAACAGCCATTGCTAACTTATCCCTTAAGCAAAGTGTTTAGTGCCTGCAATACTTTAAGGAACCAAGAAAATGTTTCTTTCAGAATTAGAAGAATAAAAACAAAAACTTTTTTGGGTCAAAGAAAATGTTTTAATTTTTCATATTTTTCCAAATTCCTAATTTAAATAGAGGATTAGTTACTGATGAAGTTATTTATAATACGCATTCAAAGTTTTTCTGTTCTCTATTAGTCTGTCTCAGCCTCCCTACCTACCTGCATTTGTCAGTGACACTATGAGAGTGCTCAGCACCACAGGCTCAGCATCAGATCATTGAGTGAGGTTCATGGTAGGTGGAACATTCATTGTGTCCCCCGGCACCTCTTTATCATTGCTTGTGCTCGGCCGATAGGAAGCCCACTTAGCCTCAGTGCAGTTTACTCTTGCAATAAGCAAGATATATAGTTCAAATGTGCTGGTATAAAGACGAATATAATACAGCCTGGATTATGGTTCTCATAACAACACAGTCATAAAATATAATGTTTCATTTTCAAGAAAAGGGGCTCATGGAGGCAAAAGTGCACTGTAGACAGTAGCTGTGTTCAACAGTTATGTTTTGTCTGTGCAGCCTAAAGCATAGGTTGTGTGTGAAACAGCATTGTTAGTGTCAGGTCACAACCTATCAGCACACATTCCCAGTGCTCCTCTAGATTAAATATAACATTATCCTATAGAAATAAACATGCATCTTTCTTTGAGCTTGAAGCAGTGTATCTATAACAGTAGGTATCTAGGTGATGAAAACAAACTCCCTCTGCAAATATCTGGGGTGGAACAGCAGCTCTAACAGACTCTGCAAAATACAAATGTAGCTCCTAAAAATGATATGGAGTGTTATTTGTGTTTAAATTACATTTATATTTTTTGGTGGGTGTCCTGTTATTGCACTTAACAAAATTGTCATCAGGAGTGTAATTCTGATGGTAATACTGCAGTCACCTACAACATAACTTTACAGCAGAAATGTTACATGAGCAAAATAGTACCAAATTGGACAGGCTCCAGAACCTCAGACCTGTGACTGGTACCACTGGAAGGCAGGACAGATACAGGAACCTCTGGAGGGCAGGCTGTGACTGGTACCTCTGGAGGGCAGGCTGTGACTGGCAACACTGGAAGGCAGGACAAATACAAGAACATCTGGAGGGCAGCATGTGACTGGTACCTCTGGAAGGCAGGCTGTGACTGGCACCACTGGAAGGCAGGCTGTAACTGGCACCACTCGAAGGCAGGCTGTGACTGGTACCTTTGGATGGCAGGCTGTGACTGGTACCTTTGGAGGGCCGGCTGTAACTGGCACCACTGGAAGGCAGGATAAATACAAGAACATCTGGAGGGCAGGCTGTGACTGGTACCTCTGGAAAGGAAAAATGTGTAGTTTTAAGAGGGGGTTATACAGCTAACACATGAGTAAACTATTGAATAAAAAGTAAATAATATTTATTTATAAAATATTTTACCAGGAAGGATACATTGAGATTTCTCTCGTTTTTAAGTATGTCCTGGGTCCACAAAACTTTGCATTGATACAACAGGGTACAAAAAAATACAAAAACAATATTAATACATAATATATGCAAAATTTTAACATAGAACAGGTAGGAAATATATAATCAACCATAACAGGTGCATTCTGTTTTGAAATATGTAGAGAGGGATCTCTTAAAGGATTTTAGGCTTGGGGAAAGTTTTAAAGTATGCGGGAGGTCGTTCCATAATTGTGGTGCTCTGTAGGAAAAGGAGGATCGAGCTGCTTTCTTTTTGTATGGAGGCAAACTAAATAATGTGCTGGTACTGGATCGGAGGTTATGGGAGGTGGGAACAGCTGGAGAGAGCATTCTGCTCAGGTAGGGTGGGAGCTTCCCAGAAATGCTCTAAAACACAAGGCTGGAAAGATGGAGAGGGCATCTGGATTCCAGCAACAGCCAGTTTAGTTCATGTCACAATGGTGGATCCTGTAGTTACATTGTAGCACAAAGCAGCAGAACGAGTTATACAGTGTATTAAGTTTATTTAGTTGAGTTTGCAGTGCAGGTGCATATACTACATCCCCATAATCCATGATTGGCACCAGCATTTGCTGTACAATCTTTTACTTTACTGTAGGGCTGAGGCAGGATTTGATTCTGTACAGGGCACCTAGTTTTGGATAGAGTTTTTCTATGTGGAGGCCAAAAGATAGATTGGGGTCTAACAACATACCCAAGTATTTGAAAGAGTAGGCTGCGGTCAGTGTATACAAAGATTTTAGGAGAATATGAGATGATAAGCTTTGAAAAATCTTCTGTATTTAATACTTTTCTAAAAACAGGTCTAAAAATTATTCTTCATATATCATAGATTGCAGTATGATTATAAAAAGGGAGATCTCCCTATAAGACAAATTAATAAATCTAATATAAAGAGCAATAAAAAACATTTAAATAAAACAAAATGTAGATACTGCATTCAGAAGTCTGCCAAGTGAAAAAAACTTCTATGACTCAGTTTGAGTAAAAGTTAATTTTGATTCCACAAAATAAACAAGTGCACTTGTATTGCAGATTGCGGTGACTATTAACCGTTCCAGTGTAAAATAGAGTACAGTGTCCTCTATTACCCCTGGAAGGCAGGCTGTGACTGGTATCTCTGGAAGGCAGGCTGTGACTGCTATCTCTGGAAAGCAGGCTGTGACTGCTATCTCTGGAAGGCAGGCTGTGACTGGTATCTCTGGAAGGCAGGCTGTGACTGGTATCTCTGGAAGGCAGGCTGTGACTGGTATCTCTGGAAGGCAGGCTGTGACTGGTACCTCTGGAAGGCAGGCTGTGACTGGTACCTCTGGAAGGCAGGCTGTGACTGGTACCTCTGGAAGGCAGGCTGTGACTGGTACCTCTGGAAGGCAGGCTGTGAATGGGTACCTCTGGAAGGCAGGCTGTGAATGGGTACCTCTGGAAGGCAGGCTGTGAATGGGTACCTCTGGAAGGCAGGCTGTGAATGGGTACCTCTGGAAGGCAGGCTGTGAATGGGTATCTCTAGAAGGCAGGCTGTGAAAGGGTACCTTTGGAAGGCAGGCTGTGACTGGTACCTCTGGAAGGCAGGCTGTGACTGGTACCTCTGGAAGGCAGGCTGTGACTGGGTACCTTTGGAAGGCAGGCTGTGACTGGGTACCTTTGGAAGGCAGGCTGTGACAGGGTACCTCTGGAAGGCAGGCTGTGACTGAGTACCTTTGGAAGGCAGGCTGTGACTGGGTAACTCTGGAAGGCAGGCTGTGACTGGGTAACTCTGGAAGGCAGGCTGTGAAAGGGTACTTCTGGAAGGCAGGCTGTGAAAGGGTACCTCTGGAAGGCAGGCTGTGACGGAGTACCTCTGGAAGGCAGGCTGTGACGGAGTACCTCTGGAACGCAGGCTGTGAAAGGGTACCTCTGGAAGGCAGGCTGTGAAAGGGTACCTCTGGAAGGCAGGCTGTGATTGGTACCTCTGGAAGACAGGCTGTGAAAGGGTACCTCTGGAAGGCAGGCTGTGAAAGGGTACCTCTGGAAGGCAGGCTGTGAAAGGCTACCTCTGGAAGACAGGCTGAAATTGGTACCTCTGGAAGGCAGGCTGTGAAAGGGTACCTCTGGAAGGCAGGCTGTTACTGGTACCTCTGGAAGACAGGCTGTGATTGGTACCTCTGGAAGACAGGCTGTGATTGGTACCTCTGGAAGGTAGGCTGTGACTGGTACCTCTGGAAGGCAGGCTGTGACTGGTCCCTGTGGAAGACAGGACTGAGATAGCTACCTCTAGAATGCAGGACTGAAACTAGTACCTCTGGAAGGCAGGACTGAATCAAGAACCTCTAAATAAAAACTGAGTCAGGAACCTCTGAAAGGCAGGGCTGTGACTGGCATCTATGGAAGACATGACTTAGACAGGAATTTCTGGAAGGCAGGAAAGTTTGATAGCAGCAATGTTGCATAGGTAAAAAGACCCAAGTAACAGTGCCACCAGAGGTGAACTCCTGTTGACCCCTCAATGAAATGCAATGCAGACTTTTTTGGGATTCTAATGGTGAACCAAAATATATACAGTATAAGCAATATTACAACACCTGTATCATTAAAAAATCGTTCATGGCAATTGTGGTTCTATGGAGTGCTTGGGGAACTACAGGGAGTGCAGAATTATTAGGCAAGTTGTATTTTTGAGGATTAATTTTATTATTGAACAACAACCATGTTCTCAATGAACCCAAAAAACTCATTAATATCAAAGCTGAATATTTTTGGAAGTAGTTTTTAGTTTGTTTTTAGTTTTAGCTATTTTAGGGGGATATCTGTGTGTGCAGGTGACTATTACTGTGCATAATTATTAGGCAACTTAACAAAAAACAAATATATACCCATTTCAATTATTTATTTTTACCAGTGAAACCAATATAACATCTCAACATTCACAAATATACATTTCTGACATTCAAAAACAAAACAAAAACAAATCAGTGACCAATATAGCCACCTTTCTTTGCAAGGACACTCAAAAGCCTGCCATCCATGGATTCTGTCAGTGTTTTGATCTGTTCACCATCAACATTGCGTGCAGCAGCAACCACAGCCTCCCAGACACTGTTCAGAGAGGTGTACTGTTTTCCCTCCTTGTAAATCTCACATTTGATGATGGACCACAGGTTCTCAATGGGGTTCAGATCAGGTGAACAAGGAGGCCATGTCATTAGATTTTCTTCTTTTATACCCTTTCTTGCCAGCCACGCTGTGGAGTACTTGGACGCGTGTGATGGAGCATTGTTATGTTTTTCTTGAAGGATGCAGACTTCTTCCTGTACCACTGCTTGAAGAAGGTGTCTTCCAGAAACTGGCAGTAGGACTGGGAGTTGAGCTTGACTCCATCCTCAACCCGAAAAGGCCCCACAAGCTCATCTTTGATGATACCAGCCCAAACCAGTACTCCACCTCCACCTTGCTGGCGTCTGAGTCGGACTGGAGCTCTCTGCCCTTTACCAATCCAGTCACGGGCCCATCCATCTGGCCCATCAAGACTCACTCTCATTTCATCAGTCCATAAAACCTTAGAAAAATCAGTCTTGAGATATTTCTTGGCCCAGTCTTGACGTTTCAGCTTGTGTGTCTTGTTCAGTGGTGGTCGTCTTTCAGCCTTTCTTACCTTGGCCATGTCTCTGTGTATTGCACACATTGTGCTTTTGGGCACTCCAGTGATGTTGCAGCTCTGAAATATGGCCAAACTGGTGGCAAGTGGCATCTTGGCAGCTGCACGCTTGACTTTTCTCAGTTCATGGGCAGTTATTTTGCGCCTTGGTTTTTCCACACGTTTCTTGTGACCCTGTTGACTATTTTGAATGAAACGCTTGATTGTTCGATGATCACGCTTCAGAAGATTTGCAATTTTAAGAGTGCTGCCTCCCTCTGCAAGATATCTCACTATTTTTTTGACTTTTCTGAGCCTGTCAAGTCCTTCTTTTGACCCATTTTGCCAAAGGAAAGGAAGTTGCCTAATAATTATGCACACCTGATATAGGGTGTTGATGTCATTAGACCACACCCCTTCTCATTACAGAGATGCACATCACCTAATATGCTTAATTGGTAGTAGGCTTTCGAGCCTATACAGCTTGGAGTAAGACAACATGCATAAAGAGGATGATGTGGTCAAAATACTCATTTGCCTAATAATTCTGCACTCCCTGTATGCACCTCGAAACACGTGTAGCTTTCCAGTTAAAGGGACAGGAAACCCCAAAATTATCTTTGATAATTTGGATAGAACATACAGAGGCATAACTAGAAACAACAGGGCCCAGGTGCAAGAATCTAAGAAGCCCCCCCCCCCCCCTCAAAAAAAAAAAGTGAATTTGATATATATCTTTTATATATATATATATATATATATATATATATATATATATATATATATATATATATATATATATATAATTAAAACACAGAAAAAAATGGGAATCAGATTACATGTATGCAAAAGGAGGTACCCTGTGCCCACAGTCTGTGAGATGGTCTGACCCCCTATTACTGTATATAGTGACACTGTTTAACCCACCAGTACTGTATATAGTGAGTTAGTGACACAGTCTGTAATCTGCCGGTGAGATGGCTGGCCTGACCCTACCCGCCCCAGTACTTTATACAGTGACCACAGTAGTCTGTTACATGGTCCAGCCCTCCGTACTGTATATAGTGGTACTGTATAGACTGACACTGTTTACCCCCCACCCCCCATGCTGTAGTAACAAGGTCTGTAATTTGCTAGTTCCACAAACATACACACATACATACATAAATACACACAGTCACATACACACACACACACAAACACCAATGGGTAAAACAGAAACACTAACCCCTGTAGTTAGAGACACTAGTGAAGCATCATGTCACACTCACATGATATCAGTGCAGGCAGTGGCAGGTCAACATTATTATTGTAAAAAAAAATAAAACAATTTTTTGAAGCTGGGCCCCCACCGTTGGGGGCCCAGTCGCAATTGCGAACCTCTGCACCCCCCTGTAGTTTCGCCCCTGAGAACATACAATTTTAAACAACGTTCCAATTTACTTCTATTAGAAAATTTGCTTAATTATCTTGTTATGGTTTGCTAAAGGAGCAGCATTGTACTACTGGCAGCTAGATGAACACCTGTAGTTAGCCAATCACAAGAGACAAATGTGTGCAGGCACCAATTAGCTTCACACTAGTGTAGGATACGTGTGTATTTTCAATAAGGGATACCAAGAGAAGTTTTTGAAAATAGAAGTAAATTTAAAAGTGTCTTAAAAGTGCATGCTCTATCTGAATCATGCAAGTTTAATTTGGACTTTCATATCCCTTTAAGCTGTGAACAGGACAGCATAATCTTCCTAGTGGCTTTATATGATATTATACCCCCAAATTTAAAGTTCTTTAACCTCTACTGATTTATGGTTTTGAATATTTAAGCGCAATAAACGTTTCTCCCTTAAAAACACGACTGTCTTGAAATCACTGATCTTTAAAATCATTGCAGCGTTTCTTGTGTAACAATAATTGTGTAATAATAATTGGATGCATATTTAGAAATGAAAAAAATATATATTTCCATTGTGTTACTGGTAAATATTAACCAATAATCTTTATTATCTGTATACTTACCATAAATCCCCTAACCCATATTATTTATCATGTATCCATATCATCTGAGCTCCACCTTATCTGTTTCATATTACAAATTTACAGGAATATTTAAAAGGACATTAAAGGGACACAGTATACTGTAAAATAGTTTTCCCTTAATGTGTTTCAAATTACTTTTTTTACCAATTGCAGAGTATAAAAAGTATGAGATTTGCTTTTTAAGGTTTATTTGTGTATATGAAATACCTGATTTTGTGTTTTAAAGCCACAACCTAATAAAATTGGCTGAGCTTGTAATCAGATCTCATTACTTTATCACATTGTGTACACACACATGCTTCTTTATCTTATATCTGTCTGTAAACCAAAGACCAATGCTTAGAGAGAACAATGGAAATTTAACATTTAATTATCTTATCTCTTCTGTACCCCACTGGGAGTGTAAATTCTTCTGCTGGCTGTGTTTACACAGCTTATCTATATCTTGGACCTAAGGCCAAACACTTTCAGAAAAGATGGGGATACCACAGGCTAATTCAACTATTCCAAATTCCAATATAAGGGTAAAGGAAATACTTGTAAACCATTTAAAGGGACAGTCTAGGCCAAAATAAACTTTCATGATTCAGATAGAGCATGTAATTTTAAACAATTTTCCAATTTACTTTTATCACCAATTTTGCTTTGTTCTCTTGGTATTCTTAATTGAAAGCTTAACCTATTAGGTTCATATGCTAATTTCTTAGACCTTGAAGGCCACCTCTTTTCAGATTGCATTTGAACAGTTTTTCACCACTAGAGGGTGTTAGTTCACGTATTTCATATAGATAAAACTGTGCTTGTGCACGTGAAGTTATCTGGGAGCAGGCACTGATTGGCTAGACTGCAAGTCTGTCAAAAGAACTGAAATAAAGGGGCAGTTTGCAGAGGCTTAGATGCAAGATACTCACAGAGGTTAAAAGTATATTATTATAACTGTGTTGGTTATGCAAAACTGGGGAATGGGTAATAAAGGGATTATCTATCTTTTAAAACAATAAAAATTCTGGTGTAGACTGTCCCTTTAATACACTCCAGCAGGTAAAGTGGATAATTGGGAACAAATTTAAGGTGATTTTTTTTTTTATATATATATATTTTTTTTGAAAGAGACACATTTCAGACATTACAGACATAAAGCAAGCAGTACACAATTCAGCATGGATCTTTTCATGGTTAACAGATGGTCCACATTGTAGCTTGAAAAGAAAGGAACTACATCATAGTCCATACGTCGATAGTGTAGTCCCGTATTATCATGATGTGTACATTAGTACACGGACGTGATTCCATCGGTCCGTCTGATTGTCTGTATCTCATCTTTTCCAAATTTTACAAATAACAAATAAAGAAACAAAATTCAACATTACTATTAAACTGCCTAACATAAACAAACATTTCATATAATTTAGTTCAGCTGACTCGTCAGCTCAAACCCGCACCAGGAGAGAGAAGGAGGGGGAGAAGAAAGAGAAAGAGAGAAGAAGAGAAAAAAAAAATAAAAATAAAAAATAAATCCTTTTTAAAAGAAGGATACCACATCTATCTCATTTATAGGCTCTAATATTTCTGGGCTTGAGCGAGAGTCATACAGTGTTCTCCACTCTCCCCTCATCGCCGCTTCCATCATTAACTCAGTCTGCAGGAAGGGTTCTAGAATTTGTTTTTACTTCTCCGTCTGCAGTGTACCCAAGAAAGTCTTCCACTTTCTTAAAAATGATGGTAGTCTTCCCTTTGTGTCTAGCATAGTATCCTGTTGCTCAATAAAGATCTGTCTGAACAGGGCCCTTTTGAACTGTGTCAGTGTAGGGGATTGTCTAGAGCACCACATAGTCAAAATACAATTCCTAGCTATGAGTGTACAAAGGGTAAGAAAGGGATGTAGTTTTGTGCTCAGCCCCTCCCACATAAATAGGTATATATTATCAATAGTAAACGTGACGTCTATCTTCATGACTTTCCCAAGCCAGTACTGTAAGAGCCCCCAAAAGCGGCGGATTTTAGGGCAGTGCAAAAAATAATGAGATAGGGAAGGATTAGGGCACTGGCACTTTACACATTGGTTTAGATGTTGGGGATTCCATTTTCTCAGCCTGTGAGGTGTGATGTAATCATGGTGTTGTATCCTAATCTGCGCTTCTCGTAGCGTCATATTTAGTGTAGCTGATTTAACCTTCAAAATGCTATTTGTAATGTCTGTGCTGGTAATGGCAGATGTAGTATCTCGCTGCAGCTTGCCCAATATGACACCCTGTACCCTAACCGATTGATGTTTAAGCAGTGTCCTATAGAGTTCTGATATTGAGAATCTCCCTAGACTGTATGCCGTCTGTGAGATCGCAAATGGGGACTGGCTCCAAAAGTTGTTATCAGATTCCATCAATGAGGTCACATAGTGTCTAAGTTGCAAGTAGGCAAAAAAATGCCTATGCGATAGATCAAATTTGGTTTTCAATTCTTGGAAGGTTCTCACGGTGTGCAACAATGGATCCAGAATATCCCCAACTTTACTAAGACCTTTCTCTCTCCACACCACAAAAGGTGCATGGTCATCCCCTGCTGGAAAATCAGGGTTCCCTCTAATTGGGATAAACTTTGGAGATGGACGAGTACGGCCAAACACTTTGTGAGCTTGAGCCCAGATCTTAAGTGGATCTTTATACAGGAAGTTGTTTATGACTTGATGTGGAAGGTCACCCAATGAAAGATAAGGGAGCACATTGAAAGCCAAAGGTGCTAAAACCGATTCCTCCAGCGGTCTGTTGCAGAAGTGTCTCGTGTCCAACTGCCAATCCATAACTAATCTCATCAATACCGCCCAATTATAGAGCCTGATGTTTGGGAGTCCCAATCCTCCATCTAAATAGGCAAGATGAAGTTTGTGGGTAGCCACTCTTGGCTTCTTCCCCCTCCACACAAATTGCTGGATCGACCTCGCCAACTTCCTGACATCATTTTTGTTTAACATAAAGGGTAGCATTAGTAGTGGATATAATATTCTTGGTAGTAGGGACATCTTAAAAAGATTAATACATCCCGTCAGCCCTAGGGGAAGATTTTTCCAACTCTCCATTTGGGAGCATACAGCACTGCATTGGGATTCCAGATTCAAGTTATATAACTTGTTCGGGTTTTTGTTCAAATGTATCCCTAGGTACTTAAGCGAATTAGTTACCTCAACAAAGGGGTATTTAATTTTCTCTGAGTTGTTCTTGTGCAACCATAGGATTTCAGATTTGGAGTTATTTATTTTATACCCAGAGAAACTACGAAATGTCTCCAAGGTTTTCACAATCAATGGGATATATGTGTCGGGGGACAAATAACAACATGTTGTCCGCATATAGTGCTAACCGTTGTTCACTGTTCCCCATCCTGACCACCGGGAAGATTTGTCTCAGCTTAAACGTGAGGGGTTCCAGGGCGAGGTCAAAAATTAAAGGAGACAAGGGGCAACCCTGTCTTGTGCCCCTTTCTAGCAGAAAATCTGTAGAAAAGCAGCCGTTGACCGTTATCCAAGCCGTAGGTCTGCAATAGACCTTACGCAGAGCCGTAATGAAGGGACCCCGAAAATTAAACAAATAAGGCCACTCCACCCTATCAAAAGCCTTTTCTGCGTCTAAAGACAGCAGAAAGGCTTCCGGTTGATCAGGTTTAAATTTGCCACTTCCCCTTTCCCAATAGTGGTTTATAACCTGGAGTACCCGCCTTAAATTAGTTACAGACGTCCTCTTATGCACAAAACCAGTCTGATATGGATGTAAAAGAGTGGGTAACAGGGGTTTCAATCGGTTCGCCAATATTTTAGTAAAGACCTTATAATCCGCGTTAAGTAGCGAAATAGGGAGGTAAGATTCGGGAATTGAATGATCTTTCCCTGGTTTGGGGATCAAGGTTTTATGCGCTGATGAAAAGGTAGGAGAGGGGGGTTATCTTCACCAAGGAGGTTATTATACAACCTTCCCAGAATAGGTGACACCTGAGGTAGTAGCATCCGATAAAATTCTATCGGAAGGCCATCTGGGCCCGCCGCCTTACCCAACGCTATGGACCGTATGGTATATTGAATCTCCCCTATTGTAATGGGCACATTAAGAGATTCTAACTGGTCCTCTGTTAGGTTTGGGAGTGCTAGCGAGTCCCAGAACTGAGTCAGCATCTTTGTCGCTGCCTCTGGTTGCTTTGAATATAAAGCGTGATAATACGAAGCAAAGCATTGCGCTAGCCCAGATGTTGTGGTATAGGTGATTCCCTTATATCTTAAGGCTGCCACCTCCCATCTCGTTTCCCTTCTGTTAACCAGTGAGGCTAGCAATCGCCCTGACCTATTTCCGAATCTATGGAATTTAGCCGCCGTATGTAGGAGCACATATGTTGCCTTTTGTTTAAGGAAATGTTCCATTCCTTCTTTAGCCATTAAGAAGGCATCATATGTCTCCCTGGATTTAGTAATACTATATGTTTGATATGTCTGTTCCACATTCTTTTGCAATTTCCTCTGTAGGTTACGCTTCAAGGTTGACATATAAGAGATTACATGTCCCGTAAGGACCACCTTGGCAGTGTCCCAGAGCAACTGCGGTGTGTCTAAATGTTGTTGATTATCGGTTAGAAAATCGTTCCAACAATGAGTTAAGTATTTTTGAAATTTTTCAGATTTCATCAGGTAGGTTGGAAACCTGAGTATATTTCTATTTGGCTTAGGCTTATGAAAGTCTAGCGTAATTTCGATAGGCGCATGGTCCGACAATACAATTGAATGTATTTTTTCTGATCGAACATTAGGAATCATGGAATCTGACACTAAGAACATGTCTATTCTAGAAAACGAGCCCACAGCTCTGGAGAGACATGTATAATCCCTATCCATTGGATGCCTCCTTCTCCATATGTCACACACCCCAAGTTCTGTCTGCAGCTTCTGAAATATTTTATGCTCATATCTGCCCTTGTATCTCTGAATTCTGGGATTGACTTCTTGTGGTTGGAGCCACAATCTATCTAATTGTGGACTAGGAACCAGATTATAGTATAAGTGGGAATCCCATGAACGGGTCTAAAGCTTGTATAAGTCTCTCCCAAAATGGAAAGTCTCTATTGTTCGGTGCATATATATTACAAAAGATATAGACTGTATTACATATTTTAACTTTGAGTATAAGGAACCTGCCCTCCCTGGCCTTACACGTTTGGAGTAGATCTACTGGGTTTCTTTTCCCAAAGAGTATGGCGAGCCCTATACTTGAGCTGGTGTGTGAGAGATATGATAATGTACCTACCCAGAGCCTCTTGAGCTTATCATGTTCTGTATCAACCAGATGTGTTTCCTGGAGGAATGTCACATCGGTGTCTAGTCTCCTTAAGTGGGTCAGGATCGAACTTCTCTTCACCGGGGAATTGATACCCCCCACGTTCCAGGAAGTGATCTTAAGTGTCATCTATATATAAAGTGAGAGACAGAAAGAGAAGAAGAAGAGAGAAAAAAAAAAGGAATCCCTCTCTCCCCTCCTCCCAAGTTAATATTTAAGCCAGTCCATTTAAGTTGTATATCACCTGGTTCATATATGAATATATACAAAGTAATGAGAGCAACCAATAGGACTGAACTAACAATCAATCTAAAAGAATGTACTAGAAAACAATCCAAATTAATTCTGACTGGTAATAATTGCCTCTTGGCGAAGGTACCATCACACTCAAGGTTATCAGTATTTAACCCTATGATATAGAAGACGACCAGCCCAGCAAGCCCGCGATTTTCAAACATACACGGGCCTAGAAAGGCTAGCCACCTACGATTTTGGAACCATGTGAATGATCCGCACAAATCCTAGCAAATTCAGTGTGTGTAAGACTAAACAGTCTAATATATTATAGGCCTGATACCATATTGAGCAAGTATGAATAATTAACAACTTAACCAAATCAACAAATATAACAAACAACATAATAACATTCATAGCAAACAGAAAAATTATCAATGTTTCACATTTTGATAACCCAGATCTATATGATGTTACTGATTCAGTAGGCACATAAAATTGAAACAAACCCGTAACTGCAAAAGTTACCGTCCTCAGGGAGATTAACATAGTCTGCTTAGGCCTAAGAACATGTAACCCAATCAGACCTTGTAAAGGCCAAATTGCTCCAACACCTTCCATCATCATACACAAGGTGCAATGTTATATTTACGTATAGCATTAGGCAGATGATCCTCAGCTTGCTTCGTGTTGCCGCTCCGTTTTTAAGTAGCTCTCCACTGCCTGAGGAGAGTGAAAGAATTTGGGGCCATGGGCCGTCTGCAGTCGCAACTTCGACGGGAATAACAACGCTGCTTGTCTTCCTTGCTCATAGAGGCAAGAGCAAATTGGTGCAAATTCCTTGTGCTGTTTAGTGACCTCAGAGGAAAAGTCCTGGAATAAGAGAAGCCTGCAGCCCTCATATATGACTTCTTTCTTTAATCTGTAGGCTCTGAGGATCCGCAGCTTCTCTTGAAAATAAAGACATTTAAAGATGACTTGTCTTGGTTTGGTATTGTTGGTCTCCATATTGCGCTCTGGGCCCACCCTGTGTGCTCTCTCTACATCCAAGGGCAGGATGTCTTGTGGAATGCCCAGAAGTTTCGGGAATACTAGGGCAGTGAATGCTAGGAGTTCTTTGCCCTTAATCTTCTCAGGAAGACCCACTATGCGTAAATTATTACGGCGGCTACGATTCTCCAAATCTTCTACTCTTTCTTGTAGAATTTTGTTTTGGCGTATTATTTGCTGTAATGAGTTGCCTGTTTCCACTTGCCTGTCTTCAACGTCTGATATTCTATTTTCAGCCGCCGTAAGGCGTGTTGAATATTGCCTGACTTCACTTGTAAGTGTGTCTAGACCGGCCTGTAGGGTCTCCATTTTAGGCAGAAAAAAAAATTTGAGGTCTTTCATCAGTTGTCACCTACTATCATCATTGCTGGACAGTTCTATTAAATGTGGGGATATTTCTGCACTCACTTCAGGTGATGTTTGCCTTTTTTATCGCCCGCTTTGTTTCTGTGGATCATGGCACCTTCCTGGGGTGGTGTCAGTTTGTAAAAATATTTATCAACTTTCATGAATATGTGACTTTTTGCTATATCCAGTTGTGTATTACTGTTAAAATGTTAAGACAGTATCAAAAGCAGAAAGATTCCAATCTCAGCAGAAATACTTCTTGCTGCCCCTCTCTATCTCCTTGCCTGCTTTCCTGTTGCCAATATGTAAAAAAAAAAATTTATTATTATTATTCTTATTGTTAGCTAGGCCTCCTAGAATTAGGATACTGATATTTGGGGGAGTTTTACAGTGCTCAGCCTAACTTTTCAATCCGGAGTGTCTGCTCCTATGATTGCCGGATCCCCACTTAGCTATAGGCCTGCTTAGATATGCTGGTGAGGCCGCGTAGCCACCTGTGCGCTCTTTATTTGGTTTTTAGCCTTCTTTTGTCAAAAAGTTTATGCGAGCCGTATTTAACAGCAGCCCGATAGCTCCTTTTCACCAAGTCTCCTCAAGTGCTCTTTTTTGTAGCTACCGCAAGCAGATGTGCCGATTAAACATCCGCTCCAGGACCCCAAGCAATCTGTGGGTCAGGTTATGGTGAGCTTGGTTAGCTGATAAGGCAGCCTGGCCACGTATGTCACCCTCTAGCTATATATGGCATTTACTGTCAAGCCGTGTGTGTGTGGGCTGCAGCTGTATTCAGGCAGCAAAGTGTATGGTTTACTCACTCTGGTAACCAGCCTTCTTCGATCGAGCCTGATAGCTGAAGCCGCTCCGGTACTTGCGACTCCTCTGCCCAAGATGGCGCCGATGTAGTGGTGCAGCTAGATCCGTTGAATCCGGGGGCTAGAGCCGATGGTAAAGCCCTGCACACTTTGAGAAGCAGTCAGCTCAGCGTAGAGTCTCATCGACCGACAAGCTTAACGTGTGGGGAGCAGATGGGGCAATTACAAATGTTTTTTTCTCCTGTAATGCTACGGAGCTCTTTCTTGCACCTCCGTCTGCTCGATTTTTTTTTTTATTTTTTTTTTAGTAAATTGTCCCTTTAAGTTCAATACTTCTTCTTACATTATTCTAGTAATAAAATACAACACACAACCTTAGGTATGTTTACATTTAAAGGAGCATGGGAGTAAAAAAACATTTAAAGCATCACTTCACACTCCCTATTAATAAGTATTTATAGTTATGTAAAAAAAAGATGCTCTTTACAATGCAGTCAAGCACTTGCAGTAATCTAGGCTATATTCCTGTAGGCAAGGGACATCTAAATAGACTCAGAAATGTGTCCCCATTGCAAATAATGTCTCAGGCGGTACTACCTCTGATTGTTTTGTGCATATCTATCATGCTCAGCTGTGGGACTCTTGTGAACTAAAAAGGGCCAGTGAAACTAGCTTCCTTCCCAGTTCTGTCACACTTTATAGGCATAATGAAACAGGAGCAAGCCAAAATAATTGTCAACAGGAAACCAAATAAAGGAATAGGGGCTAAAACAAAGAGAAAGACTACAAGGCCAGAGTAAAGAGGAATGGGCTGAGAAGCCTTATAAAGTCCACTGATTATTAATTACCCCACGCCTGGAGGATCAGGTGTGAGTTAAAGGTCTACTAAACCCAATTTTTTTTCTTTCACAATTCAGATAGAGCATGCAAATTTAAGCAACTTTCTAATTTACTCTTATTTTTTTTGTTCTCTTGCTATCTTTATTTAAAAAGCAGGAATCTAAAACTTAGGAGCCAGCCCATTTCAGGTTCAGCACCATGGATAGTGCTTGTTTATTGGTGGCTACATTTAGCCACCAATAAAGCAAGCATAACCTAGGTTCTAAACCAAAAAGGGGCTGGATCCTAAGCTATTAAATTGATAATAGGAATAAATTAGAAAGTTGCTTAAAAATGCATGCTCTGTTTGAATCATGAAAAACATTTGTGTTTAGTATCCCTTTAATAGCTCTACTGACAGAAGATGTTTAAAGGTTTCTTAAGTAACATCAGACCTCCAGTGACTCAGCAAAAACATAAGGCTGTGAGCCAGGTGACCTGGGTTTAATCATGGGTACAGATATGATGACATTTTTTAAAGATTTAAAAAAAAAAAAAATGTAGAAAGAAAAACAGAGGCTGCAGTTTTAATTATGCTTACTTTAAAAACTTACAGCTTTTTATTATTATTATTATTATTATTATTATTATTATTATTATTATGGAAAGCAAGTAATGTATTAAAGACATTTTTTACTTCCATGGCTATTTTAATATCTCACTACAGAGATAAGCTTGTTTGAATTTTAACTCCATTGACATTAGCTTAACCCTTTGAGTGCTAAGCACTTTCCCACCTGGGTGCTAAGCACATTTTAGGGTTTTTTAATTTTATATTTTTTTTTTGTTTTACTTGTTTCTTTTCATTTCAGATCTCCAATACTTATACTGTTGGAAAGGTTAGGCAATTACCTTTCCAATGGTGCATCTTGGGGGTCTGTAGCTGCTTAGATGCCTGAGATACAGGCTTCTAAGCAGCATGCCCCCTTTCCCTATATTGTTCATTGTTTTTTTACATAAAGATGCGCGGTGACGTCATCACGTCGTTACGCGTGACGTCACCACACAAAACGGGAAGCCCCAGCGATGCCTGTCACTCTACAGGCACGATCGCCGGGGTAGGAGCGGGTGGGAGCCCCCAGATCTCCCTCAAAGTGGGAGAGTGCTAGCGACGGCTCTGAGCCGTCGTTAGCACCTGAGTGAGAAACTCTGCGACGGCTCAGAGCCGTCGTTAGCACTCAAGGGGTTAAAGGGACACTGAACCCAATTTTTTTCTTTTGTGATTCAGATAAAGCATGCAATTTTAAGCAACTTTCTAATTCACTCCTATTATCAATTTTTCTTCGTTCTCTTGCTATCTTTATTTGAAATAAAAGCCATCTAAGCTTTTTTGGGTTAAGAACTCTGGACAGCACTTTTTGATTGGTGGATGGATTTTTTCCACCAATCAGCAAGGACAACCCAGGTTGTTCACCAAAATGGGCCGGCATCTAAACTTAGATTCTTGCATTTCAAATAAAGATACCAAGAGAATAAAGAAAATTTGATAATAGGAGTAAATTAGAAAGTTGCTTAAAAATTCATACACTATCTGAATCACAAAATAAAAATTTTGGGTTCAGTGTCCCTTTAAGAGGGTTGAAATGTGTCAGGAATCATTCATCTATAAGTAGATCTTGGGAGTATGTACAGAGTAAAATAAGCTATTATATTTTGTTTGTGTAGCCTATGTTATATAAAGCTTGCAAACAGAGGGTGGGTAATGTTACATGCAATGTCACCAGCTATGTGAATACCAAGCACAAAATATTACCAAACATTGCAAAGGATCCCTTAAGTGTTGATTGTGTTTAAACTGCATGTATTTTTGGGGCCTCCTGTTATATTTAACCCCTTAAGGACCAGACCATTTTTTCAATTTCTTACCTCTAATGACAAGGGCTATTTTTACATTTCTGCAGTGTTTGTGTTTAGCTGTAATTTTCCTTTTA
This sequence comes from Bombina bombina, assembly GCF_027579735.1. Classification (NCBI taxonomy): domain Eukaryota; kingdom Metazoa; phylum Chordata; class Amphibia; order Anura; family Bombinatoridae; genus Bombina; species Bombina bombina. Next base: position 1,211,176,961 of record NC_069499.1, on the reverse strand, counting down.
CTCATTTACTGTACCCACACATATTATATACCGTTTTTCTCGCCATTAAATGGACTTTCTAAAAGTTACCATTATTTTCATCATATCTTATAATTTACTATAAAAAAATTATAAAATATAATGAAAAACATTTTTTCTAACTTTGACCCCCAAAATCTGTTACACATCTCACAACCACCAAAAAACACCCATGCTAAATAGTTTCTAAATTTTGTCCTGAGTTTAGAAATACCCATTGTTTACATGTTCTTTGCATTTTTTTATTTTTTTTTTGCAAGTTATGGCACTTCCAAACCATTTTTTTTTTTCAAAATGTGTGATAGTTACATTGCAACACTGATGTCTGTCAGGAATCCCTGAATATCCCTTGACATGTATATATATATTTTTAGTAGACAACCCAAAGTATTGATCTAGGCCCATTTTGGTATATTTCATGCCACCATTTTACCGCCAAATGCGATCAAATTAAAAAAATTGTTAACTTTTTTACTAACTTTTTCACAAACTTTAGGTTTTTCACTGAAATTATTTACAAACAGCTTGTGCAATTATGCCACAAATGGTTGTAAATGCTTCTCTGGGATCTCCTTTCTTCAGAAATAGCAGACATATATGGCTTTGGCATTGATTTTTGGTAATTAGAAGGCTGCTAATTGCCGCTGCGCACCACACTTGTATTATGCCCAGCAGTGAAGGGGTTAATTAGGTAGCTTGTAGGGTTAATTTTAGCTTTGGTGTAGAGATCAGCCTCCCACTTGACACATCCAAAACAGCTCTCTTCCCTCTCCCACCTCACAATTTTATGACAAGACAGGAGGCTTCGTATTTTGCATCAAATCTTTACCGAATCCAAACAGCAGCAAAGAAAATATACAGAGAAAGAAAATAACAACATAGTAACAAGGCTACACCTATCAGCACACAGCAGTCTAATAAACTGTAATGAACAAGTCCAGCACTTCCTCTTTTCTTTGCTGCTTCCAGACAGCGGATCATGTATTAATGACTCTCTCTATATTTTCTAATGATATTATTCTAATTCTTGTTTAGTTATCTTCTTTAGCCTTACTAATTTATAGGGCTTTTTGTCTTCAGTATTATCCAGCTTTAGTTATTTATTTTAGTTATTTTATTTCATAAATTGTGTATTCATTTTGTACAACAGGCATGTGTCCTGTTGTTAGGTCTCTGGCACATGCAGGCTTCAGACCTTCTATAGATTTATGCATTATTTAATGCTGTTAATTGACTTCTGCAAACATGATTCCGGGTATAGTTTTATAGCTATTTGTGTTTATTTTTCTCTATTTTAAATTTTTATGCCTTTTATCATTGGTGATATAGTTTTTGCAGCGGAGTTCTATAAACTTCCTGCTGCTCATGGTTCTCCTGCTGGATCGGCGCCTGTTCGCTAGTTGCGGACAGGACAGGATTCTTACCATCTCTCTGGAATTGTTGGGAGGAGATTTCGACTTGCATTCATAATCGCTTCTACAATCTGGCCGTTCATAGCCTCCTCCTCCTCCTAACGATCCCAGCTCCTACATTGGTGGCGTCCTTCCTACAGTGATCGGGCGGCCTTATACTTTACCACTCTGATCTCTTTCTTCCTCTGTCTCAGGAAGGACCACCTCTCCCACCTCCTACATCGCGCGCATCTATTTCAGGGCCTGGCTGGGGCCTAGGCGGACGCTCCTCTGACCAGCTCTTATGCCGGTCGGCCGAGCGAGCCACTTCTCGCCAAGGCCCTGGAGAGTAGCGAAGCTAGCATTATAACAGTACAGTTTTAGTAGCCAAGTGGCTTCAGTGGTGTAGTGGTAGATCACACTCTAAATTTAAAATATGTTTTCTTTTGAATGCGCAGTACAATTAAAATGTTATTGCATATTAGTATTACCTTGTTCTATAAACATTGCTCTGGGAGTTTTAAGGTATATTTATTTAACATATTCCTTTTTTAATGTTCGGTACATTTCCATCATATTCCAATATTCACTCAAACTGTTTTAGCAATAGTGTAATGTTGCAATTTTTAATCATATTTTTAACACAATGCAACTGAACTGAAAGTATAAATCCTAATGGGAATAGTAATAGGTTTCTCAACCATTTGGGAGATATAGTGCTGGTTCTCTAGAGAATAGAACTATTTTCTTGTTCAAACAAACATAAATTGGCTTTCTATGGCCTAGATTTGGAGTTTGGCGTTAGCCGTGAAAACCAGCGTTAGAGGCTCCTAACGCTGGTTTTAGGCTACCGCCGGTATTTGGAGTCACTCAAAATAGGGTCTAACGCTCACTTTTCAGCCGCGACTTTTCCATACCGCAGATCCCCTTATGTAAATTGCGTATCCTATCTTTTCAATGGGATCTTTCTAACTCCGGTATTTAGAGTCGTGTCTGAAGTGAGCGTTAGACATCTAACGACAAAACTCCAGCCGCAGGAAAAAAGTCAGTAGTTAAGAGCTTTCTGGGCTAACGCCGGTTTATAAAGCTCTTAAATACTGTACTCTAAAGTACACTAACACCCATAAACTACCTATGTACCCCTAAACCGAGGTCCCTCCACATCGCCGACACTCGAATACATTTTTTAACCCCTAATCTGCCGACCGCCACCTACGTTATCCTTATGTACCCCTAATCTGCTGCCCCTAACACCGCCGACCCCTATATTATATTTATTAACCCCTAACCTGCCCCCCACAACGTCGCCTCCACCTACCTACACTTCTTAACCCCTAATCTGCCGACCGCAAAGCGCCGCCACCTACGTTATCCTTATGTACCCCTAATCTGCTGCCCCTAACACCGCCGACCCCTATATTATATTTATTAACCCCTAATCTGCCCCCCACAACGTCGCAGCCAGCTACCTACAATAATTAACCCCTAATCTGCCGACCGCAAAGCTCCGCCACCTACGTTATCCTTATGTACCCCTAATCTGCTGCCCCTAACACCGCCGACCCCTATATTATATTTATTAACCCCTAATCTGCCCCCCTCAACGTCGCCTCCACCTGCCTACACTTATTAACCCCTAATCTGCCGACTGGAGCTCACCGCTATTCTAATAAATGTATTAACCCCTAAAGCTAAGTCTAACCCTAACACTAACACCCCCCTAAGTTAAATATAATTTACATCTAACAAAATTAATTATCTCTTATTAAATAAATTATTCCTATTTAAAGCTAAATACTTACCTGTAAAATAAATCCTAATATAGCTACAATATAAATTATAATTATATTATAGCTATTTTAGGATTAATATTTATTTTACAGGTAACTTTGTATTTATTTTAACCTGGTACAATAGCTATTAAATAGTTAAGAACTATTTAATAGTTACCTAGTTAAAATAATTACAAAATTACCTGTAAAATAAAGCCTAACCTAAATTACAATTAAACCTAACACTATACTATCATTAAATTAATTAAATAAAATACCTACAATTACCTACAATTAAACCTAACACTACACTATCAATAAATAAATTAAATACAATTCCTACAAATAACTACAATGAAATAAACTAACTAAAGTACAAAAAATAAAAAAGAACTAAGTTACAAAAAATAAAAAAATATTTACAAACAAAAGAAAAATATTACAACAATTTTAAACTAATTACACCTACTCTAAGCCCCCTAATAAAACAACAAAGACCCCCAAAATAAAAAATGCCCTACCCTATTCTAAATTACTAAAGTTCAAAGCTCTTTTACCTTACCAGCCCTGAACAGGGCCCTTTGCGGAGCATGCCCCAAAGAATTCAGCTCTTTTGCCTGTAAAAAAAAAACATACAATACCCCCCCCCCAACATTACAACCCACCACCCACATACCCCTAATCTAACCCAAACCCCCCTTAAATAAACCCAACACTAAGCCCCTGAAGATCTTCCTACCTTGTCTTCACCCTGCCAGGTTCACCGATCCGTCCTGAAGAGCTCCTCCGATGTCCTGATCCAAGCCCAAGCGGGGGGCTGAAGAGGTCCATGATCCAGCTGAAGTCTTCATCCAAGCGGGAGCTGAAGAGGTCCATGATCCGGATGAAGTCTTCATCCAAGCGGGAGCTGAAGAGGTCCATGATCCGGATGAAGTCTTCTATCAACGGCATCTTCAATCTTCTTTCTTCCGGATCCATCTTGCAGACCTCCGACGCGGAACATCCTCTTCTCCCGATGCCTACTAGCCGAATGACGGTTCCTTGTAGGTATTTTATTTAATTAATTTAATGATAGTATAGTGTTAGGTTTAATTGTAATTTAGGTTAGGCTTTATTTTACAGGTAATTTTGTAATTATTTTAACTAGGTAACTATTAAATAGTTCTTAACTATTTAATAGCTATTGTACCAGGTTAAAATAAATACAAAGTTACCTGTAAAATAAATATTAATCCTAAAATAGCTATAATATAATTATAATTTATATTGTAGCTATATTAGGATTTATTTTACAGGTAAGTATTTAGCTTTAAATAGGAATAATTTATTTAATAAGAGATAATTAATTTCGTTAGATGTAAATTTTATTTAACTTAGGGGGGTGTTAGTGTTAGGGTTAGACTTAGCTTTAGGGGTTAATACATTTATTAGAATAGCGGTGAGCTCCAGTCGGCAGATTAGGGGTTAATAAGTGTAGGCAGGTGGAGGCGACGTTGAGGGGGGCAGATTAGGGGTTAATAAATATAATATAGGGGTCGGCGGTGTTAGGGGCAGCAGATTAGGGGTACATAAGGATAACGTAGGTGGCGGCGCTTTGCGGTTGGCAGATTAGGGGTTAATTATTGTAGGTAGCTGGCTGCGACGTTGTGGGGGGCAGATTAGGGGTTAATAAATATAATATAGGGGTCGGCGATGTTAGGGCAGCAGATTAGGGGTACATAGGGATAATGTAAGTAGCGGCGGTTTACGGAGCGGCAGATTAGGGGTTAATAATAATATGCAGGGGTCAGCGATAGCGGGGGCGGCAGATTAGGGGTTAATAAGTGTAAGGTTAGGGTTGTTTAGTCTCGGGGTACATGTTAGAGTGTTAGGTGCAGACGTAGGAAGTGTTTCCGCATAGCAAACAATGGGGCTGCGTTAGGAGCTGAACGCGGCTTTTTTGCAGGTGTTAGGTTTTTTTTCAGCTCAAACAGCCCCATTGTTTCCTATGGGAGAATCGTGCACGAGCACGTTTTAGAGGCTGGCCGCTTGCGTAAGCAACTCTGGTATCGAGAGTTGAAGCTGCGTTAAAAATGCTCTACGCTCCTTTTTTGGAGCCTAACGCAGCCTTTATGTGGACTCTCAATACCAGAGTTATTTTTATGGTGCGGCCAGAAAAAAGCCGGCGTTAGTTTTTCGGGTCGTTACCGACAAAACTCCAAATCTAGCTGTATGTTTTCACAATATGTTTTCTTTTGAATGAGGTCAGGCAGTTTATAATACAGTCAAAGAATTAGTATTTGATTTTACATTTTTGTATTTTAGGCCTTCTTCATTATATGTATATCTGTTTTACATTATTACAATATTAAGCTTTCATAGCTTTGAGGTTTCTACTTAGCCCATTCACTTGGATGACCCAGGTTCTATTCCCCTCAAGGTCTGATTATTTACAAGTTAGAGCATCCATTTTAGAGAAATACTTTTTCATTTTTTCCCTATATTTAGAAGGTTTACATACTAGAGTGACCGCGATCGCACTGCAGGCCTCCTTCCTTCTAGTATGTTCTCCAGCAGGGCAGGGTGCACACACTGCTGTCCTGATGATTTCCCTACCATAACAGTGCAATGTAGCGCAATGCAAGAGCATTTTCCTAATGAGACATTTTAGTTCTATCTTTTGTGTAGTGCTTCCTAACATTTTCCTTACGCAATACTTCCTAGGTATCTCAAGTAGCAGCCGCTGTAGTACTCTGGTTAGGGCATCAGTTTCAGTAATTTAAACTTTATGGTATTCATCTAAATCGATACAGCTTTTGCTTCCTTAATCTTACACTCCTGTGATGAGCCAATTATCGGCTAGATTTAGAGTTTTGTCGGTAACGACCCGCGTAGCTAACGCTGTTTTTTTTTTCCTCGCACCTTTTAAATACCGCTGGTATTTAGAGTTCACAGAATGGCTGCGTTAGGCTTCAAAAAAGGAGCGTAGAGCATAATTTACCGCCACTGCAACTCTCAATACCAGCGGTGCTTACTAACGCGGCCAGCTTGAAAAACGTGCTCGTGCACGATTCCCCCATAGGAAAAAATGGGGCAGTTTGAGCTGAAAAAAAAAAAAGCAGCGTTCAGCTCATAACGCCACCCCATTGTTTCCTATGGGTAAACACTTCCTAAGTCTGCACCTAACACCCTAACATGTACCTCGAGTCTAAACACCCCTAACCTTACACTTATTAACCCCTAATCTGCCGCCCCTGCTATCGCTGACACCTGCATATTTTTTTAACCCCTAATCTGCCGCTCCGTACACCACCGCAACCTACATTATACCTATGTACCCCTAATCTGCTGCCCCTAACACCGCCGACCCCTATATTATATTTATTAACCCCTAATCTGCCCCCCACAACGTCACCGCCAGCTACCTACAATAATTAACCCCTAATCTGCCGACTGGAGCTCACCGCTATTCTAATAAATGTATTAACCCCTAAAGCTAAGTCTAACCCTAACACTAACACCCCCCTAAGTTAAATATAATTTACATCTAACGAAATTAATTATCTCTTATTAAATAAATTATTCCTATTTAAAGCTAAATACTTACCTGTAAAATAAATCCTAATATAGCTACAATATAAATTATAATTATATTATAGCTATTTTAGGATTAATATTTATTTTACAGGTAACTTTGTATTTATTTTAACCTGGTACAATAGCTATTAAATAGTTAAGAACTATTTAATAGTTACCTAGTTAAAATAATTACAAAATTACCTGTAAAATAAAGCCTAACCTAAATTACAATTAAACCTAACACTATACTATCATTAAATTAATTAAATAAAATACCTACAAGGAACCGTCATTCGGCTAGTAGGCGTCGGGAGAAGAGGATGTTCCGCGTCGGAGGTCTGCAAGATGGATCCGGAAGAAAGAAGATTGAAGATGCCGTTGATAGAAGACTTCATCCGGATCATGGACCTCTTCAGCTCCCGCTTGGATGAAGACTTCATCCGGATCATGGACCTCTTCAGCTCCCGCTTGGATGAAGACTTCAGCCGGATCATGGACCTCTTCAGCCCCCCGCTTGGGCTTGGATCAGGACATCGGAGGAGCTCTTCAGGACGGATCATTGAACCTGGCAGGGTGAAGACAAGGTAGGAAGATCTTCAGGGGCTTAGTGTTGGGTTTATTTAAGGGGGGTTTGGGTTAGATTAGGGGTATGTGGGTGGTGGGTTGTAATGTTGGGGGGGGGGGTATTGTATGTTTTTTTTTTTACAGGCAAAAGAGCTGAATTCTTTGGGGCATGCCCCGCAAAGGGCCCTGTTCAGGGCTGGTAAGGTAAAAGAGCTTTGAACTTTAGTAATTTAGAATAGGGTAGGGCATTTTTTTATTTTGGGGGTCTTTGTTGTTTTATTAGGGGGCTTAGACCTCACCGCTACTATAATAAATGTATTAACCCCTAATCCGCCTCACTCCCGCCTCAATAACCCTATAATAAATAGCATTAACCCCTAATCTGCCCTTCCTAACATCACCAACACCTGACTTCAAGTATTAACCCCTAATCTGCCGACCGGACCTAAAGCTAAGTCTAACCCTAACCCTAACACCCCCCTAAATTAAATATAATTTAAATCTAACGAAATAAATTAACTCTTATTAAATAAATTAATCCTATTTAAAGCTAAATACTTACCTGTAAAATAAACCCTAATATAGCTACAATATAACTAATAATTATATTGTAGCTATTTTAGGATTAATATTTATTTTACAGGCAACTTTGTAATTATTTTAACCAGGTACAATAGCTATTAAATAGTTAATAACTATTTAATAGCTACCTAGTTAAAATAATTACAAAATTACCTGTAAAATAAATCCTAACCTAAGTTACAATTAAACCTAACACTACACTATCAATAAATTAATTACATAAAATACCTTACCAGCCCTTAAAAGGGCCTTTTGCGGGGGCATGCCCCAAAGAAAACAGCTCTTTTGCCTGTAAAAAAAACACAATACCACCCCCCAACATTACAACCCACCACCCACATACCCCTAATCTAATCCAAACCCCCCTTAAATAAACCTAACACTAAGCTCTGAAGATCTTCCTACCTTGTCTTCACCATGCCGGGTATCACTGATCGGTCCTCCAGAGGGTCCCGAAGTCTTCATCCTATCCGGCAAGAAGAAGTCCAGAAGAGGCTCCAAAGTCTTCATCCTATCCGGGTAGAAGAGGAGATCCGGACCGGCAAACATCTTCATCCAAGCGGCATCTTCTATCTTCATCCATCCGACGACGAGCGGCTCCATCTTCAAGACCTCCAGGATGGATCCATCCTCTTCTTCCGACGTCTTAACACAGAATGAAGGCTCCTTTAAGGGACGTCATCCAAGATGGCGTCCCTCGAATTCCAATCGGCTGATTCTATCAGCCAATCGGAATTAAGGTAGGAAAATTCTGATTGGCTGATGGAATGCCAGGCCCACTTGCCAACTAGTGCCACCACTCATATCTGTTGTATCAGTAGTGTAAATTTAAAAAAAATAAACTTTTTTGACTGTGAAACATCAGTCTGCTAGTGTAATCTAATAGCAGTTGCCTGCCTGCCTGCCAGCGTGTGTGCCAGGCCCACTTGCCAACTAGTGCCACCACTCATATCTGTTGTAACAGTAGTGTAAATTTAAAAAAAAAAAAACTTTTTGGACTGTGAAACATCAGTCTGCTAGTGTAATTCTAATTGCATTTGCCTGCCTGGCAACGTGTGTGCCCGGCCCACTTGCCCAGTGCCACCACTCATATCTGGTGTAACAGTAGTGTAAATAATTTAAAAAAAAAAAACTTTTTTGACTGTGAAACATCAGTCTGCTAGTGTAATTCTAATTGCATTTGCCTGCCTGCCAACGTGTGTGCCCGGCCGTCTTGCCCAGTGCCACCACTCATATCTGGTGTAACAATAGTGTAAATAATTTAAAAATCAGATTGAACTTTAATCTGATTGGCTGATTCCATCAGACAATCAGAATTTTCCTACCTTAATTCCGATTGGCTGATAGAATCCTATCAGCCAATCGGAATTCGAGGGACGCCATCTTGGATGACGTCCCTTAAAGGAACCGTCATTCGTCGGGAAGTCGTCGGCCAGGATGGATGTTCCGCGTCGGCGGGATGAAGATGGAGCCGGGATGACTGTGAAACATCAGTCTGCTAGTGTAATCTAATTGCAGTTGCCTGCCAGCGTGTGTTCCAGGCTCACAGCGTATACTGTGCCCACTTGCCCAGTGGCACCACTCATATCTTGTTTAATAGTAGTGTAAGTGTACATTTAAAAAAATAAAAACTTTTTGGACTGTGAAACATCAGTCTGCTTTTTTGAGTCAGGCTGACAGCGTATACTGTGCCCACATGCCCAGTGCTACCACTCATATCTTGTTTAATAGTAGTGTAAGTGTACATTTAAAAAAAAAATGACAGGCAGAGGCAGGCCACCCCACAGGTGCCGTCGTGGTCGTAGTGCTGTGATTCCCTTTGGCCGTAGAATAATGCCCAGTGTTCAGAGGCCACGTCCCATGAACTCGAAAAGTTCTGAGGAGGACATAGTTGACTTTTTAACACAGGACACCCAATCTTCTATAGCTTCCGCTCCGAACCTTGACGCACCATCTTCCTCCAGCTTATCTTCGGGCACCTCTCAAGTTACCACCACTCGCCCGCCTGCCGCCACCGCCAACACTAGCACCACAGCCGCTTCACTTGATCTGTCAGAGGAGTTTTTTACACATCAGTTGGAAGAAATGAGTGATGCGCAACCATCATTGACAGAGGATGTAGATAACAGTGATATGTCTCAGTCAGGCAGCATTACAGACATGGACGTATGGTGTGATGATGATGATGTTGTACCCGCTGCTGCTTCCTTTGTTGATTTGTCAGATACAAGTGAAGCGGTTGATGATGATGATGCGTCCATGGATGTCACGTTGGTGCCCTCTAGAAGAGAAGAAGAACAGGGGGAAAGTTCAGATGGGGAGACAGAGAGGAGGAGGAGGAGACGAGTTGGAAGCAGGGGGAGGTCATCGCAAGGAGCTAGTGGCACAGTCAGACAGCATGCATCGACACCCGGGGTCAGCCAGACAGCACGCCAATCAACGCATGCTGTTGCCACCACCAGAATGCCGTCATCGCAGAGCTTAGCAGTGTGTCTGCCTCTGACAACAGCAATGCCATTTGCAACCTGTGCCAAAAGAAACTGAGTCCTGGGAAGTGCAACACCCACCTAGGTACAACTGCTTTGCGAAGGCACATGATCGCACATCACAAACGCCTATGGGATCAACACATGAGTAGAAGCAGCACACTAACTCAAAGCCGCCATCCTCCTCCTGGTCCAGCATCTTCAGCGACGTCAACCACTGCTGTCCTCCTTGTCCCCTCTCAACCATCTGAGTCTCTCTTCCGGAGCAGTTCCTGCTCATCTGCCCACAGTCAGGTGTCTGTCAAGGACATGTTTGAGCGTAAGAAGCCAATGTCACAAAGTCACCCCCTTGCCCGGCGTCTGACAGCTGGCTTGTCTGAACTCTTAGCCCGCCAGCTTTTACCATACAAGCTGGTGGAGTCTGAGGCATTCAAAAAATTTGTAGCTATTGGGACACCGCAGTGGAAGGTACCCGGCCGAAATTTCTTTTCACAAAAGGCAATCCTCAACCCGTGCTCGATTGTGCGAAAGGAACTAATGGCATGTCTGGCACACAGTGTTGGGGCAAGGGTCCATATGACCACTGATAGCTGGTCTGCAAAGCATGGTCAGGGCAGGTATATCACCTACACTGCGCATTGGGTAAACCTGCTGACGGCTGCCAAGCATGGAATGCGTGGCTCTGCGGAGGAGGAGTTGGTGACACCGCCACGACTTGCAGGCAGGCCTGCTGCCACCTCCTCTACTCCTCCTACTCCATCCTCTTCCATAACCTCCTCGGCTGAGTCCTCTTCTGCTGCTGCGTCTTGCTCCACATCAACGGCACCCCCCCAGTTCCGCAGGTACTATTCCACATCCCGGATACGGCAGTGTCACGCCGTCTTGGGGTTGACTTGCCTGAAATCAGAGAGTCACACTGGACCAGCACTCCTGTCCGCCCTGAACGTACAGGTGGATCAGTGGCTGACTCCGCACCAACTGGAGATTGGCAAAGTGGTTTCTGACAACGGAAGTAATTTGGTGGCGGCATTGAAATTGGGCAAGATGGCACATGTGTGTAATCTGATCGTACAACGCTTTGTGCATAAGTACCTAGGCTTACAGGACGTCCTGAAGCAGGCCAGGAAGGTGTGTGGCCAATTGAGGCGTTCCTACACGGCCATGGTGCACTTTTCCGATATCCAGCGGGGAAACAACAAGCCAGTGAGGTGCTTGATTTGTGACAGCCCGACACGTTGGAATTCAAAACTCCTAATGTTCGACCGCCTGCTCCAACAAGAAAAAGCCGTTAACGAGTATTTGTATGACCGAGGTGCTAAGACAGCCTCTGCGGAGCTGGGAATTTTTTTGCCACGTTACTGGGCACTCATGCGCAATGCCTGTAGGCTCATGCATCCTTTTGAGGAGGTGACAAACCTAGTCAGTCGCACCGAAGGCACCATCAGCGACATCATACCATTTGGTTTCTTCCTGGAGCGTGCCCTGCAAAGAGTGCTGGATCAAGCCATAGATGAGCGTGAAGAGAAAGAGGAAGAGTTGTGGTCACCATCACCACCAGAAACAGCCTTATCAGCATCGCTTGCTGGACCTGCGGCAACGCTGGAAGAGGATTGTGAGGAAGAGGAGTCAGAGGAGGAATGTGGCTTTGAGGAGGAGGAGGAGGAGGAAGACCAACCACAACAGGCATCCCAGGGTGCTCGTTGTCACCTATCTGGTACCCGTGGTGTTGTACGTGGCTGTTGGGAAGAACATACCTTCAGTGACATCACTGAGGACGAGGAACGGAACATGAGTAGCTCGGCATCCAACCTTGTGCAAATGGGGTCTTTCATGCTGTCGTGCCTGTTGAGGGACCCTCGTATTAAAAAGATGAAGGAGAACGACCTGTACTGGGTGTCCACACTACTAGACCCCCGGTATAAGCATAAAGTGCCAGAAATGCTACCATTACAAGTCGGAAAGGATGCAGCATTTCTAAAATAAATTAAAAAGTATGCTTTACACAGCATATAAGGGTGATGTCACAGCACAACGTGAATCTAACAGGGGAAGAGCTGAAATTAATCCTCCGACTCCCACGACCACGCCGGCAAGGACAGGACGCTTTACAGACGTGTTGTTGATGGAGGACATGTGGAGCTTTTTAACTCCTATGCATCGCCACAGCCCTTCGGGGTCCACCCTCAGAGAACGACTCGACCGACAGGTAGCAGACTACCTCGCCTTAACTGCAGATCTCGACACTCTGAGGAGCGATGAACCCCTTGACTACTGGGTGTGCAGGCTTGACCTGTGGCCTGAGCTATCCCAATTTGCAATAGAACTTCTGGCCTGCCCCGCTTCAAGTGTCCTGTCAGAAAGGACCTTCAGTGCAGCAGGAGGTATTGTCACTGAGAAGAGAAGTCACCTAGGTCAAAAAAGTCTAGATTACCTCACCTTTATTAAGATGAATGAGGGATGGATCCCGAAGGGACTGACATTGGGCGATACATTCGAGTAAAAAAGGCCTGATGAGATGAGCTGCCTTGGGCTAAAAATGGTCCACACGCTGCTGTATTTTATCTTCAAATGCCGGATGACTTGCGTGACTTATCCGCCACCGACTAGGGTTCAAGCCGCAATGTTTTAGGGCACTTTCTGCCTGGGAAACAAACATCAATTTTTCTTGCCGCTGCTACAGCAGCGGCTGCAATAATACCTAATTTTTCAGGCATGTGTACATACCAAATTTTTCTGGCCTCTGGTGCTGCACTGTGGCTTCAAAAACAAAACAAAAAAAAAGACACTTAACAGGATTAAACTGATAGGAATAGTACTACTTAACACACCACTCCTATCTGGTGGCACATTAGATTGCATGCGCAGTGCCCCAAATTTGAAGTAGGAGGACCGACCAAGCATCTTTTTTCATCTCCCGGTTCCTAAAATCCATGCCATATACACATCCCCTGATAGGGGACAACGCAGTGGAAGGTACCCAGCCAAAATTTCTTTGCACAAAAGGCAATCCCCAACCTGTACTCGATTGTGCAAAAGGAAGTAACCTTACCATGGGTCCCAACCCGCACGTCTTGTAATTCTCTGTCTGGGAAATTATATATCTATCAAATCTATCTATTTATCTATCAAATCTATCTATCTATCGTATCTATCAAATGTATATTGCATCTATTGATCTATGTAATCTATGTATCTATCGATCAAATCTATCTCGTGGCCGGACGGTTTTGTGACAGCCACTTGTGTTTCGGCCAAATGTCCGTCGGACAAATGTCCGTCGGCTAAAAGTCTGGCAACGATTGCACGCGCAGTGCCCCAAATTTGAAGTAGGAGGACCAATCAAGCATCTTTTTCCATCTCCCGGTTCCTAAAATTCATGCCATATACACGTCCCCAGGCGCCGCAACTGCCTCTGGGAAACTTAAAAATGGGTCCCAGACCGCACGTCTTGTAATTCTCTGTCTGGGAAATTATGTATCTATCAAATCTATCTATTTATCAATCAAATCTATATAACTATCAATCGTATCTATCAAATGTTTCATCTATTGATCTATGTAATCTATGTATCTATCTATCAAATCTATCTCGTGGCCGGACTTTTTTGTGACAGCCACTTGTGTTTCGGCCAAATGTCCGTCGGACAAATGTCCGTCGGCCAAATGGCAGTTGGCTAAAAGTCTGGCAACGATTGCACACGCAGTTCCCCAAACTTGAAGTAGGAGGACCAACAGAGCATCTTTTTCCATCTCCCGGTTCCTAAAATCCATGCCATATACATGTCCCCTGGCACCGCAACTGCCTCTGGGAACCTTACCATGGGTCCCAGCCCGCACGTCTTGTAATTCTCTGCCTGGGAAATTATATATCTATCAAATCTATCTATTTATCTATCAAATCTATCTATCAATCGTATCTATCAAATGTATATTGCATCTATTGATCTATGTAATCTATGTATCTATCTATCAAATCTATCTATCTCGTGGCCGGACTGTTTTGTGACAGCCACTTGTGTTTCGGCCAAATGTCCGTCGGACAAATGTCCGTCGGCCAAATGGCCGTCGGCTAAAAGTCCGGCGACGATTGCACACGCAGTGCCCCAAATTTGAAGTAGGAGGACCGACCAAGCATCTTTTTCCATCTCCCGGTTCCTAAAATCCATGCCATATACACCTCCCCGATAGGGGGAGTAACAGGTATTAAACTGATCAGAATAGTACTACTTAACACACCACTCATATCTGGTGCCACAGTAGATTGCACGCACAGTGCCCCAAATTTGAAGTAGGAGGACCGACCAAGGATCTTTTTCTATCTCCCGGTTCCTAAAAACCATGCCATATACACGTCCCCTGGCGCGCCGCAACTGCCTCTGGGAACCTTACCATGGGTCCCAGACCGCACGTCTTGTAATTCTCTGTCTGGGAAATTATATATCTATCAAATCTATCTATTTATTTATCCATCAAATCTATCTAACTATCTATTGTATCTATCAAATGTATATTGCATCTATTGATCTATGTAATCTATGTATCTATCTATCTATCTATCAAATCTATCTATCTCGTGGCCGGACTGTTTTGTGACAGCCACTTGTGTTTCGGCCAAATGTCCGTCAGACAAATGTCCGTCGGCCAAATGGCCGTCGGCTAAAAGTCCGGCCACGATTGCACACGCAGTGCCCCAAATTTGAAGTAGGAGGACCGACCAAGCATCTTTTTCCATCTCCCGGTTCCTAAAATCCATGCCATATACACCTCCCCGATAGGGGGAGTAACAGGTATTAAACTGATCAGAATAGTACTACTTAACACACCACTCATATCTGGTGCCACAGTAGATTGCACGCGCAGTGCCCCAAATTTGAAGTAGGAGGACCGACCAAGCATCTTTTTTCATCTCCCGGTTCCTAAAATCCATGCCATATACACATCCCCTGATAGGGGACACCGCAGTGGAAGGTACTCAGCCGAAATTTCTTTGCACAAAAGGCAATCCCAAACCTGTACTCGATTGTGCAAAAGGAAGTAACCTTACCATGGGTCCCAGACCGCACGTCTAGTAATTCTCTGTCTGGGAAATTATATATCTATCAAATCTATCTATTTATCTATCAAATCTATCTAACTATCTATCGTATCTATCAAATGTATATTGCATCTATTGATCTATGTAATCTATGTATCTATCGATCAAATCTATCTATCTCGTGGCCGGATGGTTTTGTGACAGCGACTTGTGTTTCGGCCAAATGTCCGTCGGACAAATGTCCGTCGGCTAAAAGTCCGGCAACGATTGCACGCGCAGTGCCCCAAATTTGAAGTAGGAGGACCAATCAAGCATCTTTTTCCATCTCCCGGTTCCTAAAATCCATGCCATATACACGTCTCCTGGCGCCGCAACTGCCTCTGGGAACCTTACCATGGGTCCCAGACCGCACGTCTTGTAATTCTCTGTCTGGGAAATTATATATCTATCAAATCTATCTATTAATCTATCTATCAAATCTATCTAACTATCTATCGTATCTATCAAATGTATATTTCATCTATTGATCTATGTAATCTATGTATCTATCTATCAAATCTATCTATCTCGTGGCCGGACTGTTTTGTGACAGCCACTTGTGTTTCGGCCAAATGTCCGTCGGCTAAAAGTCTGGCCACGATTGCACGCGCAGTGCCCCAAATTTGAAGTAGGAGGACCGACCAAGCATCTTTTTTCCTCTCCCGGTTCCTAAAATCCATGCCATATACACCTCCCCCGATAGGGGGAGTAACAGGTATTAAACTGATCAGAATCGTACTACTTAACACACCATTCATATCTGGTGCCACAGTAGATTACACGCGCAGTGCCCCAAATTTGAAGTAGGAGGACCGACCAAGCATCTTTTTCCATCTCCTGGTTCCTAAAATCTATGCCATATACACCGCAACTGCCTCTGGGAACCTTACCATGGGTCCCAGACCGCACGTCTTGTAATTCTCTGTCTGGGAAATTATATATCTATCAAATCTATCTATTTATCTATAAAATCTATCTAACTATCTATCGTATCTATCCAATGTATATTGCATCTATAGATCTATGTAATCTATGTATCTATCTATCAAATCTATCTATCTCGTGGCCGGACTGTTTTGTGACAGCCACTTGTGTTTCATCCAAATGTCCGTCGGCCAAATGGCTGTTGGCTAAAAGTCCGGCCACGATTGCACGCGCAGTGCCCCAAATTTGAAGTAGGAGGACTGACCAAGCATCTTTTTCCATCTCCCGGTTCTTAAAATCCATGCCATATACACCTCCCCCGATAGGGGGAGTAACAGGTATTAAACTGATCAGAATAGTACTACTTAACACACCACTCATATCTGGTGGCACAGTATTTTGCACGCGTAGTGCCCCAAATTTGAAGTAGGAGGACCGACAAAGCATCTTTTTCCATCTCCCGGTTCCTAAAATCCATGCCATATACACGTCCCCTGGCGCCGCAACTGCCTCTGGGAACTTTACCATGGGTCCCAGACCGCACGTCTTGTAATTCTCTGTCTGGGAAATTATATATCTATCAAATCTATCTATTTATCTATCAAATCTATCTATCTCTCTATCATATCTATCAAATGTATATTGCATCTATTGATCTATCTATCTAATCTATGTATCTATCAAATCTATCTATCTCGTGGTTGTGCAAATGGACTGTTTGCGGTTGTTTGCGGTGCGTTAAACAGGGAGTTTGGTCTGTCACTGTGAAGCAGGCGTAACCCTTACACTACCTGATCGATACAACATCATACCTGATGTTTTAAAGCACGTTATTCCAAACAATTTAGGAATGTTAGGTGATTTATGCCCTTTATGGCTTAAAACCAGACTCTGCATCAACTATGTAATTTTCTGTGGGAGTTTTGCCATGGATCCCCCTCCGGCATGCCACAGTCCAGGTGTTAGTCCCCTTGAAACAACTTTTCCATCACTATTGTGGCCAGAAAGAGTCCCTGTGGGTTTTAAAATTCTCCTGCCTATTGAAGTCAATGGCGGTTCGCCCGGTTCGCCCGTTCGCGAACAGTTGCGGAAGTTGGAGTCCGCCGTTCGCGAATGGAAAATTTTAAGTTTGCGACATCACTAATGAAGACTTCTCCCAGCTGGATAAGGATGGATGTCCGATCTTCAAAAACGGTAAGTGGATCTTCGGTGGTTAGTGTTAGTTAGTTTTTTTTTAAGGGTTTATTGGGTGGGTTTTAATTTTAGATTAGGGACTTTGGGCAATGTAAAAGAGCTAAATGCCCTTTTAAGGACAATGCCCATCCAAATGCCCTTTTCAGGGCAATGGGGAGCTTAGGTTTTTTAGGTACTTTTTTGGGGGGTTGATTGTGTGGGTGGTGGGTTTTACTGTTGGGGGGGTGTTTGTATTTTTTTTTACTGGAAAAAGAGCTGATTTCTTTGGGGCAATGCCCCGCAAAAGGCTCTTTTAAGGGCCATTGGCAGTTTAGTGTAAGCTAGGGTTTTTTTATTTGGGTGGGGGGGAGCTTTTTTATTTTAATAGGGCTATTAGATTAGATGTAATTAGTTTAAATATTTGATAATTCTTTTTTTTGTGTAATTTAGTGTTTGCACAAAAGGCAATCCCAATCCTGTACTCGATTGTGCAAAAGGAAGTAACCTTACCATGGGTCCCAGACCGCACGTCTAGTAATTCTCTGTCTGGGAAATTATATATCTATCAAATCTATCTATTTATCTATCAAATCTATCTAACTATCTATCGTATCTATCAAATGTATATTGCATCTATTGATCTTTGTAATCTATGTATCTATCGATCAAATCTATCTATCTCGTGGCCGGATGGTTTTGTGACAGCGACTTGTGTTTCGGCCAAATGTCCGTCGGACAAATGTCCATCGGCTAAAAGTCCGGCAACGATTGCACGCGCAGTGCCCCAAATTTGAAGTAGGAGGACCAATCAAGCATCTTTTTCCATCTCCCGGTTCCTAAAATCCATGCCATATACACGTCTCCTGGCGCCGCAACTGCCTCTGGGAACCTTACCATGGGTCCCAGACCGCACGTCTTGTAATTCTCTGTCTGGGAAATTATATATCTATCAAATCTATCTATTTATCTATCTATCAAATCTATCTAACTATCTATCGTATCTATCAAATGTATATTTCATCTATTGATCTATGTAATCTATGTATCTATCTATCAAATCTATCTATCTCGTGGCCGGACTGTTTTGTGACAGCCACTTGTGTTGCGGCCAAATGTCCGTCAGACAAATGTCCGTCGGCTAAAAGTCTGGCCACGATTGCACGCGCAGTGCCCCAAATTTGAAGTAGGAGGACCGACCAAGCATCTTTTTCCATCTCCTGGTTCCTAAAATCCATGCCATATACACCGCAACTGCCTCTGGGAACCTTACCATGGGTCCCAGACCGCACGTCTTGTAATTCTCTGTCTGGGAAATTATATATCGATCAAATCTATCTATTTATCTATAAAATCTATCTAACTATCTATCGTATCTATCCAATGTATATTGCATCTATAGATCTATGTAATCTATGTATCTATCTATCAAATCTATCTATCTCGTGGCCGGACTGTTTTGTGACAGCCACTTGTGTTTCATCCAAATGTCCGTCGGCCAAATGGCTGTTGGCTAAAAGTCCGGCCACGATTGCACGCGCAGTGCCCCAAATTTGAAGTAGGAGGACTGACCAAGCATCTTTTTCCATCTCCCGGTTCTTAAAATCCATGCCATATACACCTCCCCCGATAGGGGGAGTAACAGGTATTAAACTGATCAGAATAGTACTACTTAACACACCACTCATATCTGGTGGCACAGTAGATTGCACGCGTAGTGCCCCAAATTTGAAGTAGGAGGACCGACAAAGCATCTTTTTCCATCTCCCGGTTCCTAAAATCCATGCCATATACACGTCCCCTGGCGCCGCAACTGCCTCTGGGAACTTTACCATGGGTCCCAGACCGCACGTCTTGTAATTCTCTGTCTGGGAAATTATATATCTATCAAATCTATCTATTTATCTATCAAATCTATCTATCTATCTCTTTATCGTATCTATCAAATGTATATTGCATCTATTGATCTATCTATCTAATCTATGTATCTATCAAATCTATCTATCTCGTGGTTGTGCAAATGGACTGTTTGCGGTTGTTTGCGGTGCGTTAAACGGGGAGTTTGGTCTGTCACTGTGAAGCAGGCGTAACCCTTACACTACCTGATCGATACAACATCATACCTGATGTTTTAAAGCACGTTATTCCAAACAATTTAGGAATGTTAGGTGATTTATGCCCTTTATGGCTTAAAACCAGACTCTGCATCAACTATGTAATTTTCTGTGGGAGTTTTGCCATGGATCCCCCTCCGGCATGCCACAGTCCAGGTGTTAGTCCCCTTGAAACAACTTTTCCATCACTATTGTGGCCAGAAAGAGTCCCTGTGGGTTTTAAAATTCTCCTGCCTATTGAAGTCAATGGCGGTTCGCCCGGTTCGCCCGTTCGCGAACAGTTGCGGAAGTTTGAGTCCGCCGTTCGCGAATGGAAAATTTTAAGTTTGCGACATCACTAATGAAGACTTCTCCCAGCTGGATAAGGATGGATGTCCGATCTTCAAAAACGGTAAGTGGATCTTCGGTGGTTAGTGTTAGTTAGTTTTTTTTTAAGGGTTTATTGGGTGGGTTTTAATTTTAGATTAGGGACTTTGGGCAATGTAAAAGAGCTAAATGCCCTTTTAAGGACAATGCCCATCCAAATGCCCTTTTCAGGGCAATGGGGAGCTTAGGTTTTTTAGGTACTTTTTTGGGGGGGTTGGTTGTGTGGGTGGTGGGTTTTACTGTTGGGGGGGTGTTTGTATTTTTTTTTACTGGTAAAAGAGCTGATTTCTTTGGGGCAATGCCCCGCAAAAGGCTCTTTTAAGGGCCATTGGCAGTTTAGTGTAAGCTAGGGTTTTTTTATTTGGGTGGGGGGGAGCTTTTTTATTTTAATAGGGCTATTTGATTAGATGTAATTAGTTTAAATATTTGATAATTCTTTTTTTTGTGTAATTTAGTGTTTATTATTTTTTTGTAATTTAGATAAATGTATTTTGTTAATTTAATGTAATTAATGTTAGTGTAATGTTAGGTTTTAGTGTAAGACAGGTTAGGTTTTATTTTACAGGTAAGTTTTGTATTTATTTTAACTAGGTAGCTAGTAAATAGTTAATAACTATTTATTAACTAGTCTACCTAGTTAAAATAAATACGAACTTACCTGTAAAATAAAAATAAAACCTAAGATAGTTACAATATAACTATTAGTTATATTGTAGCTAGCTTAGGTTTTATTTTATAGGTAACTATTTAGTCTTAAATTGGTATTATTTAGGTAATAATAGTAATTTGTATTTAGATTGATTTTAAATATATTAAATTTATGGGTGTTAGGGTTAGGTTTAGGGGTTAATAACTTTAGTATAGTGGTGGCGGCGACGTTGGGGGCGGCAGATTAGGGGTTAATAAGTGTAGGTAGGTAGCGACGATGTCGGGGGCGGCAGATTAGGGGTTAATAAGTGTATGTAGGTGGCGACGATGTCGGGGGTGGCAGATTAGGGGTTAATAAGTATAATGTAGGTGGTGGCGATGTCGGGGGCGGCAGATTAGGGGTGTTTAGACTCGGGGTTTATGTTAGGTTTAAACATACATTTTCTTTCCCCACAGGAATCAATGGGGCTGCTTTACGGAGCTTTACGCTCCATTATTGCAGGTGTTAGGCTTTTTTTTAGCCGGCTATCCCCATTGATGTCTATGGGGAAATTGTGCACGAGCACGTAAAACTAGTTCAAAGCAGCACTGGTATTTGTGTGCGGTATAGAGCTCAATGCTGCCATATTGCTCGCAAACACAGGTTTTTGGAAAACCTGTAATAGCAGCGCTATTAAAGGTGAGCGGTGGAAATAACTTGCAAGTTATTACCGAGCCTCTCATAATGCAAAACTCGTAATCTAGCCGAATGTTATTTTTGAGATATTAACTTATATTTTAATTACATTATTTTAAGGTTAAATATAGGTATGTTAGGCTATGTTTAGACTTCATTAAATATTGGTATTAATCTTCATTAGGCTATATTATATAATAAGCCTGCTTTAGGTTATTAAATATAGCATAATAACCTATTTTAAGGCTTTATCATCCAATAATCCTGTATAAGGTTATTATATATGTATATTAGCCAACATTTAGGCTATATTATATGCTAAGCCTTCTTTAGGTCATTAAAGATAGTATTTTAGCCTATATTAAGGATATTTTATATAATAACCTGTGTTTACTTTATTATTTAATCTATCTATTGCGTATTTATAGACCGCAACATATCACCTGAGAGGGTCTCAAGGCACTAAGGAAAGCGGATAGGAGGAGGGGGGGAGGGGATGGGCATTCAGTCGAAGAGCCAGGCTTTGAGGTCCTTTCTGAACTTTGTAAGGGAGGTGGATTGTCTGAGGTGCAGCGGGAGGGTGTTCCATGTCTTTGCTGCCATGTGGGAGAAGGATCTTCCACCTGCTGTGGATTTGCTGATGCAGGGGATGACTGTGAGTGCTTGGTCGGCCGATCAGAGTTGTCTGGCGGGGGTGTAGAAATGTACGTGTTGGTTGATGTATTCGGGTCCGATGTTGTGTATGGCCTTGAACCCATGGGTAAGGAGCTTGAAGGTGATTCTCTTGTTGATGGGGAGCCAGTGAAAGTTCCTTAGGTGTTCGGTGATGTGGCATTGGCGAGGGATGTTGAGGATGAGTCTGGCTGAGGCGTTCTGGATATGTTGGAGTCTCTTTTGGAGTTTGATGGTGGAGCCGGTATAGAGTGCATTGCCGTAGTCCAACCAGCCCCTGACGAGGGTGTGGGTGACTGTTTTCTTGGTTTCAGTAGGGATCCACTTGAAGATTTTTCATAGCAGGTGGAGAATGTGGAAGCATGTTGAGGTGATGGCATTGATTTGTCGGTCCATGAAGAGCGAAGAGTCCAGGGTGAAGCCTAGATTTCGTGCATGGTAGGTTGGGGTTGGAGGGTGACCGAGGGCTGTGAGCCACCAGGAATCGTCCCATGCGGATTTACGGGGTCTGAGGAGGAGGACTTAATTTTTTTCTGTGTTCAGCTTGAGCCGGTTGTCATTCATCCAGGCAGTAACTGCTGTCAGGCCTTCGTGGACATTCTTTTTGTCGGCGGTGGGATCTCAGGTGAGTGAGATGATTAATTGAGTGTCGTCGGCGTAGGGGACGATGTTGAGGTCATGGCGTCGGACGATGGTGGCGAGAGGGGCCATGTAGATGTTGAAGAGGGTGGGGCTCAAGAAGAGCCTTGTGGTACACCGCAGTTGACTGCTGTGGGTTTGGAGGAGAAGGGGGGAGTCTGACTTTCTGGGTCCTGCCCATGAGGTAGGAGGTGATCCATTCCTGGGCTTTGCTGTGGATGCCAGAGTTGTGTAGGCAGGTGCGGAGGGTGTTGTGGTCAACAGTGTTGAATGCTGCTGAGAGGTCTAGGAGGATGAGGGCGGCAGTTTCTCCTCAGTCAAGCATGGCGCGGATGTCATCTGTGGCAGTGAGGATGGCAGTCTCAGTGCTGGGGTTGCTTCTGAATTGGGAGTGGTCCGGGGGGTGTGGTCAATAAGTTGCAAGTTAATAGACTTCTCTATGACTTTGGATGGAAAGGGGAGTAGAGAGATGGGGCGGTAGTTATTCGTGTTCGTGGGGTCTGCCAAGGGTTTCTTCAGCAGGGGTTTCAGTTCTGCATGCTTCCAGACATCTTGGAAGGTGCCGGTTCTGATGGAGCAGTTGATGGTGCGGCGGAGTTCAGGGGCGATGGTGTCGCTTGCTTTTTTGAATATGCGATGGGGGCATGGGTCCGAGGGTGCGCCTGAGTAGATCGATGTCATGATTCTGAGGGTGTCCTCTGTGGTGAGGGGGCTCCAGATAGTCCGTGTGGGGGGTGAATTCGGGTGGGGTGTTGGTGGGTGTAGGGTGGTGGGTGGTGGTTGAGTTATGAGGCTTGAAACTGTCATAGATGTCAAGGATCTTGCAGTGGAAGTGTGCAGCAAGGGTATTGCAGAGTTTCTGGAAGAGTGGGATGTCAGTAGTGTTGCTGTTGGGTTTAGAGAATCCCTTGATGACTGAGAATAACTCCTTGCTGTTGTGTGCGTTAAGAGTTGATTCTGTCTTGGATGGCTGTTTTTTTGGTGGTTTTTATGAGGTGGTGGTGGTGGGTGGTGATTGCTTCCTTACAGGCAGCTTTTTCCAGAAGGGTCTTGATGGATTTCCAGGTTTTTTTTCCAATCATCTGCAGTGGCATTTGGAGTCCTGGAGGGCGGGGGTGAACCAGCTGTCCTTGTTGATGGTTTGGCGGTTTTTGGAGGGGGGGCAAGGGTGTTGGAGCAGTCTATGATCCAGCGGTCGAGGTTGTGGGCAGAGGAGTTGGCATCTTTGGAGGTAGGTGGGGAGGATTTGTTTAGGGTGTGGTGCAGTTGGTCTTGGGTGATGTTGTTCCAGTTTCTGTGGGGTGGGTGGTACTGCCGGAGGTGGGTGGTGGGTTTGTTGAAGTAGAAGTGTATGCAGTGGTGATCAGTCCATAGGAGTTCAGTGATGTGATTAACCGAGATGTGGTTGCCTGCGGAGAAGATCAGTCTAATGTTGCAGCTTTTGCTTTAGACCTTTCAGATATAGCCTCAAACCTAGTCTGGTACGTTATTAGACTAGGTCAATGGTAAGTGTATAAAACCTGTATATGCTATTTCAAATATAAGTATATTCTGTAGCTGGGTGGTTCTTACAAGAGCTTATGCCAGATCTTTTTTATTTAGGTCAGAGGGAATGATCACTGTGGTGTAGTACTTCATACATTTTACTACCCTCTGTTAATCTCTCTGGGGATCTGATCACCCTCCACTAACCTTTAGAGACACTATCTTTGTCTCATTTATTGCAGATACATACTCCTTACATTGATAGGACAATAAAATATAATATCCCCTCTCTGAACAGATATATTTTTCTATATTGTTCGAGGTGGATTTAGCCCTCACGACACACTCCAGTCAAGCGGCTTTGGAAGGCCTTACGACCCTCTCCCGGGTGTCACATTTAGGGGTTCTGTTTTATCTGTTCTACCTACTGCCTTCTTTGTACTCCTCTAATCGTTTTATCTATTCTTGCCCTTATCGTTATTCGACTGACTCCTCCGGTGCTGTGCTGAGAGTTCACACGGATGCGTGCCTGAGCAGTCACTAGCTCTGGTCGGTCATGCAAGCTGCTGCTCAGCATAACACTGGTTCTCGTTGTGGGTTTTATTTTGTTATACTTGCTTAGTTTATGATTTCTTTGGAAATTTCTTTTCCTTGTGTTTCTCTCTTTCTATCCTTTTCTTTCTTTTCAGAGGTATCCTTTTATCCTATGAGACTCGCTCTAACCCTGTCACCCTGACGTCTAATCTATCTATCTATCTATCTATCTATCTATCTAGTTCAATATTAGAGTCTCTTTTTATCCGCACAATTAGCTGGGAAAGACCCTATCTCCGAGTCCCTAGTAGGGGCATATCTCAAGCCCGATGACCGCTAGCCCCTCCCCTGGACTTTTCACATAGGGGTGATTGAACCTCCTCCCCAGAGGTAAAATGAGGTTTAAAGAACCCTCCTCCCCCAGGGTTTTCGAGAAGGGCATCAGAGCTTTGATTCTGGCACATTTTTTAAAAAGTGTTTATTTTATTTGAAATTCTTTTGTAAAATGTAATGTAAAATATGAAGCCTCATGTCTTGTCATAAAATTTTGATTATTATAGCCTATGGTGACTAAATAATCTTGATTTTATTAAAGACAGAAGGAAAATATTTCCCCCCTTCTGTTCCCACCCTTGATGTGTTAATAAAGATTTTGTTTTCTAGAAATTCCAACTAATGATGTTATTGGTGTTGGTATTCCTTACTGGGATTAGTTGTTACTTTTCATTGTTTTTTTTTCTTTCAGTGACTCTGTGGATTTCATTTCCTCATTTATGTAATCTGCTGAGTTTTCCGTTCCTGGGAGTCACTGTTCTTTTCTGGTCTATGATGGATTGTCATTAAGTTGTTTTTCTTCTTGATTGCTTCCGCTGTCCTCCGTCAAAGAAAAGAGGAAGTGCTGGACTTTTTCATTACAGTTTATTAGACTGCTGTGTGCAGATTGGTGCAGCCTTGTTACTATGTTATTATTTTTGTTGTCTCTGTATGTTTTCTTTGCTGCTGTTTGTATTCAGTAAAGATTTGATGCAAAATAGCTGCCTCCTGTCTTTAATAAAATCAAGATTATTTAGTCACCATAGGCTATAATAATCCGAATTGTCACTGCCATCTTAAGTACTGGTAAAAAGTCTGCCAGTATAAAAATAAAGGTGTTTTTTTATTTATTTATTTTATTTTTGTTTTATATATTTTATATGAAGTGTAGGATTCCCTAAGATCCCCCATTACCCCCCAATCTCCCTTATCCCCTCCAAACAGCTCTCTGCCAGTACCAAGTTTACTAACAAATTTGCCTTTTTTTCTAAAAAAATATAACCCCCTATTTTCTGTAGTGTAGCTTCCCCCCTCAATAGCCTCCCCCTCCTGGATACCTTTCCAAAAAATGTTTCCCTCTCCCTTTCCCCTCTCCCTCCTTCAGCTGAACATTGATGACCCCCCTCCTCGCACGCTCACGTACAGGATCCGGAACTTGCACTGATGATGGGCCGCCCACCTGCCTCCCTGCTATGGCTCCCACCCACCAACAATCGGCACCAACGCTCTCCAATGCAGAGAGGGCCACAGAGTGGCCCTCTCTGCATCAGTAACTCTGCAAATTTATTTCTGCAGTGCCCCACTCATGGGGCATTCAGAAATAGTGCGATCTCTAGGTCGTTGGTCCTTAAGGGCATAACAACCTGCATTGTGCAGGGTTTGGCGCTGGTCGTTAAGGGGTTAAGAAAATAAGTTATTGACTTTAATGCAGTATCATGATTGATAAAATAAGCAGCTTCTATGTGCAGGAAGGTTTTTTTTTGTTTGTTTTTTTGCAGCAGGAAGTTTGAAATCGTTTTCTGTATGTTACTGTTCCTAATTGTGTTTAAATTCTGGGACTGGTAACCTGTTGCATTTCCTGAAGCCAAGCCGATCTGTGCTCACCTGAGCTTGGAACCCACTGCATCCAGATTTTTTAAGAAAACGGTATCAGCGAGCTGGAGCGCTGTGAAGACTCCAGTCTGCCTCTAATAACACAACTGGGTGCTCCTACTTTTGTGAGTATATCGAGATCGAGCGATACCTGTTGTGATTTGCCTGTTTGAATATAGCCGATACGCACAAGGAAGCGCCTCTTTTTTTCTGTCTTTCAGACTGATGTTTCTATGTGCAGGAATGGTCCAATGGGCATTGTCAATGTTAAACCATTAAATGCTATGCATTTCAGCCTTCTCTCTCATCAAGAGGTGAACCATAATCCTAAACCTAATTATTTAAAATCCTAACATGCAGACTTTACATTAGATACAGGTCAGTGGCGGCTTATGAATTATGAAGATGGAGGTGCACTTGGCCCCTCCCCTGACCACACCCCTTGAAATAAAGCCCCGCCCCTCAGATTGCTCATATATATATATATATATATATATATAAATACACACACACACACACATATATATATATATATATATATATATATATAGCAGTATCAGTTATAGTGCACTCACTGTTCCTTACGATATCCGCCGGGGTGCTGCGTGGAAGGTATGTAGTGTTACGATCAACCCCAAGTAAAGAAGAAACAGACGCTTCACTCTCCGGTCTTTTTGTATTAATTTTTAATCCTCACAAAATGTATCACAGCATTCCCAAATGTTTCAACACCAATTGGTGTCTTTTTCAATGGGTGTTTGCCAAAATTCTTTGTCCCAAGAAAAGCTCCACACACACACACATATATACACACACTAGTTCCACTTTTATTTAAAAAAATAAATAAATAAAGGGAACTTGTCATACATATTTCCAGTGATTTGCTTTTTGTTTTTTTTGCATGAGCATGCCATGATTCTGCATTAGTTGTTAAAAGAAAAATATTCCATGTGTTCATTAATTAACTAATAGAGTTATGTCTTATTTTAAACAAATATTAGTCTGAATGCCACATAACATACTGCTCTCTCTGTCTCTTTCCAGATCATACACATCTGATCTCCCTGACTACATCAAACACACTACTCTGTCTACACAGCCTATAGGGACAACCACCTATCTAACTAAAAATAAATCAGATGCTGTTTGGAGTCAGCATTTTCATGCACACAGCAGCCCTTCATGACACTAAACCAAAATCTACTCCTCCACAAGCTCCCACTTAATAGCTGCTTGCTATTCAGAATTCACAAATCCCCATTCCCTTTACATGAGATGCATCATGCTGGCAACAAAGAATAATATAATCATAGCCAAAAGCATTAGAAACCTTTTAAATAAATATACATCCTACAAAAACAAAAATACTTCAATCACCCTACCTGATTATTTGACACGCACAGCTATAGTATGTACATAGTTGTAACTGCAATAATCCAACATACCCATTTTACTATACAGAGAATGCTCCCAGATACATCTTCTCTTGTTTTTTCCCAAATAGACCTCCTGTTCTGTTGATGAGACGCCATCAGGAGGACCCGACCAGTGTAATGAGCTTGCTTCCTGTTCCTGCCTGGCTTGTGCAGTCCATTATCACAGACAGCAAAAAAAAAAAAAGAAAACTTGAAAAAAAAGTGCTCCCTCTGCTGGCCGCCCATACAAATAGCCCAATTCGCACACTAAATAGTGTGCGATTAAGAGAGGTATAGGCTCAGTTATGGGCTGCACTGCAAGCATAGAGGAAAAATACCGCACGTGCGGTAGAGAAGTATAATAGAGCATAGAGGTATATAAAAGTTTTTTTTTTTTTTAAATAAAACTTGACAGTCTAGACTAGAAAATTTTTGGCTGAATAAATATAATTTTTCCAATAGGAGAAATTATATTTATTCATCCAAATAAATTATTTTCTTTCTTTTTTCCCTTTTATTTGGGTGTTCATGTGCGGGAGTGCTCAAATAGAGGAGCCTCCACTGATACAGGTTGTTTTCAATGGAATTCTTGCACAGCAATGCCATGGGTGAGGAGATCATGGCATAATTGAGATCTGAACCGCTTCTGAATATGTCCCTGAATATCACTTCAGACTGTAGGTCCCAGCCAATGTACAAGCTTTTCTGTGCACTACTTAGAGAATACTTGTAGATTAAAGGGATACTAAAAAGATTTTTTTCTTTAATGTTCAGAAAGAGCATGCATTTTTAAGCAACATTCTAATTTACTCTTATTATCAATTTTTTCTTTGTTCTCTTGCTATATTTATTGAAAAGCAGGAATGTAAAGCTTAGGAGCTGGCATATTATTGGTTCAGAACCTGGGTTACTCTTGCTTATAGGTGGCTAAATGTAGTTACCAATAAGCCAGCGCCATCCAGGATGCTGAACCTAAAATGTGCTTGCTCCTAAACTTTACATTTAGGTAAATTTGTTAAATAAATAATTTTGGGTCGGCATATTCGTTATGTTTAATGAAATTGTTTTTCGGATCCATTCATTATTTCATATCTATTTGTTATTCATATTCATTCTATCTAAACCGCCACCCCCCCCCACATTGCCAACACTATAAATAAAGCTATTAACCCCTAAACCTGCCGTCGCCCCACATTGCCAAAACAAAATAAACTTATTAACAAGCAAGCCAAAAGTTAAAGCACACCATCCCAATGATGTTCCATATGAAAAGATAAAATCCAAATTCTTTATTGCACACATAAAATCAAACAAAGGTGTGTTCAGGTCATCTGCAAATGCGTTTCGTGTGCATGTACACTTGGTCACTGCATCTAAATAAACTTATTAACCTCTAAAATGCCATCCCCCCACATCACCAACACTAAAAGCTATTAACCCCTAAACCGCTGCCCCCCATCATCAACACTAAATAAATCTATGAACCTCTAAACCACCCCCCACATCTCCAACACTAAATAAAGCTATTAACCCCTAATCCTTCATCCCCCCACATGACACGGAGGTCCTCTTCATGCGATCATCAGGGTACCTTGCATTCAATTTTGAAATTCAAATCAGCTAATAGGATGAAAGCTGCTTACATCCTATTGGCTGATTTGATGTAATGATAGCGGGTATTTGGTTTATTTTATTGGCAAAAGAGCTGTTCTAACTCTAGGGCAATATCCTAGAAAAGACCCAAAAGGGCTATTGGTAGTTGATTTATAGAATATTTTTTTTTTTTTGTGGTGTGTTTTGTTTTGTTTTTTAAACGGGGGTATTAGAATATTTTTTATTATTTTGGATCATTTTGTTTGTTATTATTTGTAAATGTAGTTTTTTTTTTGTAATGTTAGGTTTTATTATTTTTAGTAATGTTAGGTGTATTTTAATTATGTTAAAGTTAGGGGGTGTTAGGTTTAGGGGTTAATAGTTTCATTTAGGTTGTTGCGATGTGGGGTAATGGCGCTTTAGAGGTTAATAGGTTTATTTAGTGTTGGCGATGTGGGGGGGACGGCGGTTTAGAGGTTAATACGTTTATTTAGTGTTGCGATGTGGGGGGACGGTGGTTTAGAGGTTAAAAGCTGTAGTGTTGGCGATGTGGGGGGATGGCGGATTAGAGGTTCATAGGTTCATTTAGTGTTGGCGATGTGGGAGGGATGGTGGTTTAGGGGTTAATAGCTTTATTTAGTGTTGGCTATGTGGGGGGGGGCGGTTTAGAGGCTAATAGGTTTATTTAGTGTTGGCGATGTGGGGGGACAGCGGTTTAGAGGTTAATAGGTTTATTTAGTGTTGGCAATGTGGGGGGGGGGGCGGTTTATAGGTTAATAGGTTTATTTAGAGTTGGTGATATGGGGGACAGCAGTTTAAGGGTTAATAGCTTTATTTAGTGTTGGCGACATTGGGGGATAGCGGTTTTAAGGTTAATAGGTTTATTTAGTGTTGGCGATGTTAAGGGATGACAGTTTAGGTGTTAATACTTTAATTAGGTGTTTGCGACGTGGGGGGTGACGGAATATGAGTTAATAATTTTTTTAGTGATTGCGATGTGGGGGGACGGCAGTTTAGTGGTTATTAGCATTAATTAGTGTTGGCGATGTGGGGGGAGGCAGCAGTTTAGGAGTTAATAGCTTTATTTAGTTTTGGTGATGTGGGGGATGGATGGTGGTTTGGAGGTTTATAGGTTTATTTAGTGTTGGCGATGGGGGGGCGGTTTAGATTAGAATGAATAATTATGAATATGAATAAAGAATGGATCAGAAATAACGAATAGATCATAAAATTCGGTAACTAATTAATTAGTTTTCGGTATTTTTTCTGTATTTTTTTATTATGTTGCCTATTCGGAAATTTGGATTGAACTGAATCAGCCAAAATTCAGCTGAAAAGAACCGCATGTCTACTATCTATCTATCTATCTATCTATCTATCTATCATCTGTCTATCATATATCTATCCATACATACATAAACATGTCTGTAAAAGAAAAATAAAACCAATATGAATTTCCAGAAAATTAGCACCTGTTGTGAAATCAAAAAGATAGCTCATAAATAATACAGACAATTTTAGCTAGATGGTTTGTCAGCCACTGTGAGTTGAACCAGGATTAGTGGGTTGTTGCTTTGCCAATGAGCTACAGGAGAACTTTAGGTAAAAGCTTATGGAAATTAGCCTTTATGTTTTTCTTTTTATTACTGGCACCACCTACCTGCAGCTGTGACTCCTTTTTGGAATTTAACTCATGCTCTTTAAATCCAGCTTTTTCCTGTATTACCTTACCTGCCCATTTATAGGACTAGTGTCCTGGTAGTGCTGTCTGTCTCTTTTGGAACCTTGTTGCTAACATTTGGGCTGGATCTGTTTTCCCTTTTGTCTGCTGATTTTGTGCTTTGCTGCCTGATCATGTTTGACCCTTGTCTGACTGTTCTTAGTTATTTATATATTTTGTAACTTGTTTGTCTGCCAGTTGCTGAACCTTGCCTGCTTGACATTACCCTACATTTGAACTCTCGGTCTACTACCAATGAGTTCTTTTAGCATCTTGGGGGCTCCATCACCTGACGCCACATATTGGTCAGGAATAGTGGAGGGGATAACCTAGCTGATACAGAAATATGGAGATGCCAACAAAAGTAAGCAGATAATTAGGAAGGCTAAAGGTTATGCAAAATAGAAGTTAGAACAATCAGGGCCAGATTACAAGTGGGTGTGCTAATAAAAGCATGGGCGCAATAACCAATATTGTTTGACCGTGCTACCATTGGCGCTCAACTTTGATATTACAAGTACATGATAAAGTGTGTTAATCAGAGAAGGGTTAGTGTGACTGACTTCACTGGATTGCGGCCTATAGAAGTCTATGGAGAGAAGAAGTTAA
The DNA here is from genome assembly GCF_027579735.1 of Bombina bombina. Classification (NCBI taxonomy): domain Eukaryota; kingdom Metazoa; phylum Chordata; class Amphibia; order Anura; family Bombinatoridae; genus Bombina; species Bombina bombina. Next base: position 1,211,145,047 of record NC_069499.1, on the reverse strand, counting down.
AGCCCTGAAGTTAGTGCATCAGTCTTCCCCTTGCGAGCAAACTTTTTACTTTCAATTTGCAATACGCTCTCTAACACGGCTACAATAATTTTTTACTTTGATAGCAGTTAGCGTTCAATCGAAAAAGTTATTTAGTATGCTACTTGTAATATGGCCCTCAATGAATAATGAGGACAAAACCTTCTTTAGATAAATCAGAAAAAGGAGAAAAACAAAGGTAGAGGTAGGAAGACTCAAAATACATACAGTGAAAACGGTGGAAGAAGATAAGCAAATGATGGACTATTTCAATGATTACTTCTGTTCTGTCTTCACAAAAGATTGTAAGGATAGCACAATTACATTAAGCAATACTACTAAAATTTGAAATGGGCTTAGCAATTTTTTTTTTTTTTTCACTGAGGATGAGGTTTTATAAGCATTATCAAAAATAAAAGTAAAAAAAAGTCTGTGGATTCAGATAATATTCATCCAAAGGTTTTAAAGAAACTTCGATCTGTGCCAGGTGTCCCATTAGCGGATCTATTTAATCAATGTTGACAGGGATTGTTCCAGATGATTGGACATTAGCTAATGTAGTACCTTTGCATAAATAGGGTAGTTGGGAAGATTCTGGTAAATACACGCCTGTTAGATTAAGTTCAACAGTAGGGATATTAATGAAAACTCTTTTAAAGGAAATAAATAGGACTTACATAAAGATAAACCAATTAAATTACCAAAAACAGCATGTTTTTACTTCAGGAAGATCATGCCACACTAAAATAATTGATTTATTTGACTGTTTAACTAAAGTAATAGAACAGTGTGGTACAATTGTGTGAGAGCAGGGATTGTCAATTATCGCGGTTGATGATGAGGATGATTTAACTCTTCCACCTTTGGGGTTGGAGTCAAGGCTATGTACATTTCAGGCACATTTGTGTGAGCCTGCAAAACTCCCCAAAGGTGTTTCCTCCTTTTACCATTGCCCTAATCTTAAATGTCTTCATTAACCAAAACAACTTTAACAAAGGCCACCACCACAGGCCTTTTTATGCCAGATTTAATGTTCAATCTACATATTGATTTGGCTAAAAATAAAAGCAATAATGCTCCAATTTTTTTTTTATAATCTTTATCAATTTCTATTAAAATTCCAAGATATTTTAAGTAATAAGCAAACAGATCACAATACTATCCCATTAAAGAGGTCTTACATATTTCAGTATATTTGTCTAAGTTATGTTACCTCCTTGTAATCCAGCCATTAGCTAGTCTGCTCAGTATTAGCTGAAAGTGTGTTTGATTCATGAAATAAACTTCCATTTGTTTATTTAGAAAACACTGAGGAAGACTTCAAGAATGCCCATGAAAAGCATAGAGCAATCCTATGACATAATTAATCTTATACTTAATATAGCACATTTGATGGGTTTATGGTTCTTCAAAATCTATGTTTCTGTATTTCTATAGACCTTAAATTAAAATGTAACCAGGCTGGGGGGTGGAGCCAGCTACTGAACCGGATGGTCACAACTTTTAAGAGCTCTTCACACTTGAGCTCTGATATTTGATAAAGTGGGCTTAAAGCCATCTGCAAACTTTGTATTAAAATTATCCAAATCTGGGACCAAGTGTTCTAGGACGTGAAAAGTGAACTTCAACAACCGACATTTACAGTGACCATTGTTCACCAACTAAATCAAAAGACTCGACACAGCGCATCATTGCTAACCAGCATCAATCAAGGGAACACCCGCTTACATTATCTAGACACCGGAGGGTCGGGGCCCGGCTCCGGGTCTAGTGACTACCTGTTGCTGTGGTGGGGATCTGCCTGCAGGCTGGGGTACATACTCGGATTACCTTTGCTCCATAGCCCTAAACGGAATTTGGAGCTGCTGGCCACAAAGTACCAAGAAGTTTGGAGGACCCGTTGGATTTAGCCCTGTACCATATCTGCCTACCTGCTGAGGTGGGGACTTTACGAGGAGTTGGAATTGACAATTCTCTGGTCCGGTGAGAAGAGCGCTGGGAAGACAGTGCAGGGGCGTGAATGGTGGCCATCTTGCCCAATCCTGGGGCCTGAATTCAAGACTTCAGTAAGTAACCACACACGTATTGCCACATCCCAAGTCACACCGGGTATAGCAGAGGTCACAGACCTACATAGACTTGTTAAGTCAACTTTTATTGAGACAGATCTGTTTAACCAAGTTCCCCCTTGGGTCAAACTGAAGCCGGTGTGGCCTACTGTACTGGACTACCCAAAAGTGAAACCGCACACACGCAGCTTGTAGATCTCCCTGCATAAGGGAAACCCAGTCTCCTACAAGAATTGACAAGTTATTGAGATATCCCCATACCACAACTAAGTGGATCCCCTATTTTAGGCCTATATCTAGACTACATAAACTGCCTCACGCAATATGAGAGTCCTTACACATGGCTAAGCTGCATAGCTAAGAACATTACCTTCTGGGATAAAGGAGGTCACCCATCCTTCCACAACTTGTTGCAGACCACTGAGAGTGGCTTTATTGGTGGTCACTTGTTAATGAACCATAACACCTCTATGAGACTGACACAACAAGTGCATCTAGACACCTTTGATCCCTTGAACTGCTTAAAATGTACCTCTTGTGTAAACAGGGGATATCTTGGAACACTTGCCTGAATTACCAAGCATCCTTATAGTTTGATTGCCTCAGTGTGCAGCTTATCAGCTAATGTCTCCCCTTGTCCTTTCCTGCCCTGTGAGTTAGAGCGGGTCATATCCACAATCCCTTTTCCGTCTCTGTCCAGTGGTGACAACACCCCCGAGGGGAGTCATAATTAGCAGAAGATAAACTCAGATCTCAAACCTGTCTCACTTACAACGCCTTTACTTGTGATGTCAACTGGCTTCAACTTAAGCATAGCCATGGCCTAAACTAACCTGACTATTTATACCCAGGGGGCTATCACAACATCTCAAAATCCAGCAGTATTGTGCGGATATTATGCCACAAGGGGCTAGGAAGAAACAATACTCTGCTGCGATTCCAAGAAAATCTCTCGCAGATCACTTTAAGATTGCAGTGGTGAAAGACAACAACTCTTCTAGTTTGGAGACTGATCCTCATTCGGAGTCCCTGACCACAGCTCTCTCTTCATCCGTAAATACACCTACCACAATGGATGGAACAACTGCATCAGAAATCATAGACACTTTAACAGAGCGAATGAAAACTTTGTAAGAGACTCTAATTAAAACCATCAGAGGGTCTGTTGCTGAGCTGAGGAGAGATATTTGGGCTATTAGTGAGTGCACGGAAGCCCTAAAGTGCAAGCTGGAGGACTTAGCTATTGAACAGGCTAATTTGGTAGCCCACTCTCAGCATATAGCTGATCATGTGGACATAATTGAAGCTAAAGTTGCTGACCTGGAGGACCACTCTAGGCGGAACAATCTCAGGTTTCGAGGTATTCCGGAGGAAGTAGCAAGCAGTGAATTAGAAGATTTCATCCTGGAATATTGTAAACATCTGAAACCACCTACAAGCAAATCTGAGTCCCTGATGGACAGAGTCCACAGATTACCAAGAGGAAGAAATGTTCCTAATGATAAGCCGTGCAACACTATTGTGCACTTCCACTACTAAGCCTACAAGGAACAAATACTTAAAGCAGCTTTCAACACTACTTCACTCTCAGAGGGAGTGCGGCATATACAAGTGTTCGCAGATCTCTTCCAATACACCATGAAAAAGAAAGGATTATTTTGGGACACTACGGCTATTCTGCAGAGAAAAGGAGTAAAATACTGATAGGGATACCTGACTAAGCTACTCATCCACAAAGATGGATCTTTGGTTTCATTTGACACTCCATCTAAAGGAAAGGATCTATTGGAACTATGGTTCCCAACCTCTCAAAAACTTTAAATTCTCCACTGCATGGGCCCTTTGGGATCCAGGATCTTCGAGTACCTGCCCCACAGAGAGGGGGGAGAGACTAAGCCCTACAGCTAGAGAATAGCACCCACTTCCACAAAGACCCCAGCTTCCAACTGCCAAACGGCAAAATCAAGACTTAGGTTCCAGTTCTGATGAAGTGGGCAGAAGCTGATGTGTTCAACTTGAATTTACAAACCACATCCACGTGAGAGACCAGTATCACCTCTCTGTAATGTATATACTATAATGCTTGCTTTCTTTACGTTTAAATTTTAGGCTTGTTGTGTTGAAATGTCGATCAACTTTTATGCATTAGGAAGGACCACTAACTAATGGGATTTCTCCATTTCTATAATCTGGGTCTCCGATGTCCTGGGGCACTGAGTAATCAAAATATTATCCATTCGCCTATGGTTTAACTGTTTGCTGTATGCCATGTTTGGTTAATTCTAGTTTTGTTATGTCATTGTTCTTGCATATTACTTGTATCTTCTTATATCTATACATACTGAGGTTAGCTAAGTGAACTCCCAAGTAAGGTAAACAGTGAATCATTGGTAATCCACAATTAGGACTGCGACAGACTGAAAAGACCCCCTAGCAACCAAGCCAATGTATATGACCTATATTAAACCTTAATGCAATTCTCATTCACAGTGAGGAGAAAGCAGATTCTAATACCCTACTTACTGCCAGATAAAGAATACATTTTCCTGCCATGGTAATTTATGGAGGGGCGCTAGACGAAGTAGACAATAGGCAGCTAAGGAAAGGAGGTTCCTCCACAACTTTAAGCATCTCCTATATAATTTACTACATTTAGTATCACTACTAGCCCTCAAATTCCTTATTACTATTTTGAGACATGAATTGTATACTTATGTTTATATGCTACTATTGCACACATGTTAATCTTTTATAGGTACCTACCTATTGACAAACACTTTGATGTCCTAGGGCACTGAGGAATCAAAGTATTTCTCATTAACCTGTAGTTTGACTGCTTGATGTATGCTATGTTCAGTTAACTATAGTTCTGTTATGTTATTGTTATTGCATATCATGTTTATTTTCTTATATCTGTACACATTGAGGTTAGCTAAGCAAGCACCTAAGTGAAGTAAACAGTAAATCATTGGTAATCTACAATTGGGATTGTGACAGACAGAAAAGACCCCCAACTAACCAAGCCAATGTATATAACCTATACTAATACTCCATGCAATTCCTATTCACAGTGAGGTGAGGTTTTTCCCGCCATAGTATCCTGTGGAGGGGCACTAGGCGAAGTGAATAATAGGGAGTTTAGTAGAGGAGGTTCCTTTACAACTCCAACCTCCTAAAAAATTTATTGTATTTAGTATCAATACTAGCCCGCAAATTTCTTATTATTATTTTGAGACACATAATATATTCTACCGTTTATAAGTATGTGGTACATTATTATCCCCCTGGGGGTTAGGCCCCCTACATTCTTTTCTTGTTTGATCCTATAGAACATACCCTCACCCTTCTGTTACCCACTATTATTCTCCCGGCTAGTGCTGGCTCTGCCTCCCCCCAGAAAAAACCTCTAACACATCCTCTCTGCAACAACAGTCAACTGATATCCAAAATCATGCTGATAATTTGCAGTACCTTAATGACAAGCTGGAAGATATTGATAATAGAGGCCGCAGAAATAATCTGCGTTTCCGGGGTGTCTCAGAGGCTGTCGCCCCACAAAATATTGAGGGCTATCTTCAGGCGTTGTTTAGAATTATCAAAGACTCTCCATCTCCAGAAATCCCAATTGAGAGGGCACATAGGACCCTTAGGCCCAAACCACCTAATAAAGCTCCCCCGCGGGACATTGTCAGATTTCTCAGCTTTAAGGACAAGGAGGAAATCCTTCAGGGAGCCAGGAGAAAGCATCTGATTACTCATGCAGGAGAGGAAATCCTGGTCTTCACAGACTTATCACCCATAACTTTACAAAAGCGTAGAGATCTAAGTCATATCACTTCTGTTCTGCAAAGCAATAAGATTCCTTACAGATGGGGATTCCCAGTATCCATTATTGCTTCCAACAATAATAAAACTGCCATTTTCAGGCCCGGCATGGACTACAGGATCTTTTTTGAGAACTTATCAATCCAGGTCCCTGCCTCCAATAGCTCATACACAGGAGAAGAGTCATCTTCCACTCATCCTTCCAGACATCATTCCGAGGTGGAGATAAATGGGTAAAGTATTGGTTAGCACATGGTGCCAGTGACTTTGTCTCCAACAGATCTTTAAAGACACTCATGCCCATTGTTTATGTTCTTGGACTATCGCCTCTGAATATAATATATGTTAAATTAGCACACTTTGCATTGATAGAAAATTGCTATATGCTGTTGTTCTTACCATTCTGTAATACACCCTCATAGAGTATTAGTTAAAGTTTTGTTCCATCCATGAGAGGGGCACAAAAAGAACCTTAAGCGTTAGCTTGCTCAGGGAATCCCATACAGGGGATAATGCATCAGCAAACATCATACTCACCCTATTTAAAAGACAAAAGTTATCAACAGCTATAGGAGTGTGATTTATTTTATGTTAAGCTATTATAAGTTAACTATCTGCTCACATTATTATGTTCTTGAACTATTGCCTCTGAATATAATGTATGTTTAATTAGCACACTTTGCATGGATAGTAAATTGCTGTATGCTGTAGTTCCTACCACTCTATGCTACACCCTCTTAGAGTATTAGTTAATGTTTTGTTATATCCTTAAGAGAAGCACAAAAAGAACCTTTAGCGTTAGCTTGCCCAGGGAATCCCATTCAGGTGATAAGGCATTAGCAACCATCATACTCACCTTATTTAAAAGACAAAAGTTATATACAGTTATTAGAATGTGATGTATTTTCTGTTAAGCTGTTTTAAGTTAACTATCTGCACACATTATTACTTATGTTTATTACACCAGGAGTTGAGTTGTGTTCAGACCTTACCAGTGGCAGCTGGTGACTTTTGAAGATGGGGGAGCACTAGCCCCGTCCCTCAGATGGCTCCGCCCATTTTAATGTGTGTGTGTGTGTGTGTGTGTGTATATATATATCTATATACACACACACACATACACACAATGCTATATATATTGCCTTCTTATCTATATTGCGCCCTCCATACCACACACAAATTACAGATTAAAAATGTAGTAACAAATGATTGGCGATAATTGGATTTGTGTTAATAAAAAAATGTATTATAGGTTGTCATCCATTTTTTTGACTGAGTTAATAACTTTTGATTTTTAAAATAAATGAGTTTACACAGAATACAACTTTCCTGAAGCATAAATATCCAGCATATTAAATTGAAAAACTATAAATTCCCTACATTCATTGGAGAGGCGTAACTAGAAACCACAGGGCCCAGGTGCAAGAATCCAAGCAGCAGGGCTAAAAGGTTAAACAGAGGGTGTGAATTAAAACTGCAAACAGAAGGAAACTGCTTCCAATGCAGCCCTAGAACATGCATAGCTAGACCGTCTAGCTATGCAATGTAGAGCACTATATATATATCAGGTTTCTTAATGTAAGTAGACTTTAAAGAAATGTTTCCTATTAATGTCGTCTAGATAAATATGAGCAACCATCCATCTATTAAAAAAAAACTAAATTTTATCAAACAGCCCATTGGGAGATAGTGAGCATGAAAACAAGTGCAATTTAAGCATCTTACTTAAAATTACATGAAACCCAATTTTTTTCTTTCATGATTTAGAAAGAGCATGCAATTTTAAACAACTTTCTAATTTACTTCTAGATATGCTCAGTAGCTGCCAATTGGTAGATGCACATAGATGCCTCGTGTGATTGGCTCACACATGTGCATTGCTATTTCTCCAACAAAGGATAACTAAAGAATAAAGCAAATTAGATAATAGAAGTCAATTGGTATGTTATTTGAAATTGTATTCTCTATCTGAATCATGAAAGAAAATGTTTAGGTTTAGTGTCCCTTCAAGACCTGAGAATTGTTACAATGAAAGAGCTCCTGTCTAAATAGATTTCACCCTTATTATTAACAACCTAAACAATTTAAGGGAATCATTACAAAATATATACAGAAACACACACATACTGTGAATACATATCCAAAAGGACTAACTATATGAGTGGGATGTTAACCTTATTACCAGGAACATGGGAAGAAAAAAGATCACATCTTTAACAAACAAAATAAAATAAAATCTTAGAAATACAGGGTGAAGGGAGGTAACACAACACAGTATAAATTAGAAAATCAGCTAAACTTTTCTGCAAACTTTTAATGCACTAGAGACAATTATAGTGACAAGTAAACTGCTGCCCTGTGACAGGTTAACTAGTCTCATTATTTAGTAAAACCTGCAGTGTGTTATTTTCTGTAGCTTCCCACAGTTAGCAGTGCTGATATGTTAAGTCCTCTGGCAGCTGAGGGGTTAAACTGCAGCCATTGTAGCATCTCTTTCATAACTTATAAATGAGAGATGCTACAATGGCTGCAGTTTAACCCCTCAGCTGTCAGAGGACTTAACATTATCAGCACTGCTAACTGTGGGAACTTAGCTACAGAAAATAACACACTGCAGGTTTTACTAGATAATGAGAGCAGTTGACGGCAGCCAGCCTTCTGCATGAAAAAACAAACAAACAGCCAATTATCTTCCCCAGAAAAGATAACAGCCACGTTTGCAGTTAGAGACATAATATAAACAGTTATAAACTTGCACATAAATACTACTTACTACTAGTGATTTATAATGAACTCTGAACCTCTTATCTGTACAACACCGTGTCCGGCTGAATCCTAACTCTGACATAGTGCAGACACCAGTGACTCTCCACTGCTATTGCCGGCAAAGTGTGTAATGCTACAGAGTTCTGACAGGATGGCATGTAAAGCTATAAACAACATGAGAGTCTAGCTAACTAACCCAATGCCTCTTTTAGGTCCCAGGCTCCAGCACCACAAAACTTAGTACCTTCAATTTAGCGCGCTCATTTCCCTGCCAGACTGAGACTCCTCTTACACTTTGCGTGGCTTGTGCTGTTTTAAGCCCAGCCCTGGCAGTCTTTCACACCCTACCCCTGGTAGTTTGCCATGCCGCCCCTAGAAACAACCCTGATGGAGGCATTGCGGCACCCACTTGATACCACAAAAATTTGCTTCACAGCTGGAATTTCTGGAAGTGCCACTGCCAGTATATACTCGGTTTGCTTACTGGTTTTTGCAATCCTAGGAACTAGTGGATTGCATGAACCGGTAAGCAAGCCGGTTGTATGCTGCCACTTCCAGAAAAAAATTCCAGATGTCAAGCTAATTTTTGTGGTGAGCCAGGTGGGTGCCAAGTCGCCGACCGTGCCACAATGCCTCCATATTATGTCTGTGTGTGCTCACTGCTCAGTCATGCAGCCATGCCCATTGCCCAGATGTTGACTGACTCACTGTTCACTTTACATCCGCCGGTCCGATCACGGTCACATTCAGACACAGGCAGCTCTGTTCCATTCTGACTCAGCTCTGTTCCACTCTTCCCGCGCCAGCAGTAGGATGAAGAGTGACGTAAGTCATGTCACGTGAGGTCACTGAGCAGACCTGATTGGCTGAGGGCTCCTGAGGCTGCTTGGAGAAAAGCCTCTATTGGGAGCGTATGAGACGAGACGCGAAGTTGCGAACAGCACCACTGGGTGGTGCTAGGCTCTTGCAGCATAAAACACAAATGAGCAAGGCATCCAATCCATGTTGAGCAATTGGAGGGCAGCTGAACGGCTGACTGCCAGTCTCCATTGCGCAATCGCTCGGGGGGTGTTGAATTTTTTTATTCATAAAAAAGACAATTTTTTTTATTTTTTATAAAATCATTATTAAAACTTTTTTTCCTTTCACTTAACTGTGTACACATAAAAAGGAGCTTTAGTTGGCAGGCTGGTATTTCAAGTCTCCGGCCATATTTGACATTCTTTCAACTAGTCTCTTCTCTAGTCTCTGCCTATTGCCTAAGCCTTAAGCCCGCCCCCTGCCTAAGCTTAAAGTACTAGACTACTACTAATCTACTGGACTCAGACTGTTAGACTATGGCTACTGATGTCAGTTGTCACACTGTCTGACTCACTACACTCACCCGGTCTCATTAGTCTCTAGCCGGCAGTCCGTCCTGGCTCCTCGTTCAGCTCAGCAGGCTTGCCATGCGGGCTTCTTTTACTGCTCTCTGCCCTCAAGACAATGCTCCTCCTCCCACCCCTCCTCCCAGTCCCACACACACACAGCTCTTAGTGTGCGAGTGTCACGTGACAGCTGGCTCCTGCACACTAAGAGCTGTGCTCTTTAAGAAGGCTATGGGCTGGCCTGTAGGTGGAGCTGCAGTCAATGCAGTTTTAAAGTGGAAAGAGCTTTTACCTATACTTCTATCTATCGCACTGCACAGCATGTGCGATAGATAGAAGTATTAGGCAAAAGACCATTCCACTTTCAGCCTAAGGCAGCCTAAATAATTAAAAACAGCAAATTTAAATGTTTTTAGTCAAAAATTGCAGTGTAGCCTGGAGGATTTTTTTATTTAAATAAGCACAAAAGGTTTAAAAATTTAATTATTTTTTTAAATTTTGTACTCTTTTTTTTTTTTTTTTTTCTTCATCAGTGGTCAGGGGGTTCAGGGGTTTCACACAGGGGGTTCACGTGCTCAAGTGCTCCTATAGAGGAGCCTCCACTGGACCTTACACAAACCTTACTTTATTGAATGCTATGTTGAATAATGGCCTGATGCTAGTAATGGCCAGTTTCCAAGGCTCAATATGATATAAATTCTCTTTAACTATACTCTGAGTCTTGGGTTATAGCATAGATCTCCGCTCATATTCGGTGCAATATGACAATTTAGTCCCAATTGGACAGTTTGTTAATCTAAGTATAGATTGTACCATGATGAAAATTTAAATGTAAAACGAGTATACATAAGCTTTTTTCCTTTTTTTTCTAACTTACGTCAGTATAGGGGCTTTTCCCCTAATTCAGTGTTCTCTATCTGTTATAAAATTTATATCAATTTGTTATAAATAAGTGTTCTCGGGTTCTTTTGTGACTCTAGGTAACACTTTAGTTATCCTTTTTTAGGACTAAACATCTAGTGCAGTACTTATTATCCTATAGTTTTCATCCTTCTACTTTTTCTAAGTACTCTTTCCCCTCTATTTGAACCTACCCTTTTTTTTTTTCCTCAGCCATGCAGTGTAGACCCAGTAAATTTGGGGACCATTCAATCAACCTTACTACAATCAACGCTAAGGGTCTAAACGACCCGGGCAAACGCTCCATTGCTTTTAAAGAATTGAACAAACTGCAGAGTCATGTAATTTTCTTACAGGAAACTCACTATCGGAAAGGTAGGGAACCTAGATGGCATAATACCCAGTTTCCCACTGCTTATTTTGCCTCGGGACAAAGCAAAAAAGGAGGAGTGGGCATTGTTTTCCACAAAACAGTACCATTTAATTTGACACATATTGAAAGGGATCCAGATGGGCGCTACATTATTATGGTAGGCACTCTGGGCACTATATCACATTAGCCTCAGTCTACTCTCCTAGTCAGGGTCAAGAGTCATTTTTTAATAATGTTCGCGACCTACTACTAGAACACTCTAGAGGAATCACTTATCTAGCTGGCGATTTTAATATTGTTGCCGATCCACTAGTTGACACTTCTAGGGGGGTCACCTGCACACCATCCTCTATGATAAATCATGTCAATACCTAGCAAACCTTGCTTTACATGATGTCTGGCGCACCCTACACCCCACCCTCTAGAGATTACTCATTCTACTCAATCCCACATAATAGCTACTCTAGGATTGACCACATATATACAGACTCCTGCGGTTTATCCAATACACATCACAGCGACATAGGCCACATTTCTTGGTCTGACCATGCCCCGGTCTCCTGCTCGATCCTGTGGCCAGATATCCCTATTACCCAAAACACATGGAGACTAGATGAAACCTTGTTAGACAATCCATTACTCTACTCTGACATGCAGAAGATAATTCGAGAATATTTCGAGACTAACACTTTTCCTTCCTCTTCTAAAGCTATTATCTGGGAAGCCCATAAAACAGTTATTAGGGGGGGCTCTAATAAAGCATAAGGCATTTCTTAATAGGCAATATAGGGTCAAATACCTCAATCTTCAAACTAGACTAGGTTCTCTAGAAGCTAAACATAAAGATCTCCCATCTTGCATTGAAACTACAACCCAACTAAAAAAAACAAGACTTGAATTTCAAAAACATCTAACAGAATCTCACCAAAAGAAAGCTTTGTACCTCAAACAACATTACTATGAGGGGGGCAATAAGCCGGGCAGAATCTTGGTGAGAACCCTTAAAAGGAGACAGCTCTGCACTTACATACATTCCATTAAATCCAGAGATGGACATATATTCTGCAGTAGCGATCAAATAGCGAGGGTTCCATGGCTATTATCACTCTCTGTATAATATACATGAACCTACTTTAGCGACCTCCCAGGGAGAAACTACACCATCTCAGGAAACCTTAATTAGCTCCTATCTGGAGGACATCGACCTCCCCTCCCTCTCTAGGGAGGATTCCGGTGCTCTGGACTCCCTGATATCTGTAGAAGAACTTTACGAGGCCATCAAGGGCTGCCTAGGAGGCAAGAGCCCAGGTCCCGATGGATTTTCTTCAGTATATTATAAAAAGTTTAAGGAAATCTTGGCAGGCCCTCTATTGGACCTTTTTAATGGTCTTCGTGACGATCCTAATTTATCCAGAGTCCTCCTAGAGGCTCATAAAATGGTCCTACCCAAACGGGAAAAGCTGCAGACTCTCCTAGCCACTTCAGGCCTATTTCTTAAATCAACTCTGATATAAAAATATAGGCAAAAATCCTAGCAAACAGACTCAACAAACATTTGCCTAACCTACGGCTAGATTTAGAGTTTTGTCGGTAACGACCCGCGTAGCTAACGTCGGCTTTTTTCTGGCCGCACCATAAAAATAACTCTGGTATTGAGAGTCCACATAAAGGCTGCGTTAGGCTCCAAGAAAGGAGCGTAGAGCATATTTAACGCAGCTTCAACTCTTGATACCAGAGTTGCTTACACAAGCGGCCAGCCTCAAAAACGTGCTCGTGCACGATTCCCCCATAGAAAACAATGGGGCTGTTTGAGCTGAAAAAAAACCTAACACCTGCAAAAAAGCCGGGTTCAGCTCCTAACGCAGCCCCATTGTTTGCTATGCGGAAACACTTCCTACGTCTGCACCTAACACTCTAACATGTACCCCGAGTCTAAACACCCCTAGCCTTACATTTATTAACCCCTAATCTGCCGCCCCCCCCTATCGCTGACCCCTGCATATTATTATTAACCCCTAATCTGCCGCTCCGTAAACCGCCGCTACTTACCTTATCCCTATGTACCCCTAATCTGCTGCCCTAACATCGCCGACACCTAACTTCAATTATTAACCCCTAATCTGCCGACTGGAGCTCACCGCTATTCTAATAAATGTATTAACCCCTAAAGCTAAGTCTAACCCTAACACTAACACCCCCCTAAGTTAAATATAATTTTAATCTAACGAAATTAATTAACTCTTATTAAATAAATTATTCCTATTTAAAGCTAAATACTTACCTGTAAAATAAATCCTAATATAGCTACAATATAAATTATAATTATATTATATCTATTTTAGGATTAATATTTATTTTAACCAGATACAATAGCTATTAAATAGTTAAGAACTATTTAATAGCTAAAATAGTTAAAATAATTACAAAATTACCTGTAAAATAAATCCTAACCTAAGTTACAATTAAACCTAACACTACACTATCAATAAATTAATTAAATAAAATACCTATAATTATCTACAATTAAACCTAACACTACACCATCAATAAATAAATTAAATACAATACCTACAAATAACTACAATGAAATAATCTAAAGTACAAAAAATAAAAAAGAACTAAGTTACAAAAAATAAAAAAATATTTACAAACATAAGAAAAATATTACAACAATTTTAAACTAATTACACCTACTCTAAGCCCCCTAATAAAATAACAAAGCCCCCCCCCAAAAAAAAATGCCCTACCCGATTCTAAATTACTAAAGTTCAAAGCTCTTTTACCTTACCAGCCCTGAACAGGGCCCTTTGTGGGGCATGCCCCAAGAAGTTCAGCTCTTTTGCCTGTAAAAAAAAACATACAATACCCCCCCCCAACATTACAACCCACCACCCACATACACCTAATCTAACCCAAACCCCCCCTTAAATAAACCTAACACTAAGCCCCTGAAGATCTTCCTACCTTATCTTCACTATACCAGGTTCACCGATCGATCCAGAAGAGCTCCTCCGATGTCCTGATTCAAGCCCAAGCGGGGGGCTGAAGAGGTCCATGATCCGGCTGAAGTCTTCATCCAAGCGGGGCAGAAGAGGTCTTCCATCCGATTGAAGTCTTCATCCAAGCGGGATCTTCTATGGTCATCCATCCGGAGCGGAGCGGCAGGATCCTGAAGACCTCTGACGCGGAACATCCATCCTGGCCGACGACTGAACGACGAATGACTGTTCCTTTAAATGACGTCATCCAAGCCATCCATTAGATTAGGGGTATGTGGGTGGTGGGTTGTAATGTTGGGGGGGGGGTATTGTATGTTTTTTTTTACAGGCAAAAGAGCTGAACTTCTTGGGGCATGCCCCGCAAAGGGCCCTGTTCAGGGCTGGTAAGGTAAAAGAGCTTTGAACTTTAGTAATCTAGAATAGGGTAGGGAATTTTTTTATTTTGGGGGTCTTTGTTATTTTATTAGGGGGCTTAGAGTAGGTGTAATTAGTTTAAAATTGTTGTAATATTTTTCTTATGTTTGTAAATATTTTTTTATTTTTTGTAACTTAGTTCTTTTTTATTTTTTGTACTTTAGTTAGTTTATTTCATTGTAGTTATTTGTAGGTATTTTATGTAATTAATTTATTGATAGTGTAGTGTTAGGTTTAATTGTAACTTAGGTTAGGATTTATTTTACAGGTAAATTTGTAATTATTTTAACTATTTTAGCTATTAAATAGTTCTTAACTATTTAATAGCTATTGTACCTGGTTAAAATAAATACAAAGTTACCTGTAAAATAAATATTAATCCGAAAATAGCTATAATATAATTATAATTTATATTGTAGCTATATTAGGATTTATTTTACAGGTAAGTATTTAGCTTTAAATAGGAATTATTTATTTAATAAGAGATAATTAATTTCGTTAGATGTAAATTATATTTAACTTAGGGGGGTGTTAGTGTTAGGGTTAGACTTAGCTTTAGGGGTTAATACATTTATTAGAATAGCGGTGAGCTCCAGTCGGCAGATTAGGGGTTAATAATTGAAGTTAGGTGTCGGCGATGTTAGGGAGGGCAGATTAGGGGTTAATACTATTTATTATAGGGTTAGTGAGGCGGATTAGGGGTTAATAACTTTATTATAGTAGCGCTCAGGTCCGCTCGGCAGATTAGGGGTTAATAAGTGTAGGTAGCTGGCGGCGACGTTGTGGGGGGCAGGTTAGGGGTTAATAAATATAATATAGGGGTCGGCGGTGTTAGGGGCAGCAGATTAGGGGTACATAAGTATAACGTAGGTGGCGGTCGGCAGATTAGGGGTTAAAAAAATTTAATCGAGTTGCGGCGATGTGGGGGGACCTCGGTTTAGGGGTACATAGGTAGTTTATGGGTGTTAGTGTACTTTAGAGTACAGTAGTTAAGAGCTTTATGAACCGGCGTTAGCCCAGAAAGCTCTTAACTACTGACTTTTTTCCTGCGGCTGGAGTTTTGTCGTTAGATGTCTAACGCTCACTTCAGACACGACTCTAAATACCGGAGTTAGAAAAATCCCATTGAAAACATAGGATACGCAATTGACGTAAGGGGATCTGCGGTATGGAAAAGTCGCGGCTGAAAAGTGAGCGTTAGACCCTTTTTTTAATGACTCCAAATACCGGAGGTAGCCTAAAACCAGCGTTAGGAGCCTCTAACGCTGGTTTTCACGGCTACCGCCCAACTCTAAATCTAGGCCCTAATCTGCATTGACCAGGTAGGTTTTGTCCCGGGCCGTGAGGCAAGGGACAATACTTTCAGAGTCACCCAACTAATAAATCACACCAGGGTTTCCGGATGTCCTCTAATGCTCTTCTCCACCGTCGCGGAGAAGGCCTTTGATAGGGTTAATTGGTCTTTTCTGCGTCGAGTCTTAGAGAAAATGGGGTTTGGGAAAGCCTTTGTGAACACGGTATTAGCACTTTACTCAAAGCCGAGCGCCAAAATTAGAATCAATGGAACACTATCTGATTCATTCAAAATTAGCAATGGGACTCAGCAGGGTTGCCCACTGTCCCTTCTGCTTTTCACTTTAACTATTGAAGTTTTAGCTCATAAAGTGAGACTTAACCGTAACATCAAGGGTATAGTGGCAGGTGACAGGGAGCATAAGCAGGCTTTATATGCCGCCGATGTCCTTTATACGCTAACTAACGCGTCGGAATCTATCCCAGAGCTCCTGAAGGAAATTAGGGCATACGGCGAGGTATCAAACTTCTCCCTTAATTTTAGTAAATCGGAACTCCTAAATATTAATACCAGCCCTGAGGTGGTGCAACAACTACAGCACAACTTCAATATAACCGTGGCAAATAAGAGGCTTAAATATTTAAGCATTTATTTAACTCCTGACCCCTCGGACCTCTTTAAATTTAATTATATCCCTTTGAAGAGCGACATCACGGCCGACCTCTCTTCCTGGAAGTCTAGGCCAATCTCTTGGTTGGGTAGAGTAGGTGTTATCAAGATGAACATTCTTCCCCGAATACTGTACCTCCTCCAAACTTTACCCATTGCACTTTCCAAAAGCTATATCACTCAACTGCAGAATATAATTGAACAATGCGTCTGGGCCAACATTAAACCCAGAATACCCAAACGCACCATGTATTTACCAAGAGATAGGGGGGATTGGGTCTACCAGATATCACCTCATACAAGCAGGTGATAGGCTTGCAAAGAATAGCAGAATAGGCGCAGAACTCATCAACCAAAGCGTGGATCGACTTAGATAGACAGATCTTTAAAATAAACAATATGGGAACTCTCGCCTGGCTTCTGCCCCCGCAGCGCCCCCTCGCAGTCTCTAAATATCATTTGATAGAAGAAACACTCAATGTATGGGACAAGACCATAGCCACTTCTTCACATATATCCACTAGACACTCCCCATTGACACCTATTTTGAAAATCCAGAGAGTCCATACCATAATAGAGGCATATATAAAATTGATCCATATAAAATCAAAGAGGGATCTGTTTTTGGAATAGTAGAAAATGGGAGGGTCGCACCACAGGCAGAACTAGGAAACTCACAACCCACGATTTTCTCCTCCTGGTTGCACTACCGTCAGTTGCTACATTTTATTACAAGCCACAAATATAGACAAGAGATGGGTAGAACACTCACAACTTTTGAGAAACTCTGTGTAACAGATGGGACGCCCAAGCACATGATATCTCTACTATACAAATTGACAATCCTCCAAGACACTGACTTACTGCCGACATACACAAAGCGTTGGATGGATGAGTTAGGCTTAGATTCTGAACCAGAGCCCTGGTTAAGGGTTTTTAGATTAATTAAGAAATCTTCAGTATCATCTATCATTCAAGAAACACACATTAAGTACATGAGTAGGTGGTACCTGACCCCCTTAAGACTCCATAAGATTTTTCCATCCCTGAGCCCTCTATGTTGGATGGGGTGTGGGGAGAGCAGTTCAATCTTACACATTTGGTGGCACTGCCCTTGTCTATCGTCCTTTTGGACGGGTGTTTTGAAAAAGATGAGGGAAACCCTAAACCTTGATATCCCAAACACACCTAACATTTTGTTATTTATCTCCCTACCTAAGACACAGAGCATTGCACATCTCTCCCTCTTGCTAATAATGATTACCAGTGCAAAAAAACTAATCCCAAAGAAATGGAAGTCTCAAAGCCCCCCCACTTTAGAGGAGTGGCATGCTCAGGTCAGGTGGCGGACGTTCTGCTTTTGGAAAGGTATCATTACCTTAAAAACCATAACCTCGAGCTGTATGAATTGGTATTGGCTTTATGGCATGGCACGATCTAAGGCACTCATGTTCATTTCCATCCAGACTGATCTACTGCTGAGTTTTTTTTTCTTCTTCTTCTTCTTCTTCTTCTCCTCTTTCAATCTTTTGCTCCCTACTATGGGCCCCCCTTCTCCTTACCTATTATACCTTTAGTACTGTGCTACAATGATAGAACTTAAGTTTGAAAAACTTACCTACATCTACAATTGCTCATTCCGAGGGTAAGCCCGGCGGTTTGGGCACGATATATTATGAAGTGAAAACATTTTGTATCTATCTTCTTTTGGTTTCATATACATTTACCACAGCTGTTATGAATATTTTGTCTGTTTATCTACTGTACAAGTTCGCAGCTATGTCATTTTTGTATTTATTCACTTCAATAAAGCCTTTTGAAAAAAAAAAAAAAAGATTTTCCAGACCTATTACCACTGACACATTCGCCAACTCTTCTGCCCCCAAAATTCGAGACCTTATATACCAATATCAGCTCTTTGACATATGGAGATCCATGCACCCAACGGATAGAGATTACTCATACTTATCCCCAACGCATAAATCATACTCACACTTGGATTACCTTTTTACTGACTCCTGGACTGTAAATGGAGTCCAAGGCGCCAAAATGTCCTCTGGTTTATGGTTGGATCATGACTCAGTCTCATTTATTTTTCCAGGGAACACGACTCTTTCATCTAGACCGATGTGGAAGTTCCTTCAAACGCTCTGGTCTAAACTACTCTTCCTTAGTTCGCTACAGGAGACAGTTAGGGACTATCTCTTAAACAACTCAAAAGGGGAGACTTCACACCAAATTAGAAGGGCAGCCTTAAAGTCATATATTAGGGGATTTTGTATAAATACTATGGAAAAGATTAAAAGAGAAAGGGGAGCCCCTCTAGGTAAACTAGTATGTGATTTTAGGCAAATGGACAGATTAAATAAATCAAACCCCACACCAACTTTATCTGATAAAATACTCCGCCTCAAATAAATTATTAAAGTTAGAGAACTTCAGAGAGTTCAAGAGGCCGCGACACGATTCAAACAACTAAAGTATTCTAAGAGCAATAAGGCAGATAAACTCCTAGCCAAAAAACTTAGACAGAGAGCAGCAGTCGCGATAATCCCACTTATTACACATAATGGCCAATGGCTATTTGCGGAATATTACACTAAACTTACACTAAACTTTATGACATAAAGGGAAATGAAAACCCTAGGGCATTATCGCCGCAAGAGATTTCTGCCTTTGACAGAATCAGATGGGAATATGTGTGGGAGGTCATTCATTCATTTGGGATACCTGATCCCTTCATCCTAGCTATTAAAGCACTATATTCTGCTCCATACGCTCATGTAAGAGGGTTGGGATTCTGCTCCCCTGAATTTTCAATTTTCAATGGGACAAGTCAGGGGTGTCCACTCTCACCACTTATTTTTGCCTTGGTGATGGAACTGCTTGCAAAAGCAATTAGGCAATCTACAACAATAGAGGGCATTCCTCTCACAACCCCTCATGAGAAAATAGTTTTGTTTGCCGATGATGTCACCCTCCTATTGACAGATCCGCTAAAATCCATGCCAGCAGTCTTCAATTTGATAGATTACTATAAAATGAATTACAAAAAAACTGAGTCATATCCCATTCACATAGAACAGCCCACCTTAAGAAAATTACAGTCCATATATCCATTCACCTGGTCATTACGTCATCTCAAACACTTGGGTATATTCCTAAGTGCAGAGACGGACCACACCCTGCAAAAGAACTATGAGGCCCCGATTGAAGACTTCAAATTACTATTAGAGAAGTGGCACTTCAAAGAACTATCTTGGTTGGGTAGAGTGCCAAAAGTATTATATTTATTCTGGTGCATTCTGCTTAATGTCCCACACTCTACGTTATATGAAATCCATAAATTATTTTCAAATTATATCTGGCAAAATAAAGCACATAGGATTGCTTATAATATTTTACAGAGGCCCTACTCTAAAGGGGGTATTGCGGTCCCTAACATCTTTACTTACTATGAAGCTGGACGGTTATCACATATCACGGAGTGGGGTCTCAAGGGGGATAAACCAGGGTGGTACCTTTTAGAAACTGCTCGTGTACCTGCTGATTTAGGATTAGCTGACATAATTTGGGTCCCCAATATGAAAAATCTCACATCTAATATCCATAACACAATTGTGAAACACAACCTCTTACTATGGCAAAGTCTGAGAAGCCGTTCATTGATCACCCCCCACCCTTCCCCAACCCACCATCTACCAGGCTTATTTTGGGATTTGGCTAACATCCATACAAGAGACTGGAAGCTAAAGGGATTTGAGGTTAATGCCGATTTGTAGGACCAAAGTTCAACACTCACTGCAAACCTGATAGCTCTTAGATTTGACCCAGTTCCTTCTTGGTTGCCATTCAAATGTCTCTGAGTCCTCAGTTTCTTGAAGTCCTGGGGGTTTCCCACAAACTCCACCAGGAAAGACACTCCGTGGGAGAGTCATTGGATAAGTGGATCCAAACTCTCCAATCCTCTTAATGTCCACTATAATTTTCTCTTATCAGATCTCATTCCGGGGCTACCATGGTAATATAGAACATGGAGTAAAGAAATGGGCACCACCTTCTCCAACCAAGATTGGGATAAGGCTGTTTCTCTTACTAAAAAAACTGCATTGTATTTCCATGTTGGAGGTATATCTTAAACTACTATTGAAATGGCATAGAACTCCGACCAGATTAGTTAGAATGTACCAGATGACCTCACCTCTATGTTGGCGGGGATGTGGATCTTTAGGTTCAGACTTACATATATGGTGGGGATGCCCCACACTCGGTCCATTGTGGGAAGATATTGGGAGACTGTGTGAATCCTTAGAGCTTATATCCTCAATATCGCCTTGCAACGCCCTACTACACATTATAGAAAACACGGTTCCCGATGCGTCAAAGAGGCTGTTGATTTGTATATTTACGGCTTCCAAATTATGTATAGCTCGGGTGTGGAAGAAGCCCGACCCTCCACGTCTGATTGAGATTAGTGTAATGGTTGATTACATGGCTACGATAGAAAAATACTTCTTTAACTCCATTGACCAAATGGAAAAAATATTGTCAGATTTGGGACACCTGGCTAAACAAATAGGCGACCCTAATCCTTTGTTTTTTTGGTTTTTTTTTCCCTCTCTTTCCCTCTCATCCTCTCCTGCCCCCATTTGACCCCATACACCCCCTCTCCCTTGCCTGTCGACCTATATTCAGCTTGCAGGTTTTGATTCTTCTATGTTACAGATCTTAGGACATTACTTGATGTCGCACACTTTCAATATCAAATCAGCCTAGGCATATAAAAAAGCGATTTGCCACATCATCATTTTTGGGATGCTTACTCTTTTATTATTAAACACTTAAATTCTTTTGTTGAAAATGTGACATGAGATTGATGTTCATAATATGTTTGTTTTCACTGTAATTAAAATATGTAATTTTACACAAAAAAAAAAAGAAAAAAAAAAGAATGTAACCAGACTGTAAGTTCTCATAATTAAAAGGACTACAACATAAAAATTAAACTTTCATTATTCAGACAGAGTGTGCCATTTTCTCTTTTACTCTTATTATCTAATTTGCTGTATTCTCTTGGCATCCTTTTTTCATAACCATACCCAGGTAGGCTCAGGAGCTGGTCGGTGTTAGTGCATCGATAGCTACTCCTATAACAAAAGGATACCAAAAGAATGAAGCAAATTTAAAAGTTGTTTAAAATTGTATGCACTATGTGAATCATTAAAGACAAAATTGGGTTTCATTTTCCTATAAATAACACCATTTTCTTTCCTAAGATATGGAGAGTCCATGACCTAATCAATTACTAGTGGGAATATCACTCCTGGCCAGCAGGAGGAGGCAAAGATCACCACAGCAAAGCTGTTAAGTATCACTCCCCTTCCCACAATCCCTAGTCATTCTCTTTGCCTTTGACAATGGAGGAGGTGAAGTTTTGGTGTCTGAAGAAAATTGGATTTCTTTTTGCTGCAAGCAAGATTTCTTTGGGTACAGCTGTAGTCCACGTCAATCTTTTCAGTAGAGTAGTGGTGGCTTTAAAGCAGTTAAGAACTTGTAAGGTGGGCCTTGCTGCATTTTCCTAACATTTTGCTGCCCTAGTATAGAAAGCCAGAGTAGGTTTACTCTGTTCTTTCTTTTTTCTACAGGTCTCTGTGAGGTGTATGTGTCCTCTCACACCGCGTAAGCTGTCCTCCTGCCTGATGGCTAGACGTAAGTGCTCCTTGTCTTCTAGGTATGAAGACTGCACTTAAGAAGACAGTTAGCTATATAGAGTGGAGTTCTGGGACTCCCTATAGTTAACTCTGCAAACATTTATTGGGACTTATTAATCCTTTAGGCTATAGGATTATTATGGGTAGGTGCAAGCACTTTTGTATGTGGGACTCACATTATGTAAAAGAGCTGTGTGTGTTTCTACTGGGCGCAGTAGTTATTATGATTCTCTCAAAGACAAGTTGTCAGTGATTTTTAGTGTGTCAATACGGCTGTTGATTAAGCCGTTTTTAGGAAGCCGGTCGCATGTCAGTTAGAGCAGCTGGGATGCGTACAGATGGAATGAGGGAGACTGTTTGTTTATATGACATGTATGGATTTCAGCTATGGCTCTGTGTAATTTCATTTAGACCCTTTTTCCCGGCAGAGAAACACACGTTTTATGCTATACTGTGCAGTTCCTGTTCAGTGTAGGGTTTGCGGTCACATGACACGCATCCCGAATGCTCAGAGGAGCGGCACCATTCCTCCTATCTTCTGTGTCAGTTTGCTGTGGCAAGCCTAGCTACATGTCAAATCTGGTCTTTTGGTCTCCCAGTACATCGGATCTTCTCCTAGTAGTGCCATTAGGCACCTCAGTATATCTGAGGTGTAGAGGTGCTGTAGGAGTTTTAGTTTATTGCCTATATTGCGCATATAACGTATCCATAAATTTAAAGTGAAGTGCTTTTTTTCTACAAATTTGTTTTAATTTGTGGGAAATTTGCTATTAAACTTTTGGTCAGGGAATCTGAAGATATTTCACACAAATGTGTATTGTGCCCATGCAATTTTGCGACTTGTTTAGTTTCAAAACTAAAGTATAAGAATAAAATATTGCCCTCTGAGCCAAATATTTCTCAGCGTGATGCTGTTCAGGCAATGCCACAGCTTTCTCCTTAAAGGTCCCAAGCCTTTATGGCGTCACATACAGTGCCCTGCAGTTTCTCTCAGCCTCCTGGATGAGTTTTATTTGCCTGTAGAAATTGCTGCCCTGGTATCTTCTGCAGTGAAATCTCAGATTCGGACAGTTTAATTCCTTCATCTGATGCTGAAGTAACCTTCAGATTTAAGCTTGAATACCTTTGTGTATTGTTAAAGGAGGTTTTGGCTACTTTGAATGATTCCGATACTCCTGTCGTTGTCAGCCCTAAGAAATCTAGTAAACTTAATAAATACTACGATGTTCCTTCCTCTGTGTAAGTATTTCCTGTTCCAGATCGTGCAACGGACATTTTTGCACAGGAATGGGAGGAGCCAGGGATACCTTTTTCCCCATCTCCTGTATTTAAAAAGATGTTTCCTGTCGCTGACGCCATTAAAGATCATTGTGCACGGTGCCTAAAGTAGAAGGGGCCATTTGTACTCTGGCTAAGATAACTACTGTTCCTATAGAGGATAGCTGCTCTTTTAAGGATCCAATGGACAAAAAAAAAAGCGGAGGCTTATTTGAAGAATATATAGTCTTCCAATGGCAGGTTGTGTTGTCTCTGTGTCAAGTGCGGGATCTTATTGGGGCTATGCCTTGTCTGATTAAATTTTGGTAGAGTCTCCTTTCTCAGGTTGCCCTCTCTCATAAGTCTGATGAGGAGGATACGTCTGTATCCTCTGAGGGTGAAATCTCAGATTCGGACAGTTTAATTCCTTCATCTGATGCTGAAGTAACCTTCAGATTTAAGCTTGAATACCTTTGTGTATTGTTAAGGGAGGTTTTGGCTACTTTGAACGATTCCGATACTCCTGTCGTTGTCAGCCCTAAGAAATCTAGTAAACTTAATAAATGCTACAATGTTCCTTCCTCTGTGGAAGTATTTCCTGTTCCAGATCGTGCAACGGACATTTTTGCACAGGAATGGGAGGAGCCAGGGATACCTTTTTCCCCGTCTCCTGTATTTAAAAAGATGTTTCCTGTTGCTGACGCCATTAAAGATCATGGCGCATGGTGCCTAAAGTAGAAGGGGCCATTTCTACTCTGGCTAAGATAACTACTGTTCCTATAGAGGATAGCTGCTCTTTTAAGTATCCAATGGACAAAAAAAAAAGTGGAGGCTTATTTGAAGAAGATATAGTCTTCCAATGGCAGGTTGTGTTGTCAAGTGCGGGATCTTATTGGGGCGATGCCTTGTCTGATTAAATTTTGGTACAGTCTCCTTTGGAGGAGATTCAAGCTGGATTGAGGCTCTCATACTAGCCAATTCTTTTATTTCTAATGCTCCCATGCAAGTTTTTAGACTGGGAGTCAAGATATCTGACTTCTCTGTCTTAGCCACAGGCTGGTGTGGCTAAAATCTTGTTTTTGGCACTTCCTTACAAGGGTGAGACCTTGTTTGTGTCTGGTCTGGCAGAAATAATTACAGACCTAAGGGACATCATTTTATATCCTTCGTAACTTCAAGGAAATTATTCTACCCAATAAGTCTTGAAACTAGGGGAAGCTATCTTGGGGGGCAGACTGTCTCTGTTTTATCCAGTATGGATATGAGATGTCCCAGATTCCTGGGCTGTGGACATCTCAGGGTTACAGAATAGAATTCACAACTTTTCCTCCCAGGGGCAAGTTTCACCTCTCATGTTTATCTTTAGACCAGATAAAAAGAGAGGCAACAAGTTTATCAGGGTACTATCCTTCAAAATGGAAACCATTTGTTCCATTCTTCCTTTGGTCCAAGAGGGTCAGTTCATGACGACCATAGACTTGAAGGATGTGTATCTTCATGTTCCCATACTAGGGATCATCATAAGTTCCTGAGATTCGTCTTGCTAGACAAACACTTTCAGTTTGTGGCTCTTTTGTTTGGCATTGCCACAGCTCCCAGAAGGGTTCTGGGGGCTCTCTTGGCAGTGATCAGGTCTCGAGGAATTGCAATGGCGCCCTACTAATACTTGGACGACATACTGGTTCAGATGCCATCTTTTCAACAAACAAACTCTCATACAGAGATTGTGTTGTCTTTTCTACGTTTCAAGTGAAAAAGTTATGGAGATTAGGCGCTTAATCTGCAAAGGGATACAGGTGTGTATGGAAGTCGTTAGCTAAATATGTAGAAAAAACTGGACCTTGGACAGAATAAGTGAAAAATTCTTCTACAATTTATTTTCAAAATAAAAACATGTTAATACCAAGATAAAATAAATCACAATCCCTAACTGTTGCAACACTATATCGAGCAATTCATAAAATTTCTAAAATTCAGATATACATTTGTTTCATACACCAATAAAAGGATTTATCTGTTCTTTTGTATCCTTTGTTCAAAGATTTTAGATAGAATGTATTCTTTTATTTCAACACAATTAATAATATTTGTCTCTATTCGATATTTTATATCTATATTTCATCAACTTTAAAATTACAAATATGTAGCAAAAACTAACAATTAGTTAAAACAATTTAAATGCAAGGCTGATTACAAATGGCTGTTTACTTATATTGGTTGTAATTTTGTGTATCTAAAAAGTTCATCAAAGCATTTGTAAGTAAATGGAGATAAATTACTGAGGGCTGTGTTCTTTATCCTTATATTTATGTTGTGATAAATTACGGTTTCACAGTTACCTCTTCGTATCCTCAGTGAGCTTAATTTGTAGAAAAGGAATGTTCCAAGCAGTGTTTAGGGGTGATTTTCTTACCCTCTCTTGTGAGCTATTACTACTCACGGCTTCCCGGCGGTTCCTATGTCTCCTCAGTTTGACTCTCAGACAAGGGGGTTCCGGTAGGTAATTTTCCTTTGTGTTACCTTGTCACTGGTCCTTGTAGGAAGTGTTCTGATTACAGCACCAAACTTTAGACAATCCTTTTGTTTCTGTAACTTGCGCAAGTTAGCTATTCTGTTTGTAGTTCCTCAATCTCCTGCACTTAAGTACTTCTGTACGCAGGAAAAAAACAGGCTTTTTCTTTCTTGGTGTTCACACAGATATCAACATGTTTCGCCAGCAACCCTGGCTTTATCAAGATCTTGATAAA
The DNA here is from genome assembly GCF_027579735.1 of Bombina bombina. Taxonomy (NCBI): domain Eukaryota; kingdom Metazoa; phylum Chordata; class Amphibia; order Anura; family Bombinatoridae; genus Bombina; species Bombina bombina. Next base: position 1,211,118,638 of record NC_069499.1, on the reverse strand, counting down.
GCCAGGGTTGCTGGCGAAACATTCTGATATCTGTGTGAACACCAAGAAAAAAAAAGCCTGTTTTTTTCCTGTGTACAGAAGTACTTAAGAACTCAGAATTCCATATTCCAGGAGTGGACAACTGTGAAGCAGATTTCCTGAGCATACAGGCATTTCATCCCGGGGAGTGGGCTCTCCATCCGGAAGTGTTCTCCAGGTTAACCCTCAAATTGGGGGTGCTGGAGTTGGATCTGATGGTGTCTCGGCAGAACCCCAAGTTTCTAAGCTATCATTCTAGGTCAAGAGATCCACAGGCCACCCTGATAGATGCTCTGGCGGTTCCTTGGGATTTTAGTCTGGCATATCTGTTTCCTCCGTTTGCTCTCCTTCCATGAGTCATTGCTTGTATCCAACAGGAGAGAGCATTGATAATTCGAATAGCTCCTGCATGGCCTTGCAGGATCTGGTATGCAGACCTAGTGAAGTTGTCTTCTCTTCCTCTTTGGAGGTTGACTCTGAGGAAGGACCTTTTAACTAGGAGACCTTTCCTTTATTCAAATCTCATTTCTCCGAAGCTGACTGCTTGAAGATTAAATGCTTAGTTCTGTCTAAGCGTCATTTTTTCTGAGTCGGTCATTGAGACCATGATTCAGGCTCGCAAGCCTGTTACCAGAAAGTTTTACCATAAGGTGAGGCATAAAACTTTTATTGGTGTGAATATAAGGGCTACTCCTGGAGTAGGATCAGGACTCCTAGGATTTTACCTTTTCTCTAGGAAGGTCTGGAGAAAGGATTATTAGCCACTTCTCTGAAGGGTCAGATTTCTGTATTATGTAATCTTTTTGTCAGGCTCTGGTCAAAATCAGGCCTGGGTTTAATTCTGTTGCTCCTCCTTGGAGCCTTAATCTTATTCTTATGTTTTGCAGTAGGCTCTGTTTGAGCCATTGCATTCCATAGATATTAAGTTGTTATCTTGGAAGTTTTTGTTTCTTATTGCTATTCCTTCTGCTCAGAGAGTATCTGAACTCTCGGCATTGCAGTGTGATTTGTGTTACCTTATATTTCATGCTGATAAGGCGGTTCTTAGTTCTAAGTTGGGTTCTCTTCCTAAAGTTGTTTTGGATAGAAATTTTAATCAGGAACTTGTTGTTCCTTCTCTATGTCCTAAGGAACGTTTGTTGGATGTTGTGCATGCTCTAAGATTTTACCTACAGGAGACTAAGAATTTTCGCCAGTCCTCTGCCCTGTTTGGTCGTTTCTCTGGAAAGTGTAAAGGTCAGAAGGCTACTGTTACTTTCTTTTCCTCTGGTTGTGAAGTATGCTTCGTTATGCATAAGGGCCGGGGCTGCTGGTCAGCAGCCTCCTGAGAGTATTACAGCTCAATCCACGAGGGCCATCTCCTCTTCTTGGGCTTTCAAATATGATGCTTCTGTGGAACAGGTTTGCAAGGCTGCAACTTGATCCTCTCTGCATACTTTTTTCAAAAATTATCAAATTTGATACTTTTGCCTTGGCTGAGTCTTCTTTTGGGAGAAAAGTTCTTCAATCGGTGGTGCCTTCTGTTTAGGTCTGCCTGTCTTGTTCTCCCTCCTCTAGCTTGGGTATTGGTTCCCACTAGTAATTGATGACGTTGTGGACTCTCCATATCTAGGAAAGAAAACAAAAATGTATGCTTACCTGATAAATGTATTTATTTCCAGATAGAGAGTCCACGACCCCACCCTTAAATTTAAGACAGTTATTTTTAACTAAACCTCAGGCACCTCTACACCTTTGTGTTATTCCTTTTTTCCATTTCCCTTCGGTCGAATGACTGTGAATTGTGGGAAGGGGAGTGATACTTAAAGGGACACTGAACCCAAATTTTTTCTTTCATGATTCAGATAGAGCATGAAATTTTAATCAACTTTCCAATGTACTACTATTATCAATTTTTCTTTGTTCTCTTGCTATCTTTATTTTAAAAGCAGGAATGTTAATCTTAGCAGCCAGCCCATTTTAGGTTCAGCACCATGGATAGCGCTTGCTTATTGGAGGCTTACATTTACCTACCAATAAGCAAGCATAACCCAGGTTCTCAACCACACATGGGCCGGCTCCTATGCATCACATTCCTGCTTTTTAAATAAAGATAGCAAAAGAGTGAAGAAAAATAATAGGAGTAAATTAGAAAGTTGCTTAAAATTGCATGCTCTATTTGAATAATGAAATAAAATATATGGGTTTAGTGTCCCTTTAACAGCTTTGCTGTGGTGCCCTTTGCCTCCTCCTGCTGGCCAGGAGTGATATTCCCACTAGTCGTGGACTCTCCATATCCAGAAAGAAATACATTTATCAGGTAAGCATAAATTTTGTTTTTTAACTCATGTAACCTGTTGATCGCCTAGAGAGACACTATATATACATATACATATATATATATATATATATATATATATATATATAAATAAAAAAAATAAAAAAATATATATATATATATATATATATATATATATATATATATAACACACAGAGAAAACCCAGCACTCACTTACAAGCTCTCAGCTAAGATTTAAGAGCAAAAATAGAAAGGTTAGTTACTGCATCTGGCCAAATGGGACAAGCCCAGGTACCTCGTCATGGTCCTTTCCAATACCTGGGACCCTAAAACAGCCACACAATGCAAGCTTTCAAATCCAAACAAACTGGGAACAAGGGAAGGGTGCACAGGCATATGCAATCACCCTAGACATATACAAAACATGGAAGGGAACTGCACTCTCATACCGGACCGGGTACACATCCCATGACCCTGCAACATGCTCAGCCCTGGGTGCCACTGGCACTCACAGGAATCTGTGCTGTCCCCAGAGTCACAAGCAGTTAACCCCAGACAGGTCTGGGTGCAAGAACCATAGGGAAAATTACACTGAGACAGCACAGCTTGCTGTGAGTGCCAGTGGCACCCAGGGCTGAGCATGTTGCAGGGTCATGGGATGTGTACCCGGTCTGGTATGAGAGTGCAGTTCCCTTCTGTGTTTTGTATATGTCTAGGGTGATTACATATGCCTGTGCACCCTTCCCTTATTCCCATTTTGTTTGAATTTGAAAGCTTGCATTGTGTGGCTGTTTTAGGATCCCAGGTATTGGAAAGGACCTTGACGAGGTACCTGGGCTTGTCCCATTTGGCCAGATGCGGTAACTAACCTTTCCATTTTTGCTTTTAAATTTTAGCTGAGAGCTTGTGAGTGCTGGGTTTTCTCTGTGTGTTGTATTAATTTGTTTTGTAATTTTCACTATGGTTCTTGCACCCAGACCTGTCTGGGGTTAACTGCTTGTGACTCTGGGGACAGCACAGCTTCCTGTGAGTGCCAGTGGCACCCAGGGCTGAGCATGTTGCAGGGTCATGGGATGTGTACCCGGTCCGGTATGAGAGTGCAGTTCCCTTCCGTGTTTTGTATATATATATATATATATATATATATATATATATATATATATATATATATATATATATATATATATATATATATATATATATATATATATATATATACACACATACATACACGCATATAGACACACACATATATATACACACACACAAACACATATATAAATGTTTCCTCTGCCTTTAGGGTGTTGTCACTAGTGATTTAGTTAATTCATAGATGATGTATGGTCAATCATGATCTTATCAACAATGTCATATGTAATATCCCATCAGTGATGTCATGCAGTTTAACTTAGTAAATCATTCAAGATTAATAGCATTTATGTTTGAATAATTTGGAAAATTTGCTCCATGAATTATGTCTGACATGCCCTGTTTGAAGGCTGAACAAAATGATGTAACCTGAAAACTTAATAAATAATCACTGACCGTTATAACCATGGCAGAACTGCATTACATCACAATTTATTGAGTAAATCACAAGGCTTCAACTAAAAAATTATAAAGGTGATAAAAATATAGATTATTTTGTAAATAACATATCAGAACAATTCTTATAATATTATTATTTTTTCAAACAATGTGTGCATTTATCCAGTGTTTATTCAGCATGGTCATTTAGCCCCTGTATAGTAATGTTTGTTGTTTATTCTTACAAAGAACTTCCCTTTTTTAGCATAGTTTAGCTCCACCTCCTCTATTTCAGACTATAAATTCAGTGAAACTTTAGTGCCGACAGAGACTGCTAGCAGATACAAGAAAGCATTTGGTAAGTGTTTATGTTTGTATTCATTTGAATAGTAAGTTGCTTTTAAGGCTTATTTAAAAGGGTAAGATAAAAATATTTTCTTAGGAATCTGCAATGTTGGTAACTTTTCATAATTTGCTACACAGTGACACAAGGATTTGTTAATGGAATCTGTGTTGTTAGAATCCTTAAAATATATTAATTTTAGCACAAGGATTTATTTTAAATAGACTATTGTACATTTTCATAGAAAATCCCTCTTTTCTCAAATATTAAAAACGTACCTGTGATAACAAAGATGTATATAACTATTAAACCTGCAAGCACTCTAAATTAGCACATATTTATTTTGTAAGCATTTTTTATTTAAAGTAATACTATATTTCCAAATGACAGGACATAGCTATGTATTAAAAAAAACACTATCATATATATATATACAGTATATATGTGTGTGTGTATATATATATATATATATATATATATATATATATATATATATATATATATATACACAGTATATGTGTGTGTGTGTGTGTATATATATATATATATATATATATATATACAGTATATATGTGTGTGTGTATATATATATATATATATATATATATACAGTATATGTGTGTGTGTGTGTGTATATATATATATATATATATATATATATATAAAATTGTTTTTATTTTTTCAAAAGACACCATGTTTATTATGACATGATTATATCTGTAGTTGCTGTTTCAAGAGGTATTATTAGGATATTTTGCTTACAGTCATCATGAATAATATTTCCATTTGTGTTTATTTCATATGGCAGCAGTGCAACATTTCCAATAAATATATTAGTGACTATACATCAAGTGATGCAGCTCCTGGCTGGAGTTGTCTGACATAGCATATTCAGTTTTACTTCAGTGGTCAGGATATTTATTTGAGAGATCTGACTTATGCATAGTGACCTGTTATGATCCAGATAGACTGAGTATCTTTCTGACCATGCCAGTGTGGATGGCTTATATAGCAGCAAAACGTGGTAAAAAAAAAGTATGTACATTGCATGCTAAGATGCTAGTTATAGGGCATTTAGAAAATTGAGAGAGGAAATCTAAAATGGAGATTACAATCAATGATACAAACATTTCACCTGTTTCTAAAAATCTAGTTCCATGTGCAATGTGATATGAAATGGAAATCTTCAGAAACTTTAAGAGTGAAAATATCTAAAGAAATACAGATCCTATCTAAATATTCCCATTAAAACAATTCTAATGTTTCTAGTCATTTATCTGAGCTCATATGCAGAGATACCCAAATATGGGAAAATGCAAAAAAAACATGAATAAAAATAAAGTAAGTTTGATGTTATCTTCAGCATACAAGCTACAAAACAGCACAAGGGTTATCTTTTCCTAAATACTTGATGTTTTGTTTTCACAATAAGCATCTGTTCAAGTTCAGTCATTTAGTAAAATAAATTTTATTATGTTTGGGCACTTTGCACCAGCTTGCATGTTTTGCAGAAAATAAGTTGGACAAAACGATCTAACTATAAACATTTTATGTATATTTTACACTATTTATTTCTGAATCTCCATATGCATGTGGGTACCTCAGCCTGCTAAAAATAATAATAAAAACAAAATCAAAATATGTGGACCAAAAATCCCCCAATACGTTTATTTCACTAAATTTCTTATTTTTACTTTCAACAAAGTCTCCATTTTTGAATACTTGGATATTATTACCTTAGAAATATAAAAATATATGAAGCCTGATATTAATACTGTAATATAAAAAAAAATGGTGCTAGTGGTTGCTGATATGTGATTGTTATTATTAGGATACTTGACAGCTATAAGGACATGACAATACTCGTTTGAATGATGGAACTTACCTTTTACAAATGAGTCTTATGAAACACTTCTATGGTGAGAGGTTTGGTAAGGGTCATACTTTTGACAATCACCTAATTGTTGGATGTACAAAGGACTACTTATTTAAAACAGGATAATTGTTATTTCATATAAGGGGTCTGCTACATCCCCCTTGTCAAATATGTCTAAAGATATATATAGAGCTAAATATCTCTCTCTCTCTCTCTCTCTCTATATATATATATATATATATATTTATAACGTGTAAATATATATATATATATATATATATATATATATATATATATATAATATTTTATATAATAGCACTATCTAATAAAAATTATTTTAAAAATGCATAAAAATGTTATAAGAGCTCAAAGATAATAAAGACATGCAAAGAGCTTTAACATATATTTTTATATATATATATATATATATATATATATATATATATATATATACACAAAAACACACACACATATATATATGTATACATATATATACACATATACACACACAATATCTCACAAAAGTGAGTACACCCTCACATTTTTGTAAATATTTTATTATATCTTTTCATGTGACAACACTGAAGAAATTACACTTTGCTGCAATGTAACGTAGTGAGTGTACAGCCTGTATAACAGTGTACATTTGCTGTCCCCTCAAAATATCTGAACACACAGCCATTAATGTCTAAACCGTTGGCAACAAAAGTGAGTACACCACTAGGTGGAAATGTCCAAATTGGGCCCAATTAGCCATTTTCCCTTCCCGGTGTCATGTGACTCGTTAGTGTTACAATGTCTCAGGTGGGAATAGGGAGCAGGTGTGTTAAAATTGGTGTTATCGCTCTCACACTCTCTCATAACGGTCACTGGAAGTTCAACATGGCACCTCATGGCAAAGAACTCTCTGAGGATCTGAAAAAAGGAATTGTTGGTCTACATAAAGATGGCCTAGGCTATAAGAAGATTGCAAAGACCCTGAAACTGAGCTGCAGCATGGTGGTCAAGACCATACAGCGGTTTCACAGGACAGGTTCCACTCAGAACAGGCACGCCATGGTCAAACAAAGAAGTTGAGTGCACGTGCTCAGCGGCGTCATATCCAGAGGTTGTCTTTGGGAAATAGACGTATGAGTGCTGCCAGCATTGCTGCAGAGGTTGAAGGGGTGGGGGGGTCATCCTGTCAGTGCTCAGACCATACGCCACACACTGCATCAAATTGGTCTGCATGGCTGTCGTCCCAGAAGGAAGCCTCTTCTAAAGATGATGCACAAGAAAGCCCGCAAACAGTTTGCTGAAGACAAGCAGACTAAGGACATGGATTATTTGGTTCAGATGGTGTCCAACGTGTGGCGGCAACCAGGTGAGGAATACAAAGACAAGTGTGTCTTGCCTACAGTCAAGCATGGTGGTAGGAGTGTCATGGTCTGGGCCTGCGTGAGTGCTGTCAGCACTGGGGAGCTACAGTTAATTTAGGGAACCATGAATGCCAACATGTACTGTGACATACTGAAGCAGAGCATAATCCCCTCCCTTCAGAGACTGTGCTGCAGGGCAGTATTCCAACATGATAAGGACCCCAAACACACCAAGACGACCACTGTCTTGCTAAAGAAGCTGAGGGTAAAGGTGATGGACTGGCCAAGCATGTCTCCAGACCTAAACCCTATTGAGCATCTGTGGGGAATCCTTAAACGGAGGGTGGGGGAGCACAAGGTTTCTAACATCCACCAGTTCCGTGATATCGTCATGGAGGAGTGGAACAGGACTCCAGTGGCAACCTGTGTAGATCTGGTGAACTCCATGCCCAAGAGGGTTAAGGCAGTGCTGGAAAATAATGGTGGCCACACAAAATATTGGCACTTTGGGCCCAATTTGGACACTTAGGGGTGCACTCACTTTTGTTGCCAATGGTTTAGACATTAATGGCTGTGTGTTGAGTTATTTTGAGGGGACAGCAAACTAACACTGTTATACAGGCTTTACATTCACTACTTCACAATGTGTTATTTCTTAAGTGTTGTCACATGGAAAGATATAATAAAATATTTACAAAAATGTGAGGGGTGTACTCACTTTTGTGAGATACTGTGTATGTGTGTATATATATATATATATATATATATATATATATATATACATACATAAATACATAAATACATACACATATACCTAATATACACATAATCATATAGTATTCTATAAGCAAGGAGCACTCTCAACTAACCAGTCTTTGAACACCAGGGTGCAGTAAGAAATAATAAACTTACAAGAAAAATAGCACTCACTGGTTTTGAAAACATACATTATTTTACTTGTGTGACGTTTTGGGTATTCTGAGGAATGGGTGAATACCCCTGAAATGTCACGTGAGTAAAATACTGTTTGTTTTCAAAACCAGTGAGTGCTATTTTTCTTGAAAGTAAGTATATATATATATATAGATACATACACACACAAACAAAAAGGTATTGGCGCACATCCATTTTCTAAAGCACAACATATTTTTTGAACTGCTGCAAAAAATTGCCTGCAAACAGCATCAAGGAACAACTATTCTTTTTAAATAAAATTGGAATCTTAGTCACACAATATGGCCATATTTTGCTTAGCCAGTCACCACTTGCAAGGTGCCCCAATATAGACTGGTCCTAACACTACAGTCCTTTGCCTTAGAGGGCTGAATCATTCCTGCTTTTACTCTTCATAATAGAATGAGACTCCTGGCTTACTATTCACAACTCTATTACACTGTCATGAGCACACCTGAGTTTGGGTGGGGGTGCTTTAACCAATGGGAGATGGTCAGACTCCCTGATTATGTTTTAATAAAAATGCAAAATTTGGTTTAGCACACCTTACAGAAAAGTTTATATACACATCTTTGGGAGTGCTGCCAATATGACCCAGTAATTACACAAACAAAAAGGTATTGGCGCACATACATTTTCTAAAGCGAAAACATCACCAAATTGACTGATTGTTTTCGCTACCAGAGCAGTTATATGACTTAGGGGTTAGCGGAGTTAGGATTGAAATATATCCCCGCTCGTTTGTTTATACTATATCTACCTGCTGCTTCTTTAAGTCCGCATTTTTACTTGCCATATGTGTTGGGGTGGGATCATGATTATGCTAAATGTTTATAAGGTATAAATTATTTGCCTCTGCTGTTGGGGACACCATATGAATAAATGTTATGCATACTTCTATCATTTTGTTTTTATTGCACTTAGAAACTGTCGAGTGGCGTCCGGTTGTCATGACAACTGATGACGCAGTGTTGCACGGCGCGGCTGTCAGACTTCCGGAACGCCACCGACAGGGCTGCACTTGGGAGCTGGTTATGAATAAAAAGGGTGAGTGTTGATTTTATCTGTAATAAGTTGTCTCAGGACGGGGGTAACCCCGAAACGTCACACATTAAATTTTGTTTTTGCTACAAGACCCGGTGAGTGCTTTTTACTTCTGGATGTATATATATATATATATATATATATATATATATGTATATAAGTCAAGAAATATACAGGAGGGACGCAACTGCTTAGAGCTAATACTAAAAGTAAAGTGAAATAGCCAATACAACTATAACAACAGTATCAAGTAAATGGTGGTGCAGACCCTTTCATAATGTGTTATGGAATTAACAACAAGAGAGAACATCCAGGAAAGTAGACCAGGGTGAAAAAAGACAGGGATTTCAACACTCTTTTGAAAAAAAAAATTTAATTGTTAGCTCAAAAAATACAATGTAGTAAGTAACCTGTAATGAGCGCGGAGAAGGCATTCTCCCCCTGCAGTGTGAACATTGAAACAGAGATAAAGTATCAATAGCAACCTATGCACGAAGTAAAAGTACCAAAATAAAAATAGTTACTGTGTCATATAATAGACAATCAAACCTGACCGGTCAGGGATATGTGCGTGTACTTTGAAGAAAAAAGCTATAGCTTATAGAGGTGAAATAGCATAGGTTGCTATTGAAACTTTATCTCTGTTTCAATGTTCACACTGCGGGGGAGAACGCCTTCTCCGCGCTCATTACAGGTTACTTACTACATTGTATTTTTTGAGCTAACAATTAAATTTATGTTTTCAAAAGAGTGCTGAAATCCCTGTCTTTTTTCATCCTGGTCTACTTTCCTGGGTGTTCTCTCTTTTTGTTAATTCCATAACATATATATATATATATATATATATATATATATATAAATATATATATAAATATATATATATATATATAGATAGATAGATAGATAGATAGATAGAAGTAACAAAAACTTGCACTCGCTGGTCTTTTCAAAACACTCTTTTTACTGTGAAAATTAGTGACATTTCAGGGACAAAATATCCCCTTCCTCAGACACAGTGTAATAACATCTCACAGAATATATAGAGCAAACAAACAAACAAACCCCTCCCTCCAATTAGGACCAAAAAAACGCCAAAAAATGGAGTCATGGTAACAACCTTGTGACAATAATAAACACATACTGCTAGATAACGAGTTGTGCGTTAGGGTAAAAAAGCAGCGTTAAGAGGTCCTAACGCTGTTTTTTATGCCCGCTGCTATTACTAGTCTTGCAGGTTTAGGGCCCTGCACACTTCTTTGGCCTTACCGCAAAACGACTTACGTAAACTTCGTAAAGTCTCTTTTCTATGGGACTTCCATAGCGCTGATATTACGAGTCTGTCCTGGGAGGCAAAAAAGTGAGCGGTACACCCTACCCTGTCAAGAGTCCTAACGCAAAAGTCAGTAGTTATGAGTTTTATGGTACAACGCTGTAACATAAAACTCATAACTAAAGTGCTAAAAAGTACACTAACACCCATAAACTACCTATTAACCCCTAAACCGAGGACCTCCCGCATCGCAAATACTAAAATAAAATTTTTAACCTCTAATCTGCTGCTCCGGACACTGCTGCCACCTACATTATATTTATGAACCCTTAATCGGCTGACCCCAACATCGCCAACACCTACATTATATTTATTAACCCCTAATCTGCCGCCCCCAATGTTGCTGCCACCTACCTACACTTATTAACCCCTAATCTGCCGTCCCCAACGTCAACGCCACTATAATAAACATATTAACCCCTAAACCGCCACACTCCCGCCTCACAAACATTAGTTACATTTTATTAACCCCTAATCTGCCGTCCCTAACATCACCGCCACCTACCTACATTTATTAACCAATAATCTGCAGCCCCAACGTCGCCGCCACTATATTAAAGTTATTAACCCCTAAACCTAAGTCTAACCCTAAACCTAACACCCCCTAACTTAAATATTATTTAAATAAATCTAAATAATATTCCTATCATTAACTAAATTATTCCTATTTAAAATTAAATACTTACCTGTAAAATAAACCCTAAGGTAGCTACAATATAACTAATAGTTACATTGTAGCCAGCTTAGGATTTATTTTTATTTTACAGGCAAGTTTATATTTATTTTAACTAGGTAGAATAGTTATTAAATAGTTATTAACTATTTAATAACTACCTAGCTAAAATAAAGACAAATTTATGTGTAAAATAAAACCTAACCTAAGTTACACTAACACCTAACACTACACTATAATTAAATAAATTAACTAAATTAAATACAATTACCTAAATTCAATTAAATTAGCTAAAGTACAAAAAACCCCCACTAAATTACAGAAAATAGTAAACAAATTACAGAAATTTAAACTAATTACACCTAATCTAATAGCCCTATTAAAATAAAAAAGCCCCCCCAAAATAAAAAAACCCTACCCTAAACTAAACTACCAATAGCCCTTAAAAGGGCCTTTTGCGAGGCATTGCCCCAAAGTAACAACCCCCCCAACAGTAAAACCCACCACCCACACAACCAATCCTCCAAATAAAATACTATCTAAAAAAACCTAAGCTCCCCATTGCCCTGAAAAGGGCATTTGGATGGGTGATTACTCACCTTTTAATAGAGATTGGCCAATCACATATTTTATTGTCTGAATTCTTGTATAAGGTTTAATTTATACCTAGGAGATTTTCATCTCATGTTATACATATTTTTATTTTTAGGTTCTTTTTGTGACATTTGTTGAAGAATAAATTATTTTTTATATAAACACTAAATTGCATGCTCTCTTTTTCTTGGGTATATTTTGCCTGTACTGGCGCTTTAGATTTTAATTGTTCTCTGCCATCTTCAAGACATCCGACACGGAGTATCCTCTTCATCCGACGACTAAAACAGAATGAAGGTACCTTTAAGTGACGTCATCCAAGATGGCATCCCTTAGATTCCGATTGGCTGATAGAATTGGCTGATAGAATTAAGGTAGAAAAAATCCTATTGGCTGATGCAATCAGCCAATAGGATTGAGCTTGCATTCTATTAGCTGATTGGAACAGCCAATAGAATGCAAGCTCAATCCTATTAGCTGATTGGATCAGCCAATAGGATTGAACTTCAATCCTATTAGCTGATTGGATCAGCCAATAGGATTGAACTTCAATCCTATTAGCTGATTGGATCAGCCAATAGGATTGAACTTCAATCCTATTAGCTGATTGGATCAGCCAATAGGATTGAACTTCAATCCTATTAGCTGATTGGATCAGCCAATAGGATTGAACTTCAATCCTATTAGCTGATTGGATCAGCCAATAGGATTGAACTTCAATCCTATTAGCTGATTGGATCAGCCAATAGGATTGAACTTCAATCCTATTAGCTGATTGGATCAGCCAATAGGATTGAACTTCAATCCTATTGGCTGATTGGATCAGCCAATAGGATTGAACTTCAATCCTATTGGCTGATTGGATCAGCCAATAGGATTGAACTTCAATCCTATTGGCTGATTGGATCAGCCAATAGGATTGAACTTCAATCCTATTGGCTGATTGGATCAGCCAATAGGATTGAACTTCAATCCTATTGGCTGATTGGATCAGCCAATAGGATTGAACTTCAATCCTATTGGCTGATTGCATCAGCCAATAGGATTGAACTTCAATCCTATTGGCTGATTGCATCAGCCAATAGGATTTTTTCTACCTTAATTCTGATTGGCTGATAGAATTCTATCAGCCAATCGGAATCTAAGGGACGCCATCTTGGATGATGTCACTTAAAGGTACCTTCATTCTGTTTTAGTCGTCGGATGAAGAGGATGCTCCGCGTCGGATGGATGAAGATAGAAGATGCCGTCTGGATGAAGACTTCTGCCCGTCTGGAGGACCACTTCACCCGGCATGGATGAAGACTTCTGCCCGTCTAGAGGACCACTTCACCCGGCTTGGATGAAGACGTCTCCCGGCAAGTCGATCTTCAGGGGGTTATATGTTAGGTTTTTTTAAGCTTGTATTGGGTGGGTTTTATTTTTTAGATTAGGGTTTGAGCAGCAAAATAGCCAACTGCCCTTTTAAGGGCAATTTCCATCCAAATGACCTTTTCAGGGCAATGGGGAGCTTAGTTTTTTTTAGATAGTATTTTATTTGGGGGGTTGGTTGTGTGGGTGGTGGGTTTTACTGTTGGGGGTTGTTTGTATTTTTTTTTACAGGTAAAAGAGCTGATTACTTATTAGTAGTTTAGTTTAGGCTAGGTTTTTTTTATTTTGGGGGGCTTTTTTTATTTTATTAGGGCTATTAGATTAGGTGTAATTAGTTTAAATTTCTGTAATTTGTTTATTATTTTCTGTAATTTTGTGGGGGTTTTTTGTACTTTAGCTAATTTATTTAATTGTTTTTAATTTATGTAATTTATTTAATTATAGTGTAGTGTTAGGTGTTAGTGTAACTTAGGTTAGCTTTTATTTTACACGTAAATTTGTCTTTATTTTAGCTAGGTAGTTATTAAATAGTTAAATAAATTCAAAGTATACACAAAACTCATAGGACTATACTTATACTAGAAATTAATAAATTCTAATAGAAATAAAAATAATAAAAATAACACAGGTGTTAAAGATTCTATAATCCTTCAAACATTTAAAAATGCATTTAGAAAATGGTTAAATAGCGACTGATAATTATACAGAGAGTATATTCAAAAATACATATCAGATGTAATAAATGGGTTGAGATAAGGATAAAAGCTGCTTATTGTTGGAGCGTTCATCAGTCCCAATCTTTCTGTATTCAATAAGCGGTCAGAACAAATATATGATCTGACAATCTAGACGCTTAAACACAATGTATCCATAAACGTAATATTTGTAATGAGTGACACTGTTGCAAAGTTTTGACAATTCTTCCATTTAACAGATCAAGGCACCATATATTAAAGTAATGCCAGATACAATAATTTATTGTCTTGCTGTAAATACTTTTTAATAATCATGGACCAATGCTGCAGGGTCTTTTTTTGAATTAAGTGCGCGCACTATGTTCCTTGATAAATCACAGCGAGAGGAGCCGTGTGAAGGATTTATCAAGGAACATAGTGCGCCCACTTAATTAAAAAAAAGGCCCTGCACCATTGGTCCATGAAACCCATGTGACCGCACAGCTGATCTACCAGCAGTTGGAACGCCAACAGAGAGGAGAGAGGTGTTTTAAGGATTACACCTAAAGGTACTGTGATCTAATTTAACTCCGGATTATTAAAAAGTATTTACAGCAAGACAAGAAATTATTGTATCTGGCATTACGTTAACATATGGTCCCTTGATCTGTTAAACAGAAGAATTGTCAAAACTTTGCAACAGTGTCACTCATTACAAAATATTACGTTTATGGATACATTGTGTTTAAGCGTCTAGATTGTCAGATCATATATTTGTTCTGAGCGCTTATTGAATACAGAAAGATTGGGACTGATAAACGCTCCAACAATAAGCAGCTTTTATCCTTATCTCAACCCAGTTATTACATCTGATATGTATTTTTGAATATACTCTCTGTATAATTATCAGTCGCTATTTAACCATTTTCTAAATGAATTTTTAAATGTTTGAAGTATTATAGAATTTTTAACACCAGTGTTATTTTTATTATTTTTATTTCTATTCGAATTTATTAATTTCTAGTATAAGTATAGACCTATGAGTTTTGTGTATACTTTGAATTTATTTATGTTTATTAAATTAGCTATTTATACCTAATCAATTTTGTATGATATCATTTGATGCCATTTCGGCTTGTTTGTGAATCTTATGAAGTACACACAGTGATAGTACGCAGTCCCAAGGGACCCCTTATTAACGACAGACCCAATATATACTTATAGGATTATCTTAGTTTATTAATTCTCAGACTATTCACTACACCATCAGATTTTAGTATACATTTCAACTTTTTCCTTATTTTTTCTTTTTTTTTTTTCTTCTTCTTTTACAATATATGTTTGAGCACCCAGATATCAATTGATTTAGAACTGGTATTAGGAATCCTATTCACATCCACTACACACCGCTATATTTTATATTTCTATTTTATTACATTTCACACACCTATCTTGATTACACCTACTTAGCTTATATATTTTTTATACTTAGCATTCCCATCCTAAATTAATTCACTATATTTTTGTTCTATTAATTAATTGTCCAACATCCACAGGATGAAACGTTCTAGGAATATTACACGTAGTAAGTTTTAAATACACCTTCACTAATAAGGAATAATATAATCTAATTATCACTTTTTGTAAATATCCAGATTGCTTTTTAGCGCCCCCTTCATACTTTTTCTATTTCTTTAGAGTAGGGTTGGGTGTGTGGGTGGTGGGTTTTAATGTTGGGGGGTATTGTACTTTTTTTCCAGGTAAAAGAGCTGATTACTTTGGGGCAATGCCCCGCAAAAGGCACTTTTAAGGGCTATTTGTAATTTAGTATAGGGTAGGGCTTTTTATTATTTTGGGGGGCTTTTATTTTATTAGGGGGATTAGATTAGGTGTAATTAGTTTAGAAAACTTGTAATTAGTTTATTATTTTCTGTAATTTAGTGGGGGGGGGGGGGGTTTCTTTGTACTTTAGATAATTTCTTTAAATTGTATTTAATTGTATTTAGTTTAGATAATTAATTTAATTATAGTGTAGTGTTAGGTGTAATTGTAACTTAGGTTAGGATTTATTTTACAGGTACATTTGAACTTATTTTAATTAGGTAGTTAATAACTATTTAATAACTATTGTAATAGTGATGTTGTGAATAGTTCGCCGGCGAATAGTTCCCGGCGAACATAGCATGTTCTCATTCGCCGCGGCGGGCGAACATATGCGGTGTTCAGTCCGCCCCCTATTCATCATCATTGAGTAGACTTTGACCCTGTACCTCACAGTCAGCAGACACATTCCAGCCAATCAGCAGCAGACCCTCCCTCCCAGACCCTCCCACCTCCTGGACAGCATCCATTTTAGATTCATTCGGAAGCTGCATTCTTAGTGAGAGGAGGGACAGTGTAGCTGCTGCTGATTTAATAGGGAAATCGATAGCTAGGCTTGTGTATTCAGTGTCCACTACAGTCCTGAAGGACTCATCTGATCTCTGCTGTAAGGACAGCACCCCAAAAAGCCCTTTTTAGGGCTAGAACATCAGTCTGCTTTTTTTTTTTTTTTTCCCTGTGTAATCTAATTGCAGTTGCCTGCCTGCCAGCGTGTGTGTCAGACTCACAGCGTATACTGTGCCCACTTGCCCAGTGCCACCACTCATATCTGGTATAACAGTAGTGTACATTTAAAAAAAAAAAACACTTTTTTGACTGTGAAATAATAGCTGTCAGTTTCCTTCACACGTGTGCATTTCAGTGCCTGCCAGGGCACAGTGTCACACAAGTGCAACTCATATCTGGTGTAACAGTAGTGTACATTAACCCCTTAATGACCACAGCACTTTTCCATTTTCTGTCCGTTTGGGACCAGGGCTATTTTTACATTTCTGCAGTGTTTGTGTTTAGCTGTAATTTTCCTCTTACTCGTTTACTGTACCCACACATATTATATACCGTTTTTTCGCCATTAAATGGAATTTCTAAAGATACCATTATTTTCATCATATCCTATAATTTACTATAAATTTTTTTATAAAATATGAGTAAAAAATGGAAAAAAACACACTTTTTCTAACTTTGACCCCCAAAATCTGTTACTCATCAACAACCACCAAAAAACACCCATGCTAAATAGTTTATAAATTTTGTCCTGAGTTTAGAAATACCCAATGTTTACATGTTCTTTGCTTTTTTTGCAAGTTATAGGTCCATAAATACAAGTAGCACTTTGCTATTTCCAAACCATTTTTTTTTTCAAAATTAGCGCTAGTTACATTGGAACACTGATATCTGTCAGGAATACCTAAATAGCCATAGACATGTATATATTTTTTTTTAGAAGACACCCCAAAGTATCGATCTAGGCCCATTTTGGTATATTTCATGCCACCATTTCACCACCAAATGCGATCAAATAAAAAAAATTGTTAACTTTTTCACACATTTTTTTCACAAACTTTAGGATTCTCACTGAAATTATTTACAAACAGCTTGTGCAATTATGGCATAAATGGTTGTACATTTTTCTCTGGGATCCCCTTTGTTCAGAAATAGCAGACATATATGACTTTGACGTTGCTTTTTGATAATTAGAAGGCCGCTAAATGCCACTGCGCACCACACGTGTATTATGTCCAGCAGTGAAGGGGTTAATTAGGGAGCCTGTAGGGAGCTTTTTGGGGTAATTTTAGCTTTAGTGTAGTGTAGTAGACAACCCAAAGTATTGATCTAGGCCCATCTTGGTATATTTCATGCCACTATTTCACCGCCAAATGCGATCAAATAAAAAAAAAACGTAACATTTTTCCAAATTTTAGGTTTCTCACTGAAATCATTTACAAACATTTTGAGCAATTATGGCACAAATGGTTGTAAATGCTTCTCTGGGATCCCCTTTTTTTCAGAAATAGCAGACATATATGGCTTTGGCATTGCTTTTTGGTAATTAGAAGGCCGCTAAATGCCGCTGCGCACCACACATGTATTATGCTCAGCAGTGCAGGGGTTAATTAGGGAGCTTGTAGGGTTAATTTTAGCTTTAGTGTAGTGTAGTAGACAATCCCAAGTATTGATCTAGGCCCATCTTGGTATATTTCATGCCACCATTTCACCGCCAAATGCGATCAAATAAAAAAAAAAAGTAACATTTTTCCAAATTTTAGGTTTCTCACTGAAATCATTTACAAACATTTTGTGCAATTATAACACAAATGGTTGTAAATGCTTCTCTGGGATCCCCTTTTTTCAGAAATAGCAGACATATATGGCTTTGGCATTGCTTTTTGGTAATTAGAAGGCCGCTAAATGGCGCTGCTCACCACACGTGTATTATGCTCAGCAGTGCAGGGGTTAATTAGGGAGCCTGTAGGGTTAATTTTAGCTTTAGTGTAGTGTAGTAGACAACCCCAAGTATTGATCTAGGCCCATCTTGGTATATTTCATGCCACCATTTCACCGCCAAATGCGATCAAATAAAAAAAAAAAGTTACATTTTTCAAAATTTTAGGTTTCTCACTGAAATCATTTACAAACATTTTGTGCAATTATGGCACAAATAGTTGTAAATGCTTCTCTGGGATCCCCTTTTTTTCAGAAATAGCAGACATATATGGCTTTGGCATTGCTTTTTGGTAGTTAGAAGGCCACTAAATGCAACTGCGCACAACACATGAATGATGCCCAGCAGTGAAGGGGTTAATTAGGTAGCTTGTAGAGAGCTTGCAGAGTTAATTTTAGCTTTAGTGTAGAGATCAGCTTCCCACCTGACACATCAGACCCCCTGATCCCTCCCAAAGAGCTCTCTTCCCTCCCCCACCCCACAATTGTCCCCACCATCTTAAGTACTGGCAGAAAGTCTGCCAGTACTAAAATAAAAGGTATCTTTTTTTTATATATATATTTTTAGCATATTTACATACTCTGTTGTGTAGGATCCCCCTTAGCCCCCAACCTCCCTGATCCCCCCAAAAACAGCTTCCTAACCCTCCCCCTCTGCCTTATTGGGGGCCATATTGGGTACTGGCAGCCGTCTGCCAGTACCCAGTTTGCAAATAAAATGTTTTGTTTTTTTTTTTGTTTTTTTTTCATTTTTCTGTAGTGTAGCTTCCCCCCCCCCCCCAAGACCAATCCACCACCTGCTCCCAGATCACTTAGATTTCCAAGTACTAAATATTTTGCACCCCTTTCTCCCACTTATAAAAACATTTTTTTCTGTAGTGTAGCGGTTCCCACCCGCTCCCTCCCCGTGCACGCGTAACCCTTACACTACCTGATCGATACAACATCATACCTGATGTTTTAAAGCACGTTATTCCAAACAATTTAGGAATGTTAGGTGATTTATGCCCTTTATGGATTAAAACCAGACTCTGCATCAACTATGTAATTTTCCATGGGAGTTTTGCCATGGATCCCCCTCTGGCATGCCACAGTCCAGGTTTTAGTCCCCTTGAAACAGCTTTTCCATCACTATTGTGGCCAGAAAGAGTCCCTGTGGGTTTAAAAATTCGCCAGCCGATTGAAGTCAATGGTGGTTCGCCCGTTCGCAAACATTTGCGGACGTTCGCCGTTCGCGAACCCAAATTTTTATGTTCGCGACATCACTACATTGTACCTAGTTAAAATAAATACAAAGTTGCCTGTAAAATAAAAATAAACCCTAAGCTAGATACAATGTAACTATTAGTTATATTGTAGCTATCTTAGGGTTTATTTTATAGGTAAGTATTTAGTTTTAAATAGGAATAATTTAGTTAATTGTAGTTATTTTATTTAGATTTATTTAAATAATATTTAAGTTAGGGTTAGGGTTAGACTTAGGTTTAGGGGTTAAGAACTTTAATATAGTGGCGGCGACATTGGGGGAGGCAGATTAGGGGTTAATAAGTGTGGATAGGTGGTGGCGACATTGGGGGCGGCAGATTAGGGGTTATTAAATATAATGTAGGTGTCAGCGATGTTGGGGGCAGCAGATTAGGGGTTAAAAAGTATAATGTAGGTGGCAGCATTGACCGGAGCGGCAGATTAGGGGTTTATAATATAATGTAGGTGTCGGCGATGTCGGGTGGCGGATTAGGGGTTAATAAGTGTAAGATTAGGGGTGTTTAGACTCAGGGTTCATGTTAGGGTGTTAGGTGTAGACATAAAATGTATTTCCCCATAGGAATCAATGGGGCTGCGTTAAGAGCTTTACGCTGCTTTTTTGCAGGTGTTAGTTTTTTTTTCAGCCGGCTCTCCCCCATTGATTCCTATGGGGAAATCGTGCACGAGCACGTTTTGCCAGCTCACCGCTACCGTAAGCAGCGCTGGTATTGAGGTGAGATGTGGAGCAAAATTTTGCTCTCCGCTCACTTTTCTGCGGCTAATGCCGGGTTTCTAAAAACCCGTAATACCAGCGTTGTCTGCAAGTGAGCGGTGAGGGAAAACTGCTCATTAGCATCGCACCCCTGTTACCGCAAAACTCGTAATCTAGGTGTCTGTTTTTAGAGCTCCATTTAATATACGATCTTGTGAGGTCTGAGCACTGCTTGATTATTGAGCTTCCACTGTTGGTTATCATGGTAACATACACGCTACTGCCTGGTGTCTTTCTTTTCTGTGCTCCTTCTCTCCACTTCTGGGTTTCTGCCGCGGTGGAGTTCAGTGTGCGGCAGGTATACTATCGATAAGGGGTGACGATGACAGCTCTACTTGCTATTTCAGGTACACATATTAGCTTGCATGGATGGCATCTTAGTGAAGTTATGGTTGTTAATTAATTAGGATAAAAGCAGGGTTCTATGTTGCTATATTGGTTATTTTAAAGTTACCTAGAGTAATCACTTCACACAGTTTTGTATACACTGTTCAGACATGTTAATATTATGATCACAATCGGCTAGATTACGAGTCTTGTGTTAGCCTTAAAAAGCAGCGGTAAGGGGTCCTAACGCTGCTTTTTAACGCCCGCTGGTATTACGAGTCAGGCAGGAGAGGGTCTACCGCTCACTTTTTTCCGCGATTTTAGCTTACCGCAAATCCCCTTACGTCAATTGCGTATCCTATCTTTTTAATGGGATTTGCCTAACGCCGGTATTACGATCGCCTGAAAAAGTGAGCGGTAGACCCTCTCCTGTCCAGACTCCTACCGCATATAAAAGTCAGTAGTTAGGAGTTTTATGGGCTAACGCCGTAACATAAAGCTCTTAACTAAAGTACTAAAAAGTACACTAACACCCATAAACTACCTATTAACCCCTAAACCGAGTCCCCCCCACATCGCAAACACTATAATAAAATTATTTAACCCCTAATCTGCCGACCGGACATCGCCGCCACTTTAATAAATGTATTAACCCCTAAACCGCCGCACTCCCGCCTCGCAAACACTAGTTAAATTTTATTAACCCCAAATCTGCCATCCCTAACATCGCCGACACCTACCTACATTTATTAGCCACTAACCTGCCGCCCCCAACGTCGCCGCTACTATATTAAATTTATTAACCCCTAAATCGAAATCTAACCCTAACTCCCCCAACTTAAATATAATTAAAATAAAACTAAATTAAATTACTACAATTAAATAAATTTAAAACTAAATACTTACCTATAAAATAATCCATAAGATAGCTACAATATAAATAATAATTACATTGTAGCCATCTTAGGGTTTATTTTTATTTTTCAGGCAACTTTGTATTTATTTTAACTAGGTAGAATAGTTATTAAAGGACCAGTAAACACAGCAGATTTGCATAATCAACAAATGCAAGATAACAAGACAATACAATAGCATTTACTCTGAATTTGAAATGAGTAGTAGATTTTATTCTAACAAGTTTCAAAGTTATGTATATTTCCACTCCCCCTGTACCATGTGATAGCAATCAGCCAATCACAAATGCATATACGTATAGTCTGTGAATTCTTGCACATGCTCAGTAGGAGTTGGTGACTCAAAAAGTGTAAATATAAAAGACTGTGCACATTTTTTTTAATGGAAGTAAATTGGAAAGTTGTTTAAAATTACATGCTGTATCTGAATCATGACAATTTAATAAAACCTGAGTGTCCCTTTAACTATTTAATAACTACCTAGCTAAAATAAGTACAAAAGTGCCTGTAAAATAAACCCTAACCTAAGTTACAATTGCACCTAACACTACACTATAATTAAACTAATTACCTAAACTACCTACAATTAATTACAATTAAATTAAATAAACTAAATTATGAAAAAAACCCACTAAATTACAAAAAATAAAAAAAGAATTACAAGAATTTTAAACTAATTACACTTAATCTAATCCCCCTAATAAAATAAAATAGCTCCCCAAAATAATAAAATTCCCTACCCTATACTAAATTACAAATAGCCCTTAAAAGGGCCTTTTGCGGGGCATTGCCCCAAAGTAATCAGCTCTTTCACCTGTAAAAAAAATACAATACCCCCCAACATTAAAACCCACCACCCACACACCCAACCCTACTCTAAAACCCACCCAATCCCCCCTTTAAAAAACCTAACACTACCACCCTGAAGATCACCCTACCTTGAGACGTCTTCACCCAGCCGGGCACAAGTGGTCCTCCAGAGGGTCCGAATTCTTCATCCTATCCGGCCAGAAGAGGACATCCAGACCAGCAGAAGGCTTCATCCAGATGGCATCTTCTATCTTCATCCTTCCAGAGCGGAGCGGGTCGATCTTCAAGACATCCAATGCGGAGCATCCTCTTCATCCGATGGCCGACGACTGAATGACTGGTCCTTTAAATGACGTCTTCCAAGATGGGTCCCTTGAATTCCGATTGGCTGATATAATCCTATCAGCCAATTGGATTTAAGGTAGGTAAAATCCTATTGGCTGATGCAATCAGCCAATAGGATTGCCCTTGCATTCTATTGGCTGATTGGAAGGATGAAGATAGAAGATGCCGCCTGGATGAAGCCTTCTGCCGGTCTGGATGTTCTCTTCTGGCCGAATAGGATGAAGACTTCGGACCCTCTGGAGGACCACTTGTGCCCGGCTGGGTGAAGATGTCTCAAGGTAGGGTGATCTTTAAGGGGGTAGTGTTACTTTTTTTTTAAGGGGGGATTGGGTGGGTTTTAGAGTAGGGTTGGGTGTGTGGGTGGTGGGTTTTAATGTTGGGGGGGTATTTTTTTTTTTTTTTTAGGTAAAAGAGCTGATTACTTTGAGGCAATGCCCCGCAAAAGGCCCTTTTAAGGGCTATTTGTAATTTAGTAAAGGGTAAGGAATTTTATTATTTTGGGGGGCTTTTTTTATTTTATTAGGGGGATTAGATTAGGTGTAATTAGTTTAAAATTCTTTTTTATTTTCTGTAATTTAGTGGGGTTTTTTTTCGTAATTTAGTTTATTTAATTTAATTGTAATTAATTGTAGGTAGTTTAGGTAATTAGTTTAATTATAGTGTAGTGTTAGGTGTAATTGTAACTTAGGTTAGGGTTTATTTTACAGGTAAATTCGTATTTATTTTAACAAGGAAGTTATTAAATAGTTAATAACTATTTAATAACTATTGTACCTAGTTAAAATAAATACAAAGTTGCCTGTAAAATAAATCTAAATCCTAAGCTAGCTACAATGTAACTATTAGTTATATTGTAGCTAGCTTAGGGTTTATTTTATAGGTAAGTATTTAGTTTTAAATAGGAATAATTTATTTAATTTTAGTTAGAGGGGTGTTAGGGTTAGCCTTAGGTTTATGGGTTAATACATTTATTATAGTGGTGG
The DNA here is from genome assembly GCF_027579735.1 of Bombina bombina. NCBI lineage: Eukaryota > Metazoa > Chordata > Amphibia > Anura > Bombinatoridae > Bombina > Bombina bombina. Next base: position 1,211,094,879 of record NC_069499.1, on the reverse strand, counting down.
CGAAGTTGGCGGCGGCAGATTAGGGGTTAATAAATTTAATATAGTTGCGGCGACGTTGGGGGGGGGGCAGTTTAGGGGATAATAACTATAATGTAGGTGTCGGCGATGTCCGGAGCGGAACAATTAGGGTTAATAATATAATGTAGGTGTCAGCGATAGCGGGAGCGTCAGATTAGGGTTTAATAATTGTAAGATTAGGGGTGTTTAGACTCGGGGTTCATGTTAGGGTGTTAGGTGCAGACATAAAATTAATTTCCCCATAGGAAACAATGGGGCTGCATTAGGAGCTGAACGCTGCTTTTTGCAGGTGTTAGGAAACAATGGGGCTGAGCTGGCTGAAAAAAACCTATGGGGAAATCGTGCACAAGCATTTTTTGCCAGCTTACCGCTACCGTAAGCAGCGCTGGTATTGAGGTGAGATGTGGAGCTAAATTTTGCATTACGCTCACCTTTTTGTGGCTAATGCCAGGTTTAAAAAAACCTGTAATACCAGCGTTGTCTTAAGGTAGCGTTAGAAAAAAAAAGGCTCGTTAGCAACACACCCCTGTTACCGCAAAACTCGTAATCTCGCTGTATGTGTTTATTATTGTCACAAGGTTGTTACCATGACTCAATTTTTTGGCGTTTTTTGGTCCTAACTGGGGGGAGGGGTTGATTGTGTTTGTTTGCTCTATATATTGTGTGAGATGTTATTACACTGTGTGTGAGGAAGGGGATATTTTGTCCCCAAAACGTCACTAATTTTCACAGCAAAAAGTGTGTTTTGAAAATACCAGCGAGTGCAAGTTTTTGTTACTTCTATTTACCCTATACTAGCAACCTGGCAGTTAAGCTGAGAAGTGAGAGTGCTCTCCTGAGTTCTACTATATATATATATAATTTATCCAAATGTTCCCTAACAACCAAACACACCCGTTCCCTATTTATACCCTAATGTGCCTAGTGTATCCGGATCACAAAGAAAGGGATTCCCAGGCGCCAACTGACGGAGGCTAGGTGTGAATAAAAGGGGAATTTATTGATACAATAAAATGTAATAATACAATAAGCTGCAATAAATACAATATAATCTCATGGATCCATGATTAGGTAACAATACAATATAAGATAGATTAAAATAGACAAAATAATAAAACGATGTAAAGAATCTTATAAACAATAAGAGAATGGTGTACTGTGTGTAATAGTTCACAGAGCAATGTCCTCAAAAATGGTTAACTGAAGTTGATTATCCACTCGGGTGGATTATGGAGGTGAAATCCAAAAATAAAACTTCAAATTAATGGCAAACCAATGTGTGTCCTAGGTGGAGGAAATCCTAGTGATCCAAATACAACAAGTGGAAAGGTGTCTAAAAATGAAAAAATATATTGCTTAAAAAATATATAATGCTCCAAAATAAAGTGCTGAAAAATATGTGTTCAAAAAAATGTTCAAAAAATTATATTGATAAAAAATCCAAATATTGCAAAAGTGAACTGTGCAAAAAAATGATGATAAACAGTATTTAGTAAAAATCCAAAGTGTGTAAAAGGAAGTAGAAATGATACTCTATATATAGTGGGTTGTCTTAAATTGGTGAAAAATCTGCGCACAAAAATAGTTAGCTGAAAAGTAAGGTATTCCAAGTGTTAAATGTCTAGCGTTGTGTGAGGCTTGAGACAAGTGTCTCCTTGGTGCGAGGGATTCACTTCAAATATGGGAAAAAAACGCAAACAATACCTGTGGAAAAAGCAAACAAAACACAATGTGTAGCAGGTTCCAAATTATCAACCTCAAATGAAATCAGACTCACCAGTACAGGTCTACGCGTTTCGGCCCTTGTAGGCCTTTATCAAGACTGGTTTTTCATACTCACTGGCGGCCTTATATAGCGTTTTTCTGTAAGTGCGCGGATGTAGGAAATCCTCAACACTTCCGTTTTTTTTATTTTCATTACGTTATGGATTAATCTTTTCTATAAAGACTTTTAAGTATATCAACTGCTATATTGAAATCGTATGATATTCAAAAATGTTAAAATATCTTATCAATGTTATCAGAAATGGCTTAGGAATATCGATAATAATGTATGGGAATAGCCTCAGTCTGTTTAGTGACGTCACTTCCGGTCGGGTAAAAACTGCCGTAATCTGCAGCTGATTCAAATGTTCTATTTCCTAATCGCAGTACTTCACTAATGGGTACTCCTATCTTAATAAATTACCTTACTTATTCCTAAGTATCCAAAGATAAAAAAGGTTGTCATGCTTCTTTACGAGCATAACCGATTTTTTGATAAGCCCATTGGTCGTGACGTCACTTTTGGCCATAATAGTAATAAGAGTATGTTTTTTCTTAGTTTCTAGAAATGCCCATTCCTTGGAGAAAGAGGAGTTATTTGTGTATGCTCATCGATGTGTTCACTATAATAAAATCGTGAAATTCATAAGATCTGATATTTTCTAACAATACCGTTGTCAACCACATCCTATTGGAGGTGACGTCATCGTCATCCACAATCCTAATAGGCTATGTACAAAGGTGTGTGTTGCTTGATTTCTTACAGTACCTAAGGTAATAGGAGAGAGAGTATATTTCGTGTGTGTTCCATAATTTCTAGGAGTACACATTGCTTAGAAGAAGAGTAGTTATTTGCATGTTGCTATCAGTGTGTTAGATGTCATGTCGTAATAAAATACGTGAGATTTAATTAGTTCTGACAATGTCGATTTTTAACCTATCCTATTGGTCCTGACGTTATCGTCGTCCTTAGTCCTGATAGGATATAAATGGAGGTGTGAAGTCCTAGATTTATTACGGTGCCCAAAATGAGAGAAAAAGAAGTGTTAGGTGTTGTTTTCAATCCTAGGGGTGTTAAATGTTATGTGCTGTTGTCAATCCTAAAGATATTAGTGCTGACAATATATAAAAATAATCAATTCATAAACAAATGAATTAATAAATGATTTAATAAATGATTTGTATAAATTAAATAATGAATAGAACTAATTGTCATATTCGTTTACCCTGAGATGTGTTGGAAATATTATTCTGGTTTATTTTTATCATAATATCAACTAGCGAGAAATATATGAACTGTATCTGTGGATGAGTTAAGCTTGTGAGTGATTCTAGAGACTGTTCTATTATGGACTCTCTACAAATTGTTAGGAAAAACTCTTTTTTATATTGTCTCCTGGCATAGACAAAGCATAGATAAGGGACAACTATTATCAGCCAAGGCATCGGTGAATATTAATGTTGCAGATGCGTACATGACATTACTAATTATGTCATATTGAAGTATAACTCACTTTAACAGACTTAGATGTAGCCTTTAAACTTGTGGTTGATATATTTCCGGGACACATCCAACAACTACATTTCGTGGAGGTTAAACCTATAGGTGTTGCCTTTAATTGAATATTGTTTGGTATGCTTCTAACCTGAGTTCAAAAAAATGGTTTTAGCTCCATAATGGAGAGGTCTAATTAACTTACAAAACCTTTGGATCTAGAAAAGGTAGCCCCTTGCACGGGGGGGGGGGGGGGGTTAAGTGTCCATGAGATCTGATTATAGATCCTTGTGATTGTATTCCTAAGGACATAGACACTAAAAACATACTCAAAAATTTTATTGATAAGAGATGGAATAGAAAGAGGTGATACTTCGGGGAAGGAGTTTATGCTTTGATATAAAGCATTTGATTAAAGTTCTCTGGATCTAGAGATAACGGTGGGTTCTACACTTCACCATATGACTATATATACACTTCGTCATATGACTACAAATGGAGGGGGATATCAACCCTGATTACTGTATTCTACCTGGATAGGGGAGATGGTAATATATTGCTGGATCTCCTTACTAGCATTTTTTATGATTATTCGCGTGTTGGTTTTCTGGGTTTATCAAGCCTTAAAGTTCATTGTTGTGCTTGCTTTCTCATGAGATAATCTATGAGAGATGATGTAATCTGAGCCTAGATCATTTCTGTCTAGACTACCAGTGTTAGACTATAACATTTCAGAGTCGGGATACTAGGAGAGAGAATTCAGTAGGTTTTACAGGATTGGTAAGCCATATAGTTCATTCCTGGTAATTAATACCATCTGGTAATTGAAGTTCAAAGGATGGTTAAATGTAAGTACAGGAAATAGAGGCGATATTTTAGCTCTATAGCTGGTTCTTATAGGTGTCAGGTGATGTTAAATAGATGGGAGAGATCCTCTTTATTATTCAATCCTTTTGGAAAAAGGCAATCAAGATTAAAAATCCATTTAGATTCAATAATGTGCATTTTGTTGGTATAATTTCCGCCTCTCCAGCATTTCGTTACTTTTTGTATACCCATGAAGGATAGTTCTTTTATATTCCCTTGATGTTTGGTTGAGAAATGTCGGTAGAGTGCTGTATCCATGTTCAGTTTCTCAATGAGAAGTAGATGTTTGCGGATTCTATCCTTTAGGGTCCTGGACGTTTGGTCTACATACTGAAGCCCGCAGGTGCATTGTAGCAGGTAGATTACTCCGCTATCCCGGCATCTGATCAAATCGTGGATCCTATATTTTTCATTCGTATGGTGACAACTGAAGGTTGCGGATTTGGTACCATGCTTGCATGCCTTGCATGATGGGCAGGGGAAGAATCCCTTTATCTCATTCCCATGGACATCCTTGACACCTAATTTTTTCTTTCTCTGTAAACTGTGAGCTAGCTTACTTTTTAGATTCCTCGTCTTCCTATAAATTAACCTTGGTTTGGAAGGGAGTTTCTCGCCTATAATATCATCGTCCTTCAACAGTGACCAGTCTTTTTGAAATATCATCTCAATAATATTCTTATTCCCACTGTATTCGGTGATCATATTGATATTGAGGGTATCGTCCTCCAGTGGTTTCTCTTTTCTTTTATATTTTATCAACTCTGTCCTTTCGATATGGCTGATCTCCTGTACTTTTTGTTCTAGTTCATTCTCGTTATATCCTCTATCTACAAACTTATTCTTGATGAGTTGTGCTTGTTGTTCCCATTTCTCGTGGGTAGAACAATTCTTCCTTATTCTTAATAGTTGTCCTGTTGGGATATTACCCTTCCAGGACTTGTGATGACAGCTCATTCTGTGGATGAAATTATTGCTATCCACTTTCTTAAAAAACGTGGAAGTTTCTATTTTGTCATGTTTTATTTCTATTTTGAGATCCAGGAAAACCAATTCGGTCCTGCTCCAGGTGTATGTGAATTTTAGATTCTCAGTACTTCTGTTCATCACTTCAAAGGTATAATCCAGATCTTCCTGTGTCCCCTTCCATATGATGATGATGTCATCTATGTATCGGCGATAGAGGACCAGGTCCGCACTAGCTGGGCATGATTTCCAGAAGATGTGTTCCAACTTGCCCATGTACAGGTTAGCGTAACTCGGTGCGAACCTGGTCCCCATCGTCGTACCACATATCTGTTGGTAGTACTTCCCTTCATCGCAGAAGTAATTATGACTCAAAATATATCGAATCCCCTCCAGGATAAATTAAACAAAAGGAGTTTATCCTGGAGGGGATTCGATATATTTTGAGTCATAATTACTTCTGCGATGAAGGGAAGTACTACCAACAGATATGTGGTACGGCGATGGGGACCAGGTTCGCACCGAGTTATATAATATATATATATCCAGTAATAATTACCATCTCCCCTATCCAGGTAGAATACAGTAATCAGGGTTGATATCCCCCTCCATTTGTAGTCATACGACGAAGTTTATATATAGTCATATGGTGAAGTGTAGAACCCACCGTTATCTCTAGATCCAGAGAACTTTAATCAAATGCTTTATATCAAAGCATAAACTCCTTCCCCGAAGTATCACTCTTATTTTTATAAGTGTTCACCACTTTCTATTCCATCTCTTATCAATAAAATTTTTGAGTATGTTTTTAGTGTCTATGTCCTTAGGAATACAATCACAAGGATCTATAATCAGATCTCATGGACACTTAACCCCCCCGTGCAAGGGGCTACCTTTTCTAGATCCAAAGGTATTGTAAGTTAATTAGACCTCTCCATTATGGAGCTAAAACCATTTTTTTGAACTCAGGTTAGAAGCGTACCAAACAATATTCAATTAAAGGCAACACCTATAGGTTTAACCTCCACGAAATGTAGTTGTTGGATGTGTCCCGGAAATATATCAACCACAAGTTCAAAGGCTACATCTAAGTCTGTTAAAGTGAGTTATACTTCAATATGACATAATTAGTAATGCCATGTACGCATCTGCAACATTAATATTCACCGATGCCTTGGCTGATAATAGTTGTCCCTTATCTATGCTTTGTCTATGCCAGGAGACAATATAAAAAAGAGTTTTTCCTAACAATTTGTAGAGAGTCCATAATAGAACAGTCTCTAGAATCACTCACAAGCTTAACTCATCCACAGATACAGTTCATATATTTCTCGCTAGTTGATATTATGATAAAAATAAACCAGAATAATATTTCCAACACATCTCAGGGTAAACGAATATGACAATTAGTTCTATTCATTATTTAATTTATACAAATCATTTATTAAATCATTTATTAATTCATTTGTTTATGAATTGATTATTTTTATATATTGTCAGCACTAATATCTTTAGGATTGACAACAGCACATAGCATTTAACACCCCTAGGATTGAAAACAACACCTAACACTTCTTTTTCTCTCATTTTGGGCACCGTAATAAATCTAGGACTTCACACCTCCATTTATATCCTATCAGGACTAAGGACGACGATAACGTCAGGACCAATAGGATAGGTTAAAAATCGACATTGTCAGAACTAATTAAATCTCACGTATTTTATTACGACATGACATCTAACACACTGATAGCAACATGCAAATAACTACTCTTCTTCTAAGCAATGTGTACTCCTAGAAATTATGGAACACACACGAAATATACTCTCTCTCCTATTACCTTAGGTACTGTAAGAAATCAAGCAACACACACCTTTGTACATAGCCTATTAGGATTGTGGATGACGATGACGTCACCTCCAATAGGATGTGGTTGACAACGGTATTGTTAGAAAATATCAGATCTTATGAATTTCACGATTTTATTATAGTGAACACATCGATGAGCATACACAAATAACTCCTCTTTCTCCAAGGAATGGGCATTTCTAGAAACTAAGAAAAAACATACTCTTATTACTATTATGGCCAAAAGTGACGTCACGACCAATGGGCTTATCAAAAAATCGGTTATGCTCGTAAAGAAGCATGACAACCTTTTTTATCTTTGGATACTTAGGAATAAGTAAGGTAATTTATTAAGATAGGAGTACCCATTAGTGAAGTACTGCGATTAGGAAATAGAACATTTGAATCAGCTGCAGATTACGGCAGTTTTTACCCGACCGGAAGTAATGTCACTAAACAGACGGAGGCTATTCCCATACATTATTATCGATATACCTAAACCATTTCTGATAACATTGATAAGATATTTTAACATTTTTGAATATCATACGATTTCAATATAGCAGATGATATACTTAAAATCTTTATAGAAAAGATTAATCCATAACGTAATGAAAATAAAAATACCGGAAGTGTTGAGGATTTCCTACATCTGGGCACTTACAGAAAAGCGCTATATAAGGCCGCCAGTGAGTATGAAAAACCAGTCTTGATAAAGGCCTACAAGGGCCGAAACGAGTAGACCTGTACTGGCGAGTCTGATTTCATTTGAGGTTGATAATTTGGAACCTGCTACACATTGTGTTTTGTTTGCTTTTTCCACAGGTATTGTTTGCGTTTTTTTCCCATATTTGAAGTGAATCCCTCGCACCAAGGAGACACTTGTCTCAAGCCTCACACAACGCTAGACATTTAACACTTGGAATACATTGCTTTTCAGCTAACTATTTTTGTGCACAGATTTTTCACCAATTTAAGACAACCCACTATATATAGAGTATCATTTCTACTTCCTTTTACACACTTTGGATTTTTACTAAATACTGTTTATCATCATTTTTTTGCACAGTTCACTTTTGCAATATTTGGATTTTTTATCAATATAATTTTTTGAACATTTTTTTGAACACATATTTTTCAGCACTTTATTTTGGAGCATTATATATTTTTTAAGCAATATATTTTTTCATTTTTGGACACCTTTCCACTTGTTGTATTTGGATCACTAGGATTTCCTCCACCTAGGACACACATTGGTTTGCCATTAATTTGAAGTTTTATTTTTGGATTTCACCTCCATAATCCACCCGAGTAGATAATCAACTTCAGTTAACCATTTTTGAGGACATTGCTCTGTGAACTATTACACACAGTACACCATTCTCTTATTGTTTTTAGATTCTTTACATCGTTTTATTGTTTTATTGTCTATTTTAATCTATTTTATATTGTATTGTTACCTAATCATGGATCCATGAGATTATATTGTATTTATTGCAGCTTATTGTATTATTACAGCTTATTGTATCAATAAATTCCCCTTTTATTCACACCTAGCCTCCGTCAGTTGGCGCCTGGGAATCCCTTTCTTTGTAGTTCATTTTTGGTGAGAGATAGGTTTCACCTTCTCCAGGCTTATAGGTGTTCGTTGGCGCTTCGAGTAGAAACACTGTTTATAAGTGTATCCGGATCAGTCAGACCAATGTGTTAAAACTGCGCATTTCCTGCCATGAATCCTGTATACCAACGCCAAAAACACATGGCTAATTTGCATATCCTCTCCCCCTCGTGATGATTGGCTACTATGTCACTATCAGGATGATTCAGCAGTGAAACACAGAGTTGTGACTTTAGCTATACATACTAAGTACTAAAAAATATTAAAACAATACATGGTAAAAATCTGCATCACACACTAAACTGCAAAAACTTAAAACTATATTAATTGAACTAGAACCTAAGTGTCTTCGTGTCTGAGAAAGCATAAATTTATAAAGGCGGATGACACACTCATTTGTTGAGATCACAAGTACTGTTGTTTCGAAGTTATAGTGAGAGCACCTGGAAGTGGATTTATATATATATATATATATATATATATATATATATATATATATATATATATATATATATATATATATATATATATATATATATATATATATATATATATATATATATAAATAAAACACGGAAGGGAACTGCACTCTCATACTGGACCGGGTACACATCCCATGACCCTGCAACATGCTCAGCCCTGGGTGCCACTGGCACTCACAGGAAGCTGTGCTGTCCCCAGAGCCACAAGCAGTTAACCCCAGACAGGTCTGGGTGCAAGAACCATAGGGAAAATTACAAAACAAATTAATACAACACACAGAGAAAACCCAGCACTCACTTACAAGCTCTCAGCTAAGATTTAAAAGCAAAAATGGAAAGGTTAGTCACCGCATCTGGCGAAATGGGACAAGCTCAGGTATCACGTCAAGGTCCTTTCCAATACCTGAGACCCTAAAACAGCCACACAATGCAAGCTTTCAAATCCAAACAAACTGAAAACAAGGGAAGGGTGCACAGGAATATGTAATCACCCTAGACATATACAAAACACGGAAGGGAACTGCACTCTCATACCGGACCGGGTACACATCCCATGACCCTGCAACATGCTCAGCCCTGGGTGCCACTGGCACTCACAGGAAGCTGTGCTGTCCCCAGAGCCACAAGCAGTTAACCCCAGACAGGTCTGGGTGCAAGAACCATAGGGAAAATTACAAAACAAATTAATACAACACACAGAGAAAACCCAGCACTCACTTGCAAGCTCTCAGCTAAGATTTAAAAGCAAAAATGGAAAGGTTAGTCACCGCATCTGGCCAAATGGGACAAGCTCAGGTACCACGTCAAGGTCCTTTCCAATACCTGAGACCCTAAAACAGCCACACAATGCAAGCTTTAAAATCCAAACAAACTGAAAACAAGGGAAGGGTGCACAGGAATATGTAATCACCCTAGACATATACAAAACACGGAAGGGAACTGCACTCTCATACCGGGCCGGGTACACATCCCATGACCAGTGTTCCCTCTAAGGACAGTTTTGTGTGCAGCCCAGCAGTGAAACAGTTAACGAGAGAACCATACTTTGCCATCTGCATTGTGCAGCGTTTGCTAATTGCAGGGTGTGGTTACCTAATTAACTGTTTCACTGCTGGGCCGCACAGAAAACTGGCCTTAGAGGGAACACTGCCCATGACCCTGCAACATGCTCAGCCCTGGGTGCCACTGGCACTCACAGGAAGCTGTGCTGTCCCCAGAGCCACAAGCAGTTAACCCCAGACAGGTCTGGGTGCAAGAACCATAGGGAAAATTACAAAACAAATTAATACAACACACAGAGAAAACCCAGCACTCACTTACAAGCTCTCAGCTAAGATTTAAAAGCAAAAATGGAAAGGTTAATCACCGCATCTGGCCAAATGGGGCAAGCTCAGGTACCACGTCAAGGTCCTTTCCAATACCTGAGACCCTAAAACAGTCACACAATGCAAGCTTTCAAATCCAAACAAACTGCAAACAAGGGAAGGGTGCACAGGAATATGTAATCACCCTAGACATATACAAAACACGGAAGGGAACTGCACTCTCATACCGGACCGGGTACACATCCCATGACCCTGCAACATGCTCAGCCCTGGGTGCCACTGGCACTCACAGGAAGCTGTGCTGTCCCCAGAGTCACAAGCAGTTAACCCCAGACAGGTCTGGGTGCAAGAACCATAGGGAAAATTACACTGAGACAGCACAGCTTGCTGTGAGTGCCAGTGGTACCCAGGGCTGAGCATGTTGCAGGGTCATGGGATGTGTACCCGGTCCAGTATGAGAGTGCAGTTCCCTTCCGTGTTTTGTATATGTCTAGGGTGATTACATATTCCTGTGCACCCTTCCCTTGTTTTCAGTTTGTTTGGATTTGAAAGCTTGCATTGTGTGGCTGTTTTAGGGTCTCAGGTATTGGAAAGGACCTTGACGTGGTACCTGAGCTTATCCCATTTGGCCAGATGCGGTGACTAACCTTTCCATTTTTGCTTTTAAATCTTAGCTGAGAGCTTGTAAGTGAGTGCTGGGTTTTCTCTGTGTGTTATATATATATATATATATATATATATATTAAAAAAAAAACAGCAATGTGGTTGCACTCTAACCGAGAGGTCAGCATCTGCCAGGGTGTTCAAGGATACAAGATCATGAGCACAAATGAAGCACTCTCTGGGCTTTAGTCATCAGTAAATCCAAGTGAAATTTAATGAAGTGTGACGTTTCTGGGCAAAAAACAAACCTGATGGGCCCTTCTACTACAGTCTTTAAATCAGGAGACAGCGTGTGCAAAAGGTTACAACAGAGCATGTGCAAAAATTGGTAACCAAAGCAGCTTGTAAGCTGATAATAAAGTGATCTAAACATCATGTAGTACATATATTGAATATAAATCAAAATATAGTGGTTCATGAACAATGCCCCTAGAGCTACCAAATTGGAAAAACATCAAACACTGGGTATACTCACAGAAACAACCAAAACAATCAAAAGCTATGGCCGTGAAAGTCATGACCCAATTGGCCACCTAAAATACTCCCACCAGTATCACAGCGATCTGATATGAAGGACATGCCGCACACCACTAAGCAACAATCAATAGTGTGTTTAATCGTCCATCCTGATATTGAAACAAAATTACTGCCAAGAATATCATGAGCACCAACTAATAACCAAAATGCTACCTGATAGAGGGAGAACCTGATCAGATCAGATTTTATTGTCGATATATCGATGACCTGTTCCTAGTTTGGGGCGGGGATGAACAGTTTCTTGCTGCATGGGTCACTGACCTGAATTACATTGACAGCACCATTAGATTCCAACACCATGCCAACAATGAGACCATTGACTTTCTGGATGTTAGGGAGTTCAAAAATGACAATAGATTAGGCACAACACTCTACAGGAAAAGCACCAATAGAAACTCAATCCTTTGGGCTGATAGCTGCCATCCATCGTCACTAATCCATAACATTCTGAAAGCCCAGTTTCAGAGAGTGATCAGAAACAATACTGATCAACAGAAATGTACACTACAATTGGATGAGATGACTGAGAGGTTTAAACAGAGGGGCTATAAACTGACACAACTCAATATATGCAAACAAAGTGCACTCTGGGTGACTGAATCCACCAAGAGTGATGAGCAGAAATGGTTAACCTTTGTTACATCTTACACGCCCGACAAAAGTCGAATTGTTAGGGCTATCCATGATGAATGGAAACTTATCCAGTCTGACCTCAACCTACCATATACCCACTCTCGGGGGACACCAAGAGTTGCAACAGCATGATGACTGGATCCTCTTTCCAACACCCTGATAAGAAAAAGAAATACCAGATCCACATATTCCTCACTTGCACCACTGTATATATCATCTATCTTCTTCATTGGTCATGTGGCAAGTTTTATACTGCAAAAAACTTGTGATGATGCACCAGGGTCGGCTCCAGGGGGGGCATTGGGAGGCAATGCCCGCCCAAATCGAATGCTGTGCCCCCTCAAAAAATGTAAAATGTTTTAAATTTGCCAATAACAGTTAGTGAACCCAGCAGGGGGCGCCGAGAGTGGTAGGTGGATCTGCCTGGTGTGGCTGGAACCGCATGAGGGAAAATGTTGTAAATGCAATTTAATGCGGCTGCCTGTAGTACTAGTGCGCACAGCGATAATCTAATGATGACAATTTAGTTATGTGGGCATGGGGGCCTGTCCACAGATGCCGTTGGACATGTTAAAGTGTGTAGAATTGCTTGCCACTGCGCTGTCACGCAGATAAGTCCCCGCTGCTTACTTTACTACATTGGGTTATGTGGACTATGGCAAGCTTCTATTGCAAACACTATAATTGTGCATGCCATTACAGCCGCATCCACTCCGAGATTCTCAGTGCTCCCTAGAAGTGTTTGTATTTGCGCACTGTTTTCCATTCAGGTGACGTTTGTCAAATCTTAGCCAATCAGCATTGTCTGCTGGTCAGGACAATGGAGGTTAGCTGTCCAATTAGAGCAAGGGAATACTTGACAGTAACCAATCAGTGCCACTTTGGTCTGAGAGTAATGTTACAGATTGGGAGAGTGAAGAGGCTGCATATCGATCCTGTTCTCACAGTCTTGCAGTACATTGAACTCCATAGGCACAGCATTGGGTGAGTACAGCACAGTACGAAGTGTCACTGAATGTGTGTGTATAGAACAAGTGGGTGATTTTGATGACGAGGACACCAATAAGTCACTCATGAAAAAAATAAAATAATTTAAAACAATAAATTAGAAGATAAAAGCGGAGCAGCTAAAAGAAACAGGGATTACAAACAAGATATGACATTATTTACACTTGTTTTAAACAATATAAAATGTATAACTGATTATAATACAAGATGTTTTTTTAATTCCTTGTGAGTCATAGGGGGCTGCAATGCATTGCTTAGTTATGTGTGTCACAGCTCTTACTGGTAAACATGGGCTCAATACAGTAATAAGTCTTCATTTAATGTTTAATTGCTAAATTTGTATTCAACATAGTCATTTTAAAACTTTTAATTCATCATTTAGTAATGTGATGAAATGAGTGAAGTACAGTAGATCAGATGGTGCATGGTGATGGCTACACTTTCCTTGCGAATATGTAGGTCTGCTCTTATTTTGACTTTCATACATGCTTTGTAAATGCGTGCTCTCTCGTGAAAAAAAAAATGCCCCCCCCATTTCATTCGTTCTGGAGCCGACCCTGTGATGCACGCACAAGGATGGCCAATCACTGCTCTACAATACGGCAAGCATTACAATTTCAGAAAGGCAGACCAACCAGTGGCACGGCACTTCCTTAAAGTTAAACGCACCGTGAAGGATCTCAGATTTTGTATTATCGACCATGTTCCCCCTTGCGAAGAGGAAGAAACAGGGAGAAGATACTGCTTCAAAAAGAAACACAATGGATTTTCGAACTTGCCAATTTGTCACCCAAGGGACTGAATATAAATACAGGGTGGAAATGTTACTTATAATATAGAAAAAACAATGTGTACGACTTTATAACCAGTGTGGCTATCCCCTATAAAGAGGCAATATCCCCACCTCTAAAGTTAAAAATAAAAGTAAAAATAAAGAGAAGATGCTCCAAAAAAGGCAGCTGGATGCACACAAATATGATAAAAAAATTGCACAATTTTATTGATCTATATATCAAAGAAAATAAAATTAAAAAAAAAAATTAAATACCACTGCTGGTGTACAATTTTAAAAATCTAATTCATTGTAAAAATCTATAAACAATATAAATTATATCATATAAAATCCAGAGGGATGTACTAAAAAAATAAACTTTTATATTTCAAGTCTCAAGTGAGTTTATAATAAATGGAACTGAATGAAGATTATTGAAACCCTCAATAGGGTAGCTATATGTGTTGGGCACTAGTAGTCTTCTAAACTCCAATGTATCCACTATGTGAGGAGTACAGGGATCACAAATACCCCAAATAGATAAATCTCTGTGTGTGACTTAACAAGTCTGATGATATACACTGTTCAAGTGTTACGGGTGTAAAAATGACTGGATCGTCTTTCCAACACCCTAATAAGAAAAATAAATACCAGATCGACATATTCCAAACAGTCGAAAATTTCTAAAAACCCTAAAAAGTCTAATAGCCTATAAAGTCTAAAAAAAACTCCAAAAAAGTCAAAATGCTTTAGAACTGTTATTCATTATATTATACTGCTTAAGACAGGCAGGTCAGGTTCAATGATTAAACTGGTGATTCTAATAAGAATAGCAGGGGAGTTAAACAGCATTGTTGTGTAATTAATGAATCATAACATTTGTTGGTTTTTAAGTAAATACACACTCCTTTCTTAGCCCTACTTAAGGCTTACTAGTTCACATTTATATGAATATTTTTTATCCATATAGCCAGGGACCCATATACCATATTACATGAAACTGTTCAATGAAATGGTTAATACATGGATTAGTCTTGGCACAATTGTTTTTAATTATGCAATTAACTTGCATAAATAAAAACAAGTCTATTAGTACGGCTCTGCCAAGCTGAAATGTGTCAGCCATGGTTGTTTCTGCCACCACTTTTAGTTTTGGATTACCCTGGCTTGCATGCCGTTTGTTTTTACCTGGCATCAATAAACTTTTAACTTTTACTGGAATACCGTTGGGAATCTTCTCTTTCGTTTTTACTATATATGTTAGTTACCAAGGTCATGGACGATGTAAGGGAGCGTAACCCCGCTTTCATTTACCATTCTTTTTTCAGCGTGAGTCTTTTCTCTGTGCTCTTGTATATGTGCATCTCCATGGTTACGGATGACGTATAGGGGGGAGAGAGAGAGTGAGAGAGAGAGAGAGAGAGAGAGACGGTTTAGGGGTTAATAGGTTTATTTTATTAGTAGCGATACAGGTGTTAATTTTTTCTGATACATTCTCCCCATTAATGTCAGGCCTTGGGTTTTGTGCGGTATGGAGCTTATCGTTCCATACCACACAACAAGAGAAGGTTTTTCAGTAACTTGTAATGGCAGCGCTATGGAAATTGCGATACTGCAATTTTTTTTCCGTTGTTTACGCACCAGTTATAACGCAAAACTTGTAATCTTGGTGTTATTTTGGTACATTAAAAGTATTCTTCCAATACCAAATATGTGCTTAAAAGTATGGGAGGTGATGAGGAGCTTGATGATTTAACCTGCATTAAAGGGTCATAACAATGCGAAAAAAAAATGCTCTAATATATTAGAGCATTTTATAACTGCATTATTGCTTGCACCTAACCATGGCCCAGATTATGAGTTTTGCGTTAGAGGCTGTGCAGTGCTAACGAGCAGTTTTGTCTCACCGCTCACTTACCTGCAGCGCTGGTATTACGGGTTTTCAGAAACCCATCGTTAAAAGACTAGAAGTGAGCGTTGAGCAAAATTTTGCTCATTACCGCACTCCAATACCAGCACTGCTTAAGTCAGCGGTGAGCTGGTCGTACGTGCTTGTGAACAATTTCCCCATAGGAATCAACGGGGAGAGCTAGCTGAGAAAAAGTCTAACACCTGTAAAAAAGCAGCGTAAAACTCCTTAACGCAGCCCCATTGATTCCTATGGGGAAATAAAAGTTATGTCTACACCTAACACCCTAACATGAACCCAGAGTCTAAACACCCCTAATCTTACACTTATTAACCCTAATCTGCCACCCCCGACATCGCTGACAGCTACATTATAATTATTAACCCCTAATCTGCCGCTCCGGACCTTGCCGCCACCTACATTATATATATATTAACCCCTAATCTGCTGCCCCCAACATCGTCGACACCTACATACTATTTATTAATCCCTAATCTGCCGCCCCCAATGTCGCCGCAATTTACCTACATTTATTAACCCCTAATCTGCCGCCCCCAACGTCGCCGCCACTATATTAAAGTTATTAACCCCTAAACCTAAGTCTAACCCTAACCCTAAGACTCCTTAACTTAAATATAATTACAATAAATCTAAATAAAAATTCCTATCATTAACTAAATTATTCCTATTTAAAACTAAATACTTACCTGTAAAATAAACACTAAGATAGCTACAATATAACTAATAGTTACATTGTAGCTATCTTAGGGTTTATTTTTATTTGACAGGCAAGTTTGTATTTATTTTAACTAGGTAGAATAGTTATTAAATAGTTATTAACTATTTAATAACTACCTACCTAAAATAAAGACAAATTTACCTGTAAAATAAAACCTAACCTAAGTTACACTAACACTACACTATAATTAAATAAATTAACTAAATTAAATACAATTACCTAAATTAAATTTAATTAGCTAAAGTACAAACAAAACCACTAAATTACGGAAAATAATAAACAAATTACAGATATTTAAACTAATTACACCTAATCTAATAGCCTTAGTCAAAAAAGCCCCCCCCAAAATAAAAAAAATCCCTAGCCTAAACTAAACTACCAGTAACCCTTAAAATGGACTTTTGCTGGGCATTGCCCCAAAGTAATCAGCTCTTTTACCTGTAAAAAAAAAAATACAAACAACCCCCCCAACAGTAAAACCCACCACCCACACAACCAACCCCCCAAATAAAATACTATCTAAAAAAAACTAAGCTCCCCATTGCCCTGGAAAGGACATTTGGATGGGCATTGCCCTTAAAAGGGCAGTTAGCTCTATTGCAGCCCAAAGTCCCTAACCTAAAAAACCCACCCAATACACCCTTAAAAAAACCTAACACTAACCCCCTGAAGATCGACTTAACGGGAGAAGTCTTCATCCAAGCCGGGCCGAAGTCCTCAATGAAGCCGGGAGAAGTCTTCATCCAAGACGGGCGAAGTAGTCCTCCAGACGGGCAGAAGTCTTCATCCAGACGGCATCTTCTATCTTCATCCATCCAGCGCTGAGTGGGTCCATCTTCAAGACATCCAACGCAAAGCATCCTCTTCATCCGACGACTAAAGTTGAATGAAGGTACCTTTAAGTGACATCATCCAAGATGTTTTTTTAAGGGTGCATTGGGTGGGTTTTATTTTTAGGTTAGGGACTTTGGGCTGCAATAGAGCTAACTGCCCTTTTAAGGGCAATGCCTATCCAAATGCCCTTTTCAGGGCAATGGGGAGCTTAGGTTTTTTTAGATAGTATTTTATTTGGGGGGTTGGTTGTGTGGGTGGTGGGTTTTTCTGTTGGGGGGGTTGTTTGTATTTTTTTTACAGGTAAAAGAGCTGATTACTTTGGGGCAATGCCCCGCAAAAGGCCCTTTTAAGGGCTATTGGTAGTTTAGTTTAGGGTAGTTTTTTTTATTTTGGGGGGCTTTTTTATTTTAATAGGGCTATTAGAGTAGGTGTAATTAGTTTAAATATCTGTAATTTGTTTATTATGTTCTGTAATTTAGTGGGGGGTTTTGTACTTTAGCTAATTTAATTTAATTTAGGTAATTGTATTTAATTTATTTAATTATAGTGTAGTGTTAGGTGTTAGTGTAACTTAGGTTAGGTTTTATTTTACAGGTAAATTTGTCTTTATTTTAGCTAGGTAGTTATTAAATAGTTAATAACTATTTAATAACTATTCTACCTAGTTAAAATAAATACAAACTTGCCTGTAAAATAAAAATAAAGCCTAAGCAAGCTACAATGTAACTATTAATTATAGTGTAGCTATCTTAGGGTTCATTTTATAGGTAAGTATTTAGTTTTAAATAGGAATAATTTAGTTAATGATAGTAATATTTATTTAGATTTATTGTAATTATACTTAAGTTAAGGGGTATTAGGGTTAGGGTTAGACTTAGGTTTAGGGGTTAATAACTTTAATACAGTGGCGGTGACATTGGGGGGGGGGCAGATTAGGGGTTAATAAATAGTATGTAGGTGTCGGTGATGTTGGGGGCAGCAGATTAAGGGTTAATACATATCATGTAGGTGGCGGCGGTGTCTGGAGTGACAGATTAGGTGTTAATAATTATAATATAGGTATCGGCGATGTCAGGGGTGGCAGATTAGGGGTTAATAAATATAATGTAGGTGTCGGCGATGTTGGGGGCAGCAGATTAGGGGTTCATAAATATAATGTAGGTGGCGGCGTTGTCCGGAGCGGCAGATTAGGGGTTAAAATTTTTATTATAGTGTTTGCGATGCGAGAGGGCATCGGTTTAGGGGTTAATAGGTAGTTTATGGGTGTTAGTGTACTTTTTAGCACTTTAGTTATGAGTTTTATGTTACGGCGTTGTACCATAAAACTCATAACTACTGACTATTAAACGCGTTAGGACTCTTGACAGGGTAGGGTGTACCGCTCACTTTTTGGCCTCCCAGGACAGACTCGTAATACCGATGCTATGGAAGTTCCATAGGAAAAAGACTTTACAAAGTTTACGTAAGTCGTTTTGCGGTAAGGCCAAAGAAGTGTGCGGTGACCCTAAACCTTCAAGACTTGTAATACCAGTGGGCGTAAAAAAGCAGCATTCAGACCCCTTAACGCTGCTTTTTTACCCTAACGCACAACTCGTAATCTAGCCGCATATGTTTACCCCTGCCAAAGGATTACAACACATAATTGAAGGCAGTTCCAGAGCAGCAATGCTCTACCGGAAACTACCCAAAACACATCTGGTTAGACAAATGTGTGAAGCTACCAATCATCATGAGGCTCCCAGCAGTGCATTTCTGCTGCTGCGGATATGTACATATCTTTTTCAACAAAGGTACCCAATAGAACAAAGTCAAATTGATAATAGAAGTGAATTTAAAAATTATATGCTTTATCTGAATCATGAAAGTTTAATTTTGACTTTCCTATCCGTTTAAAGGGACACTGTACTCAAAAATTTTCTTTCGTGATTCAGATTGAGCATGAAATTTTAAGCAACTTTCTAATTTACTCCTATTATCAAATTTTCTTTATTCTCTTGGTATCTTTATTTGAAATGAAAGAATGTAAGTTTAGATGCCGGCCCATTTTTGGTGAACAACCTGGGTTGTCCTTGCTGATTGGTGGATAAATTCATCCAGCAATAAAAAAGTGCTGTCCAGAGTACTGAAACCAAAAAAAAGCTTAGATGCCTTCTTTTTCAAATAATGATAGCAAGAGAACGAAGAAAAAATGTTAATAGGAGTAAATTAGAAAGTTGCTTAAAATTGCATGCTCTTTCTGAATTACAAAAGAAAAAAATTGGGTTCAGTGTCCCTTTAAGCAATCAATATAACTAAATTATACTATTAATCTGTATGTGCCTATTTTGTGTAAATTGGAATGGGCGGGGCATATATGGGTGTGGCTCTGCTACAACATTTCCCTGGAAATATTTTTCAAATGTTAACAACTATGATATATATACACATCTTTGATCCTAGTCAGACACATACACACACATATATATATATATACACACACACACACATATGTATATGTGTGTGCGTAATACATCATTTTAATGTTTTTCATGTGTTTTGTAAATCTTTTATTTTAGACCTAACACACTATTACAGGACACGCTAATTCTTCTAGCACTATTTTGGGTTTTGCTTAACCCCTTAACGACCAACGACGTATGGGGTACGTCCTGCAAAAAAATGCAGTTAACCCTACACTATGGAACAAATACTCAGTGTTAAAGGACTCAGTGGGAGAGACTCAGTGGGACAAATAAATAAAATTATTAATCTGGGAGAGGGTTGGGGGTTGTGGGGGGGCAGCTACACTACAGAAAATAGTTGTTTTTTTTTAATAAAAATAACCAAAACGTTTTTAATTTGAAACTGGGTACTGGCAGACAGCTGCCAGTACCCAATATGGCGCTCAATAAGGCAGGGGGGGGGTTAGAGAGCTGTTTGGGGGGGGGATCAGGGAGGTTGGGGGCTAAGGGGGGATCCTACATAGCAGCATATGTAAATATGCTCAAAAAAAATAAAAAAAATAATAAAAGATAGCTTTTATTTTAGTACTGGCAGACTTTCTGCCAGTACTTAAGATGGCGGGGACAATTGTGGGTTTGGGGATGGAAGAGAGCTGTTTGGGAGGGATCAGGGGGTGTGATGTGTCAGGTGGGAGGCTGATCTCTACACTAAAGCTAAAATTAACCCTGCAAACTCCCTACAAGCTACCTAATTAACCCCTTCACTGCTAGCCATAATACTCGTGTGATGCGCAGCGGCATTTAGCGGCCTTCTAATTACCAAAAAGCAACGCCAAAGCCATATATGTCTGCTATTTCTGAACAAAGGGGATCCCAGAGAAGCATTTACAACCATTTGTGCCATAATTGCACAAGCTGTTTGTAAATAATTTCAGTGAGAAACCTAAAATTGTGAAAAATTTAATTTTTTTTTAATTTGATCGCATTTGGCGGTGAAATGGTGGCATGAAATATACCAAAATTGGCCTAGATCAATACTTGGGGTTGTCTACTACACTACACTAAAGCTAAAATTATCCCTAAAAGTTCCCTACATGCTCCATAATTAACCCCTTCACTGCTGGCCATAATACACGTGTAGTGCGCAGTGGCATTTAGCAGCCTTCTAATTACTAAAAAGCAACACCAAAGCCATATATGTCTGCTATTTCTGAACAAAGGGGATCCCAGAGAAGAATTTACAACCATTTGTGCCATAATTGCAGAAGCTGTTTGTAAATAATTTCAGTGAGAAACCAAAAGTTTGTGAAAAAATTAGTAAAAAAGTGAACAATTTTTTGTATTTAATCGCATTTGGCAGTGAAATGGTGGCATGAAATATACCAAAATGGGCCTAGATGAATACTTTGGGATGTCTACTAAAAAAAAATATATACATGTCAATGGATATTCAGAGATTCCTGAAAGATATTAGTGTTCTAATGTAACTAGCGCTAATTTTGAAAAATAATGGTTTGGAAATAGCAAAGTGCTACTTGTACTTATTGCCCTATAAATTACAAAAAAAGCAAAGAACATGTAAACATTGGGAATTTCTAAACTCAGGACAAAATTTAGAAACTATTTAGCACGGGTGTTTTTTGGTGGTTGTAGATGTGTAACAGATTTTGGGGGTCAAAGTTAGAAAAAGTGTGTTTTTTTTCAATTTTTTCCTCATATTTTATAATTTTTTTTATAGTAAATTATAAGATATGATGAAAATAATGGTATCTTTAGAAAGTCCATTTAATGGCGAGAAAAACGGTATATAATATGTGTGGGTACAGTAAATGAGTAAGAGGAAAATTACAGCTAAACACAAACACCGCAGAAATGTAAAAATAGCCTTGGTCCCAAACGGACAGAAAATGGAAAAGTGCTGTGGTCATTAAGGGGTTAAGCACAAACTATATCTTTTAACTTGTAATATCAGCAATATTTAGCGCAGTTGGTATCTCCATTAAAAGTATAGGGATTTTGTTGTCAAAGTGGATTACAGTGTTATCCTTCACATTAATTTTCAGCTAATATATAATTAGATGCTATCAACCATTTACTCAAGATTTAAAAAAATATATAAAAACATGACTTCAGGAAAATCATAGAGCAATATACAAAATTATTTGTTTATTAAATTTCACATACAGTACAAGATAACCGTCCAACACTCTACTAATTTTGTATTGTGCAGTCACAATAATACTTGACCATCATCTTTAAAGGACCATTAAATTATGATTGCATAATCAAAGACAATACAATAGCCCCTACTCTAAATTTCGAATTTGTTTCTGACAAATTTCAACATTCCTTTAAATTTTACTGGCAGCCACCAGCGAATCACAGACTCATATGTATATACTGTGAACCCTTGCATATGCATATTAAACACTGGTACAATTCATAACAAAGCCCAAATGGTCACACACCATTAATTATAATATTCACATTCTTTTATTGTATTCTTGTTTAGTTATTTTTTTTGCATGTTTTTTTTTCACTTAATAGCATACATACTAGTGCTTATACATGATTTGAGCTATATGTTAGTCACCTTGCCTATATGAAGATATGTAGCACCAGAAAATTGGAATAATATATGATGGGATTTGTACTCCCAACAATTTAGGGTAAAAACATATAGCGCTTTGGTTCATTTGAGCACATTTACAATGGGCAGTCTATGATACCACATGAAACAAAAAAACTAAATTTATGAAAATGTTTACATATACTATGATAAATAATTAGACAAACATATACCATAACAGATAATTAAAGTATCAGTAAACAATGTTTTTTTAACTGTAAATATACATGTATTGATGTTCAGTAATTCCAAATATGGTTATATCTTGGTAAGCTTTTCTTTGTATTAACTTTATATTTCAAGATCAATTATGCATCCGTCAGATGGCCGCCCCCAAGGCTGCACCTACTGAGTGTTTGGAGCAAACTGTCCAGCTCTTCAAAGATTGCTTATGAGCTTGTCTCGGTAGTCAAATTTCAGCTTGGCAAAGCCAGGAAAAAAAAAATGAACGTTCATAACAGGACACTGCATTTTTAACCCCTTTGCTCCTAGAGATGATGGGCTGCTTAAATGTGAGTATGGGCTAGATTTATCAAAGCTGAGACATACAGGGGCACGTATACGCGCCCCTGTACGCCTCAGCTCGCCTGTGGCGGGGCAAATTACCCACAAGTATTCACCATTGCACACGAGCGCAATTTTGTGCTCACGTGCAATCCTGCCCCCTGCCCACGCACAGCCAATCATGCGCAGGCAGGAGCTGTCAATCTCCTCAGTCGGAGATTGAATTTCGCCACCTTAGAGGTGGCAAAGAGGTTAGGGAAGCGGCGGTCTGGTGACCGCTGCTTGTTAAATTACGGCGAGGTAAGTTATTATGAGAACTTGCAGCCGTAAGGCTTTAATAAATCGAGCCCATATATGTATTCTCTGTTTTAGGCTCTGTTCAAATGTGTGACGTGGAAAAAAAATCTCTCTTTTCTTTTTTCTCCACTCTCCCTCTTTTTTTCTTTTCTCCTCCTCAATCTCATCTCTACATTATTTCACCGTCTCCACTCATTTATCTCTCCCTCCTCACTCCTGTCTATCTATCCCATTCCCCGCTTCACTCTCTATCTTCTCTCTCTATTGTTTTCCCTCTTTCTCCTTTACTTCACTCTTTCATTCTATTTTTTTTTTAAAATCAGTCTCTTTCCACTCTGCCTTCTTATCTCCTTTCTCTGATCTCCTTTCTCCTACTCTTCATTTTCACTCTGTGTCCTTTATCTATCCTCTCTCCCCCTTTTTTTCTCCCACTTTCCCTTGTCTCTCTCTCTCATCTCCTCCCTTTCGCCCCTCTCTCTTTCATCTCTCCCCCTCCTCTCTCTCCACTCTTCACCTAATTTCTCTCTTCCGCCTCTGTCTCTTCTCTTTTTCCCTCCTCTCACTCTCTCCCCCTCCTCTCTCTCTCCCCCTCCTCTCTCTATCTCTCTCTCTTCACTCTTTCCCTCATTTCTCTCTCCCGCCTCTATTTCTTCTCTTTATCCATCCTTTCACTCTCTCCCCCTCCTCTCTCTCTTCTCTATCACCCTCATATATCTTTCCTCTCTCCCCTCCTCTCCCCTCCTAAAACAAAATTATTTTGTTTTTAATTTTTGTCCTTGAGTGACCTAGTTTTATATGAAAATGTTGGTTTGAGTTATTTGCAGGCCTTAGCAATAAATAAATAAATAAATAAAATAAAAATAAAGGATTACTTATAATGTTAATTTCCTACTGACCATTTCAATATGTTTCACAATTCACATTCCCATTTCAAAACAAACAAACATCTGGTCTCAATTTGAAATGATCTGTTAATAATTATTCCCTTACTATATAAAAAAGGCTTTTCTGTGTTTTTTTCTATCTAGAATCCCCACCATACCACATTGATGCTAAAAACTGTTTTATATAAACTGATCAATTATGTCATCAACTAAAGTCAAAATAAAACCTTCATGATTTAGGTACCGAGAGAACAAACATACTTGGTAATAGAAGTAAATTGGAAACCTGTTTAAAATATCATACTCTATCCAAACCATTTCAGTTTACTTTTGACTATACTTTCGCTTTAATTATTTTGCCTGCTTTTTCTGTCATTTAAAATTATAGTGTTTCCACTCCCCCCAGAGAGACCGTAGAGTATTCTGTAGAATGCAGAACCCTGACATTTCTATATGATGCACATGATGTTATTGCAGATATCCCAACCTGCAAAAACTCATTTCAGGGAGGTGGCTTCACCCGCTACTGTGCTGCCACCCCCACCCCTCCCAGTTATATATTGGGCACCTTGAAACCCTAAATAAGATAGAGACTTATTAAAGTAGCTTCCCACTTAAGTCACATTAAAAAAAGTACCTTTATTGCACAACCACTTACAACAAACCTATTTTCCAGTGATCGTACGCTTGTTGAATGCTTAAATATTTTAAAATATGAAGTTTAATTACGTGCAGTAAATAAGGTAGTATTTGTGTTTTATTTTATTAGAATCAGTGGGGGCTTTTTGGTTACTGATGCATGCTTTGAGGGATCTATAACGTCCCAGCAACTAAAGGCATTCCTTAAAGAAACACTTTTCCGGATTTCGGCCACATTGGATCATGGTACTTGGAGTTTCAGGGAGATTGCATTCCATTTGCTGGCATCAGGGAGCCGCTATTACAATCAGGGAGACTCCCTGAACTTCAGGGAGAGTTGGGATGTCTGTTATTGATTTATATGTGCAGCAGTGTGTTTACATCTTCTAATTGGTCACATCAAAGGAAGGAAGATAAACAATTATAAAGTAGATTTCAAGGGTATATGTTATAGGACTGCAAAACAATGCATATTTTCTATTTTTATGTCTATTTAGGTAGATAACTAAATTAGAGTTTTATTCCATTTTATTCTTGTATTTGTTTTTAATTTTTCTATTTGATTTTGTTTCTGTACATAAATCATTATAAAGTTAAACATGAAATATAGCAATGAGTTAAGCCATTTGGCAACATGTTGAAAATGCACATTTATGATCAGTTTGTGGTATGGTGTATCAATATTGAATCATTAATCATTTAATTGATGAAAAATCAGTAGAAAAACCTTCAGGTAGAAATAAATTACTTACTAAGGGTCAGATTACAAACGGAGTACTAAATATCACTTTCATGAAATCGATATTAGCGCTCCACGTTGTAATACCAGCGCACGCTAATGTGCACTGTTATTTCAAGTAACCAGCAATGTGAACGTGAGCTTGCATTCACATTGCTTTGAAGCATTGCGCTCATGAGAGATTGCTTTTATAGGCTTCAATGTGAGCCTCGTTCTGATGCCGTAATAGACGGCATCAGAACCTCGCGCAGCAAAGGGGGTAAGTCGCACAGCGATGAGCAGAAAATCTAGATATATATGTATATGCTGATATACACATATATTTATGTGTATATCAGCATATACATTTTACCTTTTCTTTTTAATAAAAAACTACAATTTCCTCTATTTTGACGGCATTTGGGGCACTTTTAGAAAATTAACCAGAGATCTGATCTCCGGTTAATTTTCGGAGTGCTAATTGCTACTGCGAGCTTGCGGTAGCAATAATCAACCACTTGTAATAGATGTTAAATTATTGTGCGCTTGCAAATTTAACGCTCCACTTGTAATCTAGCCCTTAAAGGATTACTTTCTGTTATAATTTTTAAGCTAAACAACTAACATATTAAAGTTAATAAACATTAATTAAAACCTACTGACCTATATTTTCTCCAAAACGAAGTTTCATAACGTTCTAAAAGTTATATCTTTTATTTGCCGATGATGTCACTTTATCCTGCCCACTATTTTCAGCACTGCATGATCAAAATACTTAAACCAATAACTTTGTGTTTAAAGCGCCATTTTGAAACCTAGGTATTGTAAACGGATTGGTACAGAGCAAAGGATACCCAAGGAGTGGGTTTGGAAAACAATTACATTTGCAGACAAGATTTCTGATATACGGTAGAGATATGTTAATGAAATGCTATTGATAAAAAGCGTATTTGGGGTAGTTAGTTAGTAACAGGCATAGAAAATATTTACTTACAGTGGCCCTTTAAGGTTTTAAAAAAAAATGTGTGTCAGTTGGTAAGAGTGAGGAGAATTGTTTCTCATCCTGAAGCTTTTTCTGTGCTTGGCTCATATTCACCTAGATTACGAGTTTTGCTGTGCGGTGCTAACGAGCAATTTATGCTCACCGCTCACTTACAGACAGCACTGGTATTACGGGTTTTTACAAACCAGACAAGAAGTGAGCATTGAGCAAAATTTTGTTCATTACCACACTCCAATACCAGCGCTGCTTACATTAGCGGTGAGCGGGTGTAACGTGCTTGTGCACGATTTCCCCATAGAAATCAAAGTCTAACACCTGCAAAAAAGCAGCCCCATTGTTTCCTATGGGGAAATAAAATGTATGTCTACACCTAACACCCTAACATGAACCCCGAGTCTAAACACCCCTAATCTTACACTTATTTACCCCTAATCTGCCTCCCCCGACATCGTCGACACCTGCATTATATTATTAACCCCTAATCTGCCGCTCCGGACACCGCCGCCACCTACATTATACTTATGAACCCCTAATCTGCTGCCCCCAACATCGCCGACACCTACATTATATTTAATAACCCCTAATCTGCCTTCCCCAATGTCGCCACAACCTACCTACACTTCTTAACCCCTAATCTGCCACCCCCAACGTCGCCACCACTATAATAAACATATTAACCCCTAAACCGCCGCACTCCTGCCTCGCAAACATTAGTTAAATATTATTAACCCCTAATCTGCCGTCCTAACATCGCCGCCACCTACCTACATTTATTAACCCCTAATCTGCCGCACCCAACGTCGCCGCCACTATATTAACATAGTTATTAACCCCTAAACCTAAGTCTAACCCTAAACCTAACACCCACTAACTTAAATATAATTACAATAAATCTAAATAAAAATTAATATTATTAGCTAAATAATTCCTATTTAAAACTAAATACTTACCTATAAAGTAAACCCTAAGCTAGCTACAATATAACTAATAGTTACATTGTATCTAGCTTAAGGTTTATTTTTATTTTACAGGCAAGTTTGTATTTATTTTAACTAGGTAGAATAGTTATTAAATAGTTATTAACTATTTAATAACTACCTACCTAAAATAAAGACAAATTTACCTGTAAAATAAAACCTAACCTAAGTTACACTAACACCTAACACTACACTATAATTAAATAAATTAACTAAATTAAATACAATTACCTAAATTAAATTAAATTAGATAAAGTACAAACAAAACCACTAAATTACAGAAAATAATAAACCAATTACAGATATTTAAACTAATTACACCTAATCTAATAGCCCTATTAAAATAAAAAAGCCCCCCAAAATAAAAAAAAATCCCTAGCCTAAACTAAACTACCAATAACCCTTAAAATGGCCTTTTGCTGGGCATTGCCCCAAAGTAATCAGACACATTTACCTGTAAAATAAAACCTAACCTAAATTACAGTAACACCTAACACTACACTATAATTAAATTAATTCCCTAAATTAAATACAATTAAATAAAATTATCTTAAGTACAAAAAAACACTAAATTACAGAAAATAATAAACAAATTACAAGATTTTTAAACTAATTACACCAAATCTAATCCCCCTAACAAAATAAAAAAGCCCCCCCAAAATAAAAAAGCCCTACCCTACACTAAACTACAAATAGCCCTTCAAAGGGCCTTTTGCGGGGCATTGCCCCAAAGTAATCAGCTCTTTTACCTGTAAAAAAAAAAATTACAAATCCCCCACAACATTAAAACCCACCACCCACACAACCAACCCTACTCTAAAACCCACCCAATACCCCCTTAAAAAAAACCTAACACTAACCCTTTGAAGATCACCTTACCGGGAGAAGTCTTCATCCAAGCCGGGCGAAGTGGTCCTCCAGACGTGCAGAAGTCTTCATCCAGACGGCATCTTCTATCTTCATCCATACGGTGCAGAGCAGGTCCATCTTCAAGACATCCGGTGAGGAGCATCCTCTTCCAACAAAGTCTTCTTACTAAATGACTGTTCTTTTAAGTGACATCATCCAATATGGCGTCCCTTCATTTCCGATTGGCTGATAGAATTCTATCAGACAATCGGAATTAAGGTAGAAAAAATCCTATTGGCTGATGCAATCAGCCAATAGGATTGAAGTTCAATCCTATTGGCTGATCCAATCAGCCAATAGGATTGAGCTGGCATTCTATTGGCTTTTCCAATCAACCAATAGAATGCCTGCTCAATCCTATTGGCTTATTGCATCAGCCAATAGGATTTTTTCTACCTTCATTCCGATTGGCTGATAGAATTCTATCAGCCAATCGGAATTGAAGGGATGCCATCTTGGATGACTTCACTTAAAAGAACCGTCATTTAGTAAGAAGACTTCAATGGAAGAGGATGCTCCGTGCCGGATGGATGAAGATAGAAGATGCCACCTGGATGAAGACTTCTGCCCGTCTGGAGGACCACTTTGCCCGGCTTGGATGAAGACTTCTCCCAGTAAGGTAATCTTCAAGGGGTTAGTGTTAGGTTTTTTTTTAAGGGGGTATTGGGTGGGTTTTAGAGTAGGGTTGGTTGTGTGGGTGGTGGGTTTTAATGTTGGGGGGGGGGATTTGTAATTTTTTTTTTACAGGTAAAAGAGCTGATTACTTTGGGCCAATGCCAAGCAAAAGGCCCTTTTAAGGGCTATTTGTAATTTAGTGTAGGGTAGGGCTTTTTTATTTTGGGGGGTCTTTTTTATTTTGTTAGGGGGATTAGATTAGGTGTAATTAGTTTAAAAATCTTGTATTTTGTTTATTATTTTCTGTAATTTAGTGGGGTTTTTTTGTACTTTAGATCATTTTATTTAATTGTATTTAATTTAGGGAATTATTTAATCATAGTGTAGTGTTAGGTGTTAGTGTAATTTAGGTTAGGTTTCATTTTACAGGTAAATTTGTCTTTTTAACTAGGTAGTTATTAAATAGTTAATAACTATTTAGTAACTATTCTACCGAGTTAAAATAAATACAAACTTGCCTGTAAAATAAAAATAAACCATAAGCTAGATACAATGTAACTATTAGTTATATTGTAGCTAGCTTAGGGTTTATTTTATAGGTAAGTATTTCATTTTAAATAGGAATAATTTAGTTAATGATATTTATATTTATTTAGATTTATTTAAATTATAAGTTAGTGTGATATACCTTTAAGGTATATCCCGCCTACCTTTCCTCCACCCTATATCAGGCACACCTGAACAATCATTCCTTGCCTGAAAATTGTTTTCTCTTTGGAGCTTTTCTGATCGCATTCCTCATGTTGTGATTCCTATTATTGAGTATTACTAACTTGCTTCAATGTTATACTTTCTCTCAGAACATCAGTTGTAAAGTGAGGATTTCTAGCTTATCACTTAACTTTCAAAAGTATTTCATTATTTCTCCATTTCTACCGGAATCCATTATACTTCAATCCGGATCAAGGAGCCACCGGATCTACTTGCAGCGTTCCGGAAGCCGCACTCACACCAATGCCGTATACCGGTCACAGAGGTAAACTGTTCTCCTCAAATCTAAGGTAATACTTAATCCACTTTTAAAGGATCTATTACTTACCTTGTCTCTCTCTGGAAAGCATCCGCATTATCCTTGCTAATATCCTCTGCTGAATATTCTACCGGTAACTACTAAAGTCTGACTGTGTTGTATATATTTTATGTATGAGTGTGTGAGTGCGTGAAGACGTTCCTGGGAATTGTTACAATAAGGATACAACTACTGATGTTATATTAAGTATACCAAAAGACACATTTATTCTATCAGATCTCTGAACTGTTTGCTTTAAGTTTCATACCAATATTGCAACATTTGTTTCTACTCATTTATTCCTTGCTTCTGCCTGGCATCTACGAAGTTTTCTTTCAGTAAAAGTCTCACCAGTGATTTAACAGGTAGTTCAAACCATACTGCCTGTTTTATTCATTTAAAGAGCAACAAACCCTTACTTTAAAAACACTGCATAAGTTCCTGTACAAAACAGGACATCACATAATTTTCAGGCCACAGTGTTCTAAGGGTTTGTTACTGGTAAATAAAACTTTGTTATTATGGATGCAAATGAAATTAAAAATGAGTTCTCTAACATACAACGAAAATTAGATTATCTTGCACAATGCTTAACAGAAGTTCAAGCAGATAATACCGCATTAAAAGCTATTGTTAATGAATACATGTCTCCCAAAAGTACTGATGTACCTGAACCCCATATACAATACCCCCAACCTTTCACTGGTAAAAGACAGGAATTCAGAGATTTCAAGACTGCTTGTAATCTTCTTTTTTCCATGAGACCCCGCACGTATTATTCAGACCGTATCAGGGTTTGCACCACTATTTCATTTTTACAGGGAGAGCCCAGAACCTGGGCTAACAGGTTTTATGAAAATAATGACCCAATTTTGGATTCATTACAGAATTTCTTTAAGGCTATGTCTAATCTATATGAAGATACAGATACGCAAATAACTGCAGAATCTAAACTATGCACACTCAAACAGGGTAAGTGCACGGTGGAGGAGTACACAACTGAATTTCAAATGTGGGCAACAGACTCACTATGGAACCAAGTTAGCCTTAAGAATCAGTTTAGGCTGGGGTTATCTGAAAACCTTAAGGATGAACTTTCTCGCCAGGAAATACCTGATACTCTTCCAGCACTTATTAAATTAAGCACATCCATAGATAGAAGACTCAGGGAACTCGATATAGGTTATATCAATATAATGTCATGCCTTTTGGATTGAGCAATGCCCCAGCTACTTTCCAGCACTTTATTAATGAAATCTTCCGAGATCTAATGGATATCTGTGTTATAGTGTATCTAGATGATATTCTAATTTATTCCAAGACAGAACAAGAACACGAAAGACATGTACGTTGGGTCTTAATGCGCTTAAAGGAACACAAGTTATATGCCAAACAAGAAAAGTGTTTATTTCATGTAAACAGGATTAAATTCCTTGGATACATAATAACTCCTAACAGGATCCAAATGGACCCAGATAAAGTTTCATCAGTACTAGAATGGCCTACACCAAAATCGGTTCGTGCCCTACAACGTTTTATTGGTTTTGCCAATTACTATCGAAAGTTTATCAAAAACTTTTCTGATATAGTAAAGCCCTTAACTCAGTTGACTAGTAAGAAACAAAGATATAAATGGACCGAACAGGCCCAATTAGCCTTTGACTACTTAAAGGGGCAATTCTCCAAAGCCCCCATCTTACATATGCCAGATCCTAAGCTACAATATGTGTTAGAGGTAGACGCCTCAAGTTCAGGTATAGGGGCAGTTCTATCTCAACAAGCAGAAAACAAATCAGAACTATTTCCTGTGGCTTATTACTCAAGAAGATTCACACCTGCAGAAAATAATTATAGTATAGGAGATAAAGAACTCCTTGCTATAAAAGTATCCCTTGAACAATGGAGGCACTTACTGGAAGGTACACACGAACCATTTAAAATCTTCACAGATCATAAGAATCTGGAATATTTGAAGAAAAGCAAAACTCTAACTTACAGACAAGTAAGGTGGTCATTATTCTTAGATAGATTCAATTTCTTGATCACATACCGACCAGGAAGCCTGAATACCAAGGCTGATGTATTGTCCAGAGTACAGGAAATGACACCTCAAGAGACCATGACTCCAATAGTACCAATCGATAAATTTATTGGAGTATTAACACCTTTTGAGGAAGAGATTAAAAGGGCACAAGGAAAAGAAACCAATACAACAAAATCCTGTCACAAAAAACTAATTACTGGTTTAATAAACCATAAAGATCAATTATACATACCCTGTTCCTTAAGAAAACAAATATTGAAACACACTCACGATGAACCTTTATCCGGTCATACCGGAATACAAAAAACCATTGAAAAAACAAGAAGAAACTATTGGTGGCCCCAAATGAATCAAACCATCCAAGATTATGTCAATTCCTGTGACACTTGTGCTAGAAATAAAATAGATCATAAAGGGCCCATCGGATTGTTGACCCCATTGCCAGTTCCGGATAAACCCTGGTCCATGATCTCGATGGACTTTATTGTAGAGCTACCAAAATCACGAAACTTATAACACTATATTAGTTGTCATTGATCATCTAACAAAATTGGGACATTTTATACCCCTAAAAGGGTTACCCTCCGCATTCACTACAGCAAATGTTTTCCTTAACCACATAGTGAAACTCCACGGACTACCCACTGATATAATAACAGATAGAGGTACACAATTCACCTCATCATTTTGGAGATCATTATGCAAAATGTTAAAAATCACACCAAGATATTCAAAAGCCTTCCATCCCCAAACCAATGGGATGACTGAGAAACTAAACCAAACATTAGAACAATATCTTCGTTGTTACATCTCCCATTTGCAGGATGATTGGATAGATTATTTATCGATGGCGGAATTCTCTTACAATAATTCGGTGTCATCCTCAACAAAAATGACACCGTTTTATGTAACCTATGGCTATTATCCGACTACTTTGGCACTATCTAGAACTGACGTAAACTCACCAGCTGCTAAAGACTATTCTTTACAACTTGAGGCAAGACTAGCCCTAGTCAAAAAACACTTATCTGATGCAAAAAATTATCAGAAAGCTTATTATGATAAACGTCACAGACCCAGTCCAGTCTATAAGGTGGGTGACAAAGTGTTGCTATCTGTAAAGAATCTAAAACTACATGTACCCTCTAAGAAATTGGCGAACCAATACATCGGACCTTTTGTAATCAATAAAATTTTGAACCCTATGACGGTATGTTTAACTCTTCCTACAGCTTATAGGATTCACCCCACTATACATGTGTCTCTGATAAAACCTTATATTTCTTCTATGCAAACCAACCTTCAGACTCCATCTACGTTACAAATAGATGACCACGACGAGTTTGAGGTGGACCGTATTCTAGATTCTAGAATCAAGAACCGTCACCTAGAGTACTTGCTAAAATGGAAAGGTTTTGGTCCTGAGGACAATTCTTGGCATCGTAGCACTGACATTTCTGCTCCCCGTCTGATTAGATCTTTTCATCGCAGGTATCCTTTGAAGCCATCCCTCTCGTCGTTTGGGGGACCCCTTAGCGGGGGGAATATGTGTGATATACCTTTAAGGTATATCCCGCCTACCTTTCCCCCACCCTATATCAGGCACACCTGAACAATCATTCCTTGCCTGAAAATTGTTTTTCTCTTTGGAGCTTTTCTGATCGCATTCCTCATGTTGTGATTCCTATTCTTGAGTATTACTAACTTGCTTCAATGTTATACTTTCTCTCAGAACATCAGTTGTAAAGTGAGGATTTCTAGCTTATCACTTAACTTTCAAAAGTATTTCATTATTTCTCCATTTCTACCGGAATCCATTATACTTCAATCCGGATCAAGGAACCACCGGATCTACTTGCAGCGTTCCGGAAGCCGCACTCACACCAACGCTGTATACTGGTCACAGAGGTAAACTGTTCTCCTCAAATCTAAGGTAATACTTAATCCACTTTTAAAGGATCTATTACTTACCTTGTCTCTCTCTGGAAAGCATCCGCATTATCCTTGCTAATATCCTCTGCTGAATATTCTACCGTTAACTACTAAAGTCTGACTGTGTTGTATATATTTTATGTATGAGTGTGTGAGTGCGTGAAGACGTTCCTGGGAATTGTTACAATAAGGATACAACTACTGAAGTTATATTAAGTATACCAAAAGACACATTTATTCTATCAGATCTCTGAACTGTTTGCTTTAAGTTTCATACCAATATTGCAACATTTGTTTCTACTCATTTATTCCTTGCTTCTGCCTGGCATCTACGAAGTTTTCTTTCAGTAAAAGTCTCACCAGTGATTTAACAGGTAGTTCAAACCATACTGCCTGTTTTATTCATTTAAAGAGCAACAAACCCTTACTTTAAAAACACTGCATAAGTTCCTGTACGAAACAGGACATCACAGTTAGGGGGTGTTAGGGTTAGACTTAGATTTAGGGGTTAATAACTTTAATATAGTGACGGCGATGTTGGGGGCGGCAGATTAGGGGTTAATAAATGTAGGTAGGTGTCGGCGATGTTAGGGTCGGCAGATTAGGGGTTAATAATATTTAACTAGTGTTTGCGATGTGGGAGTGCGGCAGTTTAGGGGTTAATATATTTATTATAGTGGCGGCGATGTCCGGTTCGGCAGATTAGGGGTTAAACTATTTATTTTAGTGTTTGCAATGTGGGGGGGGGGGGCTCGGTTTAGGGGTTAATAGGTAGTTATGGGTGTAAGTGTACTTTATAGCACTGTAGTTAAGAGTTTTATGCTACAGTGTTGTAGTGTAAAACTCTTAACTACTTACTTTAAAATGCGGTACCAGTCTTGACAGGAGAGGGTCTACTGCTCACTTTTTGTCAGACTCGTAATACTGGCGCTATGCAAGTCCCATGAAAAAAGAGGATACATAATTTACGTAAGTGGATTTGCGGTATTTCCAAGTCTGGCCAAAAAAGTGAGCAGTACACCCGTACCTGCAAGACTCGTAATACCAACGGGCGTTAAAAAGCAGCATTAGGACCGGCCAACGCTGCTTTTTAAGCCTAACGCACAACTCGTAATCTAGCCAATTTTTTTTTAATAATATGCGTTTATCTCACTTCAGTTCACATATTAATAAACATGATCACTTTCTATCTTAATAAAATGTTACAAATATAGCTAAAATTTCACTTTTAAACCCAAATTCTCAGAATGTTTATGTTTACTTATGATTGTAATTAGGTTTTTAGATGTTTACAATATTTTATGGCTGAGGAGGGATTATCATTGGAGCTCAAGTATATAGTACATGCTCAATTATAAGGGTTAGTAACAGCTCAGAAGGAATAAGCATGATATTCGGGAGTAGTAAGAGACGGGTGTGGAGAGAGCTAAAATAATTTTTCATGCGCCGAAGACTTTGGTCTTTTTGAGAACATTGAAACTCCCTATCTATACACTTTTTTGTAATGACATCATAGTTTCTTTCTTGTGTATCTGAGATGAAACCATACAATTATTTGTGCAGAGGATATATAAACATTGTAGTTAAGCATATATAGGTATTTTGGTGTAGCATAATATTGTTTATTTAAAGAATAGATGATCTGGGACATGTTTAATTGCACCATCTTATCATGGTATTTCATTAAAATATTTGTCTAGCTGTTTATTACTGATTGTTCATCTGAGCAAAATGTTATATGAATGTAAGTCAGTATGGCCCTTGTAGTTAACCACATACATCACAATTCACAAACTGCTTATTTATATTTTATATATGATGTCTTTACTCTTAAAAAAAAAGGGGAAAAAAAAGATTACAAATAAGAGATGAGGAAGAAATGGAGCAAATATATAACTAAAATGTGTAATAAATTATTGTGTATGTACAGTTTGATACCACATAGCCTACGTGCATATTAATTGTTTTATACGGTTTTATTATGTCTAACTAATAATCTCTGTTTAAATGATGTAGCCAATATTTGTAAGGGATTTTTGTCGGTACACATTAAAGGCGAGCTAACATTTGAATTATTTAACATTAGGAATGGAACAATTTATCAAAAGTACAATCTGTTCAGTCAAATGAATAGTCCTGTGGACATTAATTTTGGACAAACAAATGTTGATAAGACAAAAAACCCTTATAATTTAACAAATGTTATTTCGGATTTTTGAATATTATTTGTGTTTACGAATGTTCATAATTAGATTGAATATCCACATTTGAAATTTTGAATGTAACATTTGATTTAACAAATACTATTCAGATTTTCAATAGTTCATGTGGGAGGGAATTTAGTAAATTGATACATAATAGATACAAATATATTGATTTAAATTTTTCTAATTCAAATATTGCATAATTTGAATATTACTTTTAAAGATGGCATTAGAATTATAATTTGATTCCAATTTACTTCCATTATCAAATTTACCAGTCTTTCAATAGTCACACTTTGTGGGGAACAAGCTTCTACTGAGCATGTGCACAAGCTTACAGTGTATATTTATACTAGTCTGATTGGCTGATGTCCGTCACACGATACAGGGGGCCGGAAAATGGGAGAAAAAATTAATTTGTCAGAAAATATCTACTGCTTATTTGTAATTAAGAGTATAGGTCGATGTATTGTCTTTTTATTATGCACTTTTTTAAATATGCAATTATACTGTATTGAGTGGTCCTTTTAGCTACCTATTATCTTAGTACACATGTGCTGTTTTTTGTTAAATTTTATTGTTATTTTATTGTTATGTATAAAACTGTAGCTGTTTCTAATTAGATACAGATGTCACTTTGCTACAAACTTCAAATTTGACATCTGGTCAGGATGACTTTCGGGAGATAACATTTTAGGATCAATGTGACAAATTTAAATAAAAGGCTAAATATTTACATTTCTACTAAAAATATCGAATGTGGTTTAGACAATTTACTCACACCTAGATTACGAGTCTTGCGTTAGCCTTAAAAAGCAGCGTTGAGAGGTCCCAACGCTGCTTTTTAACGCCCGCTGGTATTACAAGTCTGGCAGGTACAGGTGTACTGCTCACTTTTTTTCCGCGACTCGAGCATACCACAAATCCACTTAAGTCAATTGCGTATCCTATCTTTTCAATGGGATTTGCCTAACGCCGGTATTACGAGTCTTGGAAAAAGTGAGCGGTACACCCTCTCCTGTCAAGACTCGTACCGCATTTAAAAGTCAGTAGTTAAGAGTTTTATGGATTAACGCCATAACATAAAACTCTTAACTAAAGTGCTAAAAAGTACACTAACACCCATAAACTACCTATTAACCCCCCCACATCGCAAACACTTAAATAAAGTTTTTAACCCCTAATCTGCCAACCGGACATCGCCGCCACTTAAATAAATATATTAACCCCTAAACCGCTGCAATCCCGCCTCGCAAACACTAGTTAAATTTTATTAAGACCTAATCTGCCGTCCCTAACATCGCCGACACCTACCTATGTTTATTAACCCCTAATCTGCTGCCCCCAACGTCGCCGCTAATATATTAAATGTATTAACCCCTAAACCTAAGTCTAACCCTAAACCTAACCCCCCCTAACTTAAATATAATTTAAATAAAACGAAATAAAATTACTACAATTAAATAAATTATTCCTAAAACTAAATACTTACCTATAAAATAAACCCTAAGATAGCTACAATATAACTAATAGTTACATTGTAGCTAGCTTAGTATTTATTTTTATTTTACAGGCAACTTTGTATTTATTTTAACTAGGTTATTAACTATTTAATATCTACCTACCTAAAATACAGACAAATTTACCTGTAAAATAAACCCTAACCTAAGTTACAATTACACCCAACACTACACTATAATTAAATTAATTACCTAAACTAACTACAAAGAATTACAATTAAATTAAATAAACTAAAGTACGAAAAAAACCACTAAATTACAGAAAATAATAAAATAATTACAAGAATTTTAAACTAATTACACCTAATCTAATCCCCCTAATAAAATAAAAAAGCCCCCCAAAATAATAAAAATCCCTACCCTATACTAAATTACAAATAGCCCTTAAAAGGGCCTTTTGCGGGCATTGCCCCAAAGTAATCAGCTCTTTTACCTGTAAAAAAAAAAAATACAATACCCCCCAACATTAAAACCCACCACCCACACACCCAACCCTACTCTAAAACCCACCCATTCCCCCCTTAATAAAACCTAACACTACCCCCTTGAAGATCACCCTACCTTGAGACGTCTTCACCCTTGAGACGTCTTCACGTCTTCACAAGTGATCCTCCAGACGGCCAGAAGTCTTCATCCAGACAGCATCTTCTATCTTCATCCATCCGGAGCGGAGCGGGTCCATCTTCAATCCAGCTGACGCGGAGCATCCTTTTTAAACTAAGTCCAACTGAAGAATGAAGGTTCCTTTAAATGATGTCATCAAAGATGGCGTCCCTTCAATTCCGATTGGCTGATAGAATTCGATCAGCCAATCGGAATTAAGGTAGGAAAAATCCTATTGGCTGATGCAATCAGCCAATAGAATTGAGCTTGCATTCTATTGGCTGATTAGAACAGCCAATAGAATGCAAGCTTAATTCTATTGGCTGATTGCATTTTTGTATAAAAAAATAAAAAATATTTGCAAGTTTGTCATAAATTTGTTTTTCATAATAATGTAAAACTATGCAATCATTTTATCTCTTCAGTTATACTGCATGCCCTCACTCAGCTTTGTGTTATATATATATATATATATATATATATATATATATATACACACACACACACACATACATACACATATACACACCGAGAGAAGTGCACTGACAGGAACAAATAACCAGCTCAATACCATTGTTAGCCTGCTCTATGGCGATTTACCTCCTGGGTGCAATTTCTTTTAGCCCTGTAATGATTTTCACAGAGTAGAACTTTCCTGTAGTATATCAGTCTGATCCCGCCTATTACGGTCAGTCCAGCGGTAAGTCTCCCTACGGGAAAAAGGGGAAACCAGACGTGGACTCCTTTTTTTCTCAGTGTGCTTAGAGGAATATGGCTACACCTCACTGAGGAGGCCCAATGAAGGCCAAAAAGATTGTCTGGGGTTGCTGTGTTCCTTGTTCAGAGAGGAATTGCCTGGTATTTCGGCACTGGACTGACCTTAATAGGCGGGATCAGACTGATATACTACAGGAAAGTTCTACTCTGTGAAAGGCATTACTGGGCTAAAAGAAGCTGCACCCAGGTGGTAAATCTCCAGAGAACAGACTAACAATAGTATTGAGCTGGTTGTTCGCTCCAGTGAGTGTGCTTCTCTTATATATATATATATATATATATATATATATATATATATATATATATATATATATATATATATATATATATATATATATATTCATATCCAGTGTTCAGTAAATCGTTGTTTTGTCCTTAATCTAACATTTTTTATTTATTTATATTTATTTTTCTCTGCTTTCAGGTTTCTCAAAAACTTCCCTAGAGGTTAAAGATAAAATGAGGAATGCCAAATGGATCATTGGCAGTACAAGTGGTCTTCAGACTTTATACAGAGTAATTCTACAATCAACAGTGTGTCTTATATGTTTGAATGCTACAATGAGTGAGTTATTTATAATTATGTACATTGTGCATGATACTTTCTATAATGTTTTTTTTTTATATTTGTTTCAGAGTCAGCTAAAATATGTAGTTTAAAGAACAGTGATCAGTGCAAGGCTTTAAGGAGACATTTAATACAAACTGAAAGACACCATGCAATGCAGCTTTTTGCAATGGATAATAGGACTGTCTTTCCAAGAGAGAATATTTGTGCTTTAACTTGTCTTCCCAAAACTATAGCACCCTTTCTAAGAAGCCACAACCTTGAATATGTGGTATGAATGTGCATTGTTGCTCACACATGTATATTATATAAACATTCATTTGTATATGATGCATTCATAATCATATCCTTATAGGCTCACAGTCTACAGATGCTTTAACACAGCCTATTGTAAGTTATTGTATAAGCACATACTGCTGGTTTTGGTTCTATAATACCCACACATAAACTACTTAGTATCCTTACTGATATTGCAAATATTGATTTTATCTGTTCTAAGCAAAAATATTAATAATACACCAGTTGTAAGAGTTTTATTAACAAAACACTTTAGGGGGGGGATTACATTT
The DNA here is from genome assembly GCF_027579735.1 of Bombina bombina. Classification (NCBI taxonomy): domain Eukaryota; kingdom Metazoa; phylum Chordata; class Amphibia; order Anura; family Bombinatoridae; genus Bombina; species Bombina bombina. The sequence continues at coordinate 1,211,054,498 of NC_069499.1, read as the reverse complement.
TTTAAATGTTTAATGTCACTTACATATAAATGTATCTCCAGTGCACACAAATTGGGACCTTTGGGATATAGCTTAATTTGAGATTGTTGTTACTCGTTTACTAATACCTGTTATTGTTCAGCAAAATATAGTTATCATTTAAGTAATAATACATTTTGCTGTTTATTAGATATGTACATTCGTTCTTTTTGTTGCTTTACCGAAAACTAAAATCGTCAGAAAAAGAAAAAAATTAAAAAAGAAAAGAAAAATGCCTTATTTTCTTTTACATTTTCTGTTGGGGTATGTTGTTTTTATGACGCAAGCAATGACAGCCTGTCAGTGGAAGCCTTTGATGTTTTCTACCCAACCATCATTCTCAGGGGCAGGGAAGGAAGTGAAAGGGCAATTTTAAAATTGAAAGCAGACTGCTCAGAGGCTCAGATCGGTGATATTCTTTACTGTGTTAGCAGCATAGCAATCGCAGTTGCCAGTTACTGTGTGACTGTACCCCCCAGTTAAACGATTTTTACTTATTGGACTTAAATATAGTATACCTTAGTATAGTACATTACTTATCTTATTTGTCTGCATTAAAATACAAAGTTGTTTGTTTAAAATTATTTAAGTCAGTAGTTTTAATTTTAAAAAAATGTATTAACCCTTTTGTTGCATAGCTAAGTGGATGCTGGCTTTGCACTTAGTATATACGTTTTATTATACATTTTCATAGTATTAAAAACCAGTTGTTTACCGAGTCTGTTTGTTCTGACGCAGCACTCATTTTTTTTTTTATACAAGTACAGTTTTACTAAAAAAAGTTTACTTATTGGAGTTAAATAATAAATAAATTATAGTTTTACCAAAAATGCAGTGCACAAAAATTAGATGTATAAATTAAAGAATAAGTTTAAGAATTACACAGAATAACAAAATTAAAGCTAATATACAGCAGCTGATTACAGATTCAGATAAAGAAAAATGGCAAAAATCTGCACTGTAGCTCAAAACAAATATTTTAGTTTGAAACAAAAATTTTAAACGAAATGTGTCTGAAACTAACATGACCATGAACGAAAACGAACTAAAGCATATCTCTACTGTTTGCTTTGGTCCATTATTATTATACTTTATTTATGAAGCGCCATCATATTCCGCAGCGCTGTCCATGGATACAGATCATTTAAATAAAACAATAGTATAAAACCTCTAAGACTAAGAGACAGGACAGAATTTACAAACACATACAGGAGGAATCGAGGGCCCTATTCCCGTGGGAACTTACAATCTAGAAGGTGAGGAGGTTGGGAAACAGGAGGTGAGGACTGCAAGATTGAGAAAGATGTTAATGCAGAGTTAGAGGAGGGAAATGTTGTTAGGTAAAAGGAATATTATTGAGTTGGGTGGTAGGCTTCTCTGAACAGAAAAGTCTTCAGGGTTTATTTAAAGGAAGAAAGATTAGGGCAAAACCTGACAGCACGAGGGAGAGTGTTCCAGAGGGTAGGTGCTGCACGACAGAAGTTCTGCAGTCTAGCATGAGAAGAGGTGATAGTCGCAGAAGCAAGGAGCAGGTCATTTTTGGATCTTAGTGGAAGGGCTGGAGTATACTTGTTGATTAGAGAGGATAGGTAGAGGGGAGCAGAGTTGGTGAGTGCTTTGTATGCAAGGGTGAGAATTTTGAATTTAATTCTGCTGTGTATGGGGAGCCAATGAAGGGACTCACAGAGAGGTGCAGCAGATACAGAGTGATGGGAAAGGTGGATCAGTCTGGCAGAGGCATTTAGGATGGATTGAAGAGGGGAGAGGCGGGAAAGAGGAAGGCCAGTAAGTAGGTTATTGCAGTAGTCAAGTCGGGAAATAACAAGGGAGTGGATTATTTGCTTTGTGGTGTTAGCGCACAGAAAAGGTTGAATCTTGAAATGTTGCATAGATGGTTGCGGCAGGATGTAGAAAGCGATTGGATACAGGGGGGTGAAGGATAGATTTGAGTCAAGTGTAACTCAGAGGCAGCGGACTTGGGGCGATGGGGAAATGGTGATGCCGTCAACAGGGATAGAGAAGTCACAGGTCAGCGTAGAGCTTGAGGGGGGGATAAGAAGGAGCTCAGTCTTGGACATGTTAATCTTTAGGTGGTGAGAGGCCATCCAGGAAGAAATACCATATAAGCAGTCGCTGACATGAGAAAGGTCAGAGGGAGAGAGAGCAGGGGTGGAGAGGTAGATCTGGGTGTCATCAGCATAGAGGTGATATTTGAAGCCATAACTGTTGATAAGTTTACCCAGTGAAGAAGTATAAATGGAGAAGAGTAGAGGATCCAGAACAGATCCTTGAGGTACTCCAACAGACAGAGGCATTAGAGAGGAGGAGTCATTGGCAAATGACACAGAAAAAGACCTGTGAGAAAGATAAGAGTGAAATCAGGAAAGAGCAGTGCTACAGAGGCCAAAAGAGCTAAGGGTCTGTAGGAGGAGGGGGTGGTCAACTATGTCAAAGGCAGCTGAGAGGTCAAGTAGGATGAGTATGGAGTAGTGGCCAATATTTTTAGCAGAGAGAAGATCATTTGTAACCTTGGTAAGGGCAGTCTCAGTTGAGTGTTTGGGGCAGAATCCAGATTGCAGGGGGTCAAGCAAGGAGTTGGCGGGCAGGAAGTGGGTTAGGTGATTATAAACTAGTTTTTCAAGGAGTTTTGATGTTAGTGGGAGTAGTGATATTGGGCGGTAGCTTTCAGGAGAATTAGGGTCAAGGGAGGGTTTTTTGAGTATGGGAGTGACTATTGCATGTTTGAAAGAAGATGGGAATGAGCCGGTAGAAAGAGATAGGTTGAAGATGTGGGTAAGAGCAGGAGTGAGGGTAGAAGAGAGGGAGGGTATTAGATGGGAAGGTATAGGGTCGAGTGGGCAGGTAGTGAGGCATGAGGAAGATAGCAAGGAGGAAACTTCATTCTCAGTGGCTGGATGGAGGATGCAGAGGGTGGCAGAGGGAGTGGCAGGGCCTGCTGATGGATTATTGCAAGTTGGTGTTGGGATGTTGCTCCGGATAGAATTTGTTTTGTTTAAAAAGTAGTCTGCCAAGTCTTGAGCACTAAAGACAGATGAGGGGGGTGGAGCAGGAGGGTAGAGGAGAGAGTTAAATGTGGAGTTTGGGAAAGAGTAGATATAAGGGAGAATAAGTAGGTTTGCTTGGCTAAGTGAAGGGCACAAGTGTATGAATAAAGCATAAACTTATAGTGTATGAAGTCAGGTTCAGAGTGAGTTTTCCTCCAGACACGCTCAGCAGTACGGGAGCATTTTTGCAAATAGCGTGTTTGCTGAGAGTGCCAGGGCTGCAACTGACGACGTGATGTTTTGCGCAGCTGGGGAGGGGCAAGTGTGTCTAGTGCAGAGGAGAGAGTTTTGTTATAGTGGGATGTTGTGAGATCAGGGCAGGTTATAGTGGAAGTGTGAGGGAGGAGATCTTGAATAGTATTTGAAAATTGGAGCGGATCCACAGCATGCAGATTTCTACAGCTGCGGAGGTGGGATGGAGGAGTTGGTTTAGCTGTTGCATTAATATTATAGGTGACCAGGTGATGGTCTGAGATGGGAAAAGGGCGACAGCTCAGGTCAGATATAGAACAGAGGTAGGAAATTACCAGGTCGATGGAGTGTCCATCACGGTGGGTAGGGAATAGGGTGGATTGTGAGAGACCGAAGGAGGATGTAAGTGAAAGAAGTTTAGAGGTAGCAGGGGCAGATGGGTTAATACAGACATTTTAATGTTTATATTTTCTATATCAATAATGTATTTTGTTGCCTATGCCTATCATTTTTTTTGTGTTATTGCATTTTCTTTACAATAAAAATAAGTTAGCACAATTTGAACTTATAAAAATAGATAAGGTAAGACATAGCACTGTGCACTAAAATATACCACAGTCCTTTTTTAGGTAAAGGGATCTGTTGATAAAGTTTTTTTTTCTCTCAAATGCAAGTCTTGTATCCTAGATGTAAACAGAGTGTCAAAACAAAGCAGGGTGCTGTTACAATAACAATAAAATGATAATGTGAAACATTAGTCACACAAGTGGTAGCTTTATTACCTCAAAAGTAAGCACATAAATCTAAAAGGGAAGGATCTTCAAACATTAAGCTTATTTTCTTTGCCATAAAAAAGTATATAAAAGTCACTTGGGGTACACATAAACCTGTTACAAGATCAGAGACAGTGTTATCCACATAGTTCTCTAGATAACAGAGCAGGGAAGGACCATACACTTTTCAAACGTAGATTTTGAAACATAGTAACATCGATTTTTAAAGCCCAGTCACAAAGGCATGGTTTATTTTGAGAACCGGTCACAAAGGGCCTTTAATACTGTTGGAAAGAAGTTAAGGAATTCCAGTTGGCTACAACATGAAGATGATTGAGAGAATGCCAATAGTGTGTAAAGCTGTTGTTCAAAGGACATGAAACCCCAACAAATGTGTTCATGAATAAGATAGAGCATACAATTTAAAAAAAACAAAAACAAAATAAAAACTTTCTAATTACTTCTATTATCTAATTTGCTTTGTTCTTTTGGTATCATTTGTTTAAAAGCATACCTAGGTAGGCTCAGGAGTTGGGAAATTTCTGCTGATTGGTGGCATATATACCTAAATTAAGCTAATTTGATAATAGACATAAATTGGAAAGATTTTTTAAAATGATGTGCTCTGTCTGAATCATGAAAGAAAAATATTGGGTTTCATGTCCCTTTAAGGCAGAGGGTGGCTGCTTTGAAGAATCTAAAATATAAAATAGTTTTAATTTGTTTAACATTTTTGGGGGTCAAATTCCTCAAATTCCATTTGTGTTATTTTAAAGTTTTGTTGACTTTAATATTATTCTAAGATGTGCAAAATAGTATTAATACATTTTTTTATAAAGTATGTGTGTCCAAACATTTCATTGGTACTGCATATTTTTTTACATTTTTAAACATTTCCAATATTAATGTAAAAAGTATCATTAAAGTATACACATATATTGGTTAATCTAGTTATATTTTCCTTTTTAGTGTAGTATATTACAGAAACAATTATTTAAATAAAGGTCATTTTTCACATTACTGCACAGTTTTATTTTCTATAAATCTCAGTGTATAACGAAGATATAATAAAACACTGAGGCCTAAATTACAAGTGGAGCAATATTTTGCTCAAGATTTCGAATGTAAATCGTATTTATGTTGTAGTATTACAAGTTGAAAGTAAAGTTTTCCCATTTAACCCTGTAAATATTAACGAAAGCGGTAAAGTCATTATGACTTATCATTCACTCATGCAAAAGAGTGTAACGTGTCTTCAGATCAATAATACAAATAATTTAGTCAACTCTATAAAATTTGAAAAATATATAAAAATATAAAAATAGAGGTGCACTCAACTTATCTAATGCGTAACCTTTAGTGCTCGCAGTTCCAAGAAATGATGCAAAAAGTAGTAAAAGAATGGACAAAACACTCAATAAGTGTAAAGTCAAAATAGGACCAAAGGCTGCACAAAAGGTATAACAACGCTTTATTACTACAATAGTTGTGGTTGGCTTTAAACAGGTGGGACATCTATCCTCCACCCATTTTCCATCAGGTAAACACACTTACAAAATTGTAAATAGCCTTAAAAAACACAAAAAGCTGTGTGGTACCGCTCAGATAACATGCATAAATCTTACCAAAGATGCTATAAATAAAACGTTAGCAATGTAGTTGCAACACCTATACTTATACTTTAAGCAGAGATATAGCCTATAGGCAAATAACAAATGCTGTAAAGAGTTTAACAAGTCCAAAACTTCAGAAATTTATATGATAGCAAGATAGCTGTGAGGCCCCATGAGAAAAAAGGTAGAGACTAAAAGGTACTGGAGAGTCCATATAGTTACTTAAAGACCAGGCACTCAAGTGTTAAAAAACACACTCTGGTTTCATAGGAACAGATATCACTGGTAACAACTCCTCTGGAAATCCACTTTATGCTTCTATGTTAAGCAGCATATGGTTAGGCATGTGTATGCACAGTCCCGTATCCAACTATTGAATTAAATTGTGCGGGGTTGCAAGACTTTAAACAGCCGTATCTCACCTCTGGCTCGAGTGCCTGCTTTTCCGCTATAAGGGATTGTTCAATGCCTAATTCTTCTGCGGTTTCTAAGCACGGGTAGATCTGACCTCAGGCACAGAGTACAAATGTGTCAGCTCACACTATACATTGCCATCTGAATGAAAAGGGACACTATGGTAGGAGACCCAGGAGGACACCACTGCTGACACAGAAACATAAAAAAAAACAGATTGAAGTTTGCCAAAACTTACCTGAGGAAGACAAAATACTTTTGGGAGAATGTGCTGTGGACAGCTTTTTGGTAAAGCCCAACATTCTACTGGTTTCAGAAAAAGAAATGAGGCTTTAAAAGAAAAGAACACAGGCCCTACAATCAAACATGTTGGAGGTTCACTGATTTTTTGGTGTTGCTTTGCTACTTCAGGCACTGGATGTCTTGACTGTGTGCATAGAAGAAAAGACTGTAGCACTTCTGTATAATCAGCACACTGTCACGGTTGTGTTTGCCATGTGCTGCTGGCAGCCATTTTACTCACCTTTCTTCCTGACTATGGTGCATTGTGGGGGATGCTGCTCACTTCCTGCACTTCCTTTTATGGCCAGACTGGTGTGCATCATCCATGTGCGACAGGATGCAATCTCAGAATTGTGATGTCATCACTTATTATTTAAAGGGCCTCTGTTCAGTATGCTTTGCCTTTGCGTTGTCTCAGACCTGTTTGTGAGAGTTCATTTGTATTACCTGGCTGCCTGACGTCCTTCCTGGTTACTGATCCCTGGCTTGTTCCTGACTCTGCTGTTTTCCTTGTTCCTGATTCCGGCTCGTCTGACTATTCGCTTTGGCTTCTGACTCGGCTCATCTGACTACCAGCTCTGGTTTTGACTCCTGGCTTGTTATTTGACTTGTGGACTTTTTATTATTTTTTGCGATTATTAAAGGTGTGATTATTTTTGCACTTCTCATCTCAGTCTGATTCCTGGCTCCCTGACACACACAAATTGCTCTTTATTAGGGTGGCATCCCTAAAAGAAAACAATAACATTTTGGATCACACAAGACCCTTAATCATGCTTACAAACAGCATATGTGAGTTACCTATATAACACTCTAATACCTTTCATCTATTTTGTTGTTCATAGCAACCATTAAACAATTTTTTTCAGTATCACATCTCAAGTGTGACACCTACTGGTCACAAATTCAAAGTTATATTTTCTAATCCTAAAGCTATTGTACCTATACATAAATAAATGCATACATAACTAATGTTTTGTTTTTTTGTTTTTTGAAATATTAATTTTTATTGAACATTTTCATTACAAAACAAAAAACATAATCATCATTACAGTTGACTGAAGCGGCAATACATTTTTGCCGGGTGGAAGCTTAGAGGACGCTAAGAGAGAGAAAAGTCTAGAAAGGGGGAAAGATAACAGAGGGAGGAGAGAGGGACGGGACTGGAAAAGAGTGGGGGTATGATTAACGATGCTATGGTCTAGGTGGGTTTATGGTTTCCCAATAAAATTTAACATTGTGGTAGTGGGTTAGTTTATTATTCTTGAAATAGTAGTATTCCTCTAATTGTATTAGTTCTTGCGTTCGGGCCTTCCAAGTTTCAATTGTGGGTATAGTAGCCGTCTTCCAGGATCTAGCTATCAGTGATTTTGCTCCGTTTAAGCATATCTGGAGGAGATGCGACCGTAGTTTACAAGAATGTTTAGGTTTATCATTAAATAACACCATCAGAGGCGTAAGTTTGAATGATAGATTAAATAGTGGAGCTATAAATTGCTGTAGTGCTATCCAGAAAGGTTGCAACTTAAAGCACGACCACCAGATATGCGTCATGGTGCCAACGGCACTGCAGCCCCTCCAGCACATGGGGGTGGTATTAGGGTATATACACTTTAATCTCACCAGTGTTAGGTACCATCTGGAGATGATTTTATAGTTTATCTCCAGAATTTGGGTGGATGTGGACGAACCGTGAGTATATTGATATAATCGCTCCCATATCTCAGTAGAGATTCCAAGGTCCAACTCATTCGACCAATTCTGTGTAGATTTAGGTAGTTGTATATATAAGCAAGTGTCTAAAATTCTCTTGGACACGGCCAATGTACCCTTTAGGGCCTTCCCATGTCTACAGATGGATTAAAAATGTGTGAGGGGATGAAGGAGAGATTGTTTGTGGGGTGAAGTAGCCAGCAAGTGTCTTAATTGAGAATACTTAAGCCAATGTGTGAAAGTGCCATTTAGTATGTCTGATAGGTCGAGAGCGGGTTTTAGGGTGCCCAAGTGAAGGAACTCACAGATTGGAGAAGAAGAGCCTAATTCAGAAAGTCGAGTATACCTATCCGTTGTGTGCATGTTCTGTAGTACTGTGTTTTGAAAAATCGGGGAAATAGGTGAGAAGGGGGGCGAGATTCCCGACAAGCGTTTCAAAATAGTGTCCCACGTGTAAAAGATATGTTTATACAAGGGCAATACTTTCACTGCTAATGGTCGGTAGGCAGGTGGGAGCCAGCAGAGGGGACCAAATTGTGGGGTCTGAATCTAAGGATATCCACGCTTTATCTAAGTGTCCCGAATGCCAATCTAGAACGCGCTGCAGGGTGCTCACCTGATAATACTGAATTATACAAGGGACAGCCAAACCGACCCTTATCTTTGGACGATATAGAGTGCGCCTTGCTACCCTAGGTCTTCTACCTCCCCAAATTAATTTATTAAGAAGTGATTGGAGCTGAGCTATGTATGTTTGAGGGAGGTTGATTGGAACTGTCTGTAGTGTATACAGGATATGAGGTAAGATAGACATTGACCACTTGTATTCTGCCCCACCATGAGAATGGCTTAGACTGCCACTTTTGACTGTCAGTTTGAATTCTTTTAATTAGCAGAACATAATTGGCCCGGAAGAGTGAGCTGATCTTAGGGGTAAGTCTCTACATAGCCGGTACCCAATGTTTTTTTTATACACACATACATTGGTAATATGAAATACATTAAAATACTTTATATTTACAAAGAATCAATTCACATTATAAAAATAGATGTAAATCATATTCCCTATTCAGGCCTTTAGGGGCCAGGATACCTAGTCTGTTAATCCAACCTACTTCTTTTCAGGACAAACTCCCTATCACCTCCTCATCTTAAGACCTGATCAATCACCTGGAATCTTAGTTGGCTTATATTGTGGCCCCTTTTCAACAAAATGTTGTGACACAGGTTGAGTACAATTCATTGTCCTAATGGCTGATTAATGTACAGTTAAATGTTCTCTGACAGACCTAGTCATTTCTCCAATGCAGCAAAGCCCACATGGACACTTCAATAGATCAATGGCATATTCTGTTTTACAGGTATATAGACCAATAATTACCATCTGTCTATGTCCACACATTTGTAGAAGTTTTTTTTTTCCTTTTATCATTGCATTGCAGTGTGAGCAATTTAAGCACGTGTAACATCCTTTATTTTCATCTGTTTAATAATGTATTGTTCTCTTTTTATTAGTACCCAAATCTGCTTTTACTAGTTGGTCTATTAGATTCCTCACACGTTTAAAAGAAGCCATGGGATATGTTTCAAATTCTTTCACTAATGGATTTGATTTTTCCAATAGTTACTAATTTTTCTTAATAACTTTGAATATCTGTTCACTTAGATTACTATACTCAGACACAAATAACAACTTTTTTTGTTTTTTATTTCTAAAAAAATCCCTTAACTTGGGCAAAAAGAGAGTCCATTATTAAGCACAGCTTCCACAACCACAATGTGACTTGTTTGACGACCTCTTGAGGATTATCCTCTATAATTAGTTTCTTTTCCAGGATACTTATTACCTTCAACCTAAGGGTACAGCCATGTCGTCAAGGGTGGCCCCCTCCTACGCCAATTTATTTATGAGCACTATTGAGAACAATGTTTTGGTTTACAATGGTTTAGATTTATTGATGATATATTTGGCATATGAAGGGGACCTCTAGATACCCTATTACTGTTTACAAAGTCAATTAATGGGATTATGCCTGAATTGAAATTTACATTGACATATTCAAGGGATTATATACAGCTATTGGATACCAATGTTAAAAAAAATAGATGGTGAATTGACTACTGATCTATATGTGAAGGAGGCTGATAGTAATACATTACACTAGTTTTCACCCAGAAAGATTTTTTTTTTAATCAGTGCCTAAGAGGCAGCTAATGAGAGTAAAGAGAATAGTTAAAGGGTATTCTGACTTGAGAATACGTATTGTAGAGATGAGCAATAAGTTCTTAAAAACAAGGTTATCCATTGGATATCTTAAATGATAAAAAAGAAGAAGTATTTAATAGTAGACAATTAACAGGAACACAAATTAGAAATAAAAATTAAAAGAGGTTGGTATTTGTGTCTGAGTATAGTAAGAAAAATTGGTACCTATTGGAAAAATCAAATACATTAGTGGAAGAATTTAAAACATATCCCATGACTTCTTTTAAATGTGTGAGGAATTTGAGAGACCAACTAGTAAAAGCAGATGTGGGTACTGTAATCCTCGTGGGATACTTCTCTATCTGTCATACTCTGCAAAAGAGCAGGTTCAGGAGTAGGGAGCTGTTGTGCAGAGGTGTCAGGTTCTGGGGTTAAAGTTGTGTTTTGTTTGCGTGAGTCTTTCCTTTTCGGCATAATTAAACAGGTACAAGGTTTTAGGAAATAAAGGTGATGTTTTTATTGATAGGATATTAGCAATGCAGAGATATGCAATTTAGATAAGGCAAAGTCTATAGGCTGTAGACTGGAACTCTGTAGTATCAGGCAGGAATGCAGGTCTTTGTAATAACAGGCAGGATACTTGCATATGCTGTAAACTGGAACTATAGGCTGTAGACTGGAACCATATGGTGTAGACTGAAACTCTGTAGTAAAAGGCAGGAATGCAGATCCTTGTAATAACAGACAGGATACTTGCATATGCTGTAGACTGGAACTATATGCTGTAGACTGGAACTCTGTAGTAACAGACAGGAATGCAGATCTTTGTAATAACAGGCCGGATACTTGCATATGCTGTAGACTGGAACTCTGTAGTAACAGACAGGAATGCAGATCCTTGTAATAACAGACAGGATACTTGCATATGCTATAGACTGGAACTCTGTAATAACAGGCAGGAATGCAGGTCTTTGTAATAACAGGCAGGAAACTTGCATATGCTGTAGACTGGAACTCTGTAGTAACAGGCAGGAATGTAGATCCTTGTAATAACAGACAGGATACTTGCATATGCTGTAGACTGGAACTCTGTAGTATCAGGTAACAAGCAAGCAAAAGTACCCGAGTCAGTCCTTCGGAAATATCAGGGGATTAGCCAAGATCAATTTCCAGGTAATCAGTCCAAAACAAACATAGTGCCAAGGGAATATCAAGAAGAGTAGTCACAAAATGAAGCAGAAATCAGGCACCAGGAAATCCAACAAATCTGTATTTCACTCAGGAAACAGGACCAGAGGGTCTGTCAGAGTATAACACTCAATGTCAAGGCCCAGAACTGCAAGCAAACCTCCCAGATATAGCAGGCTGCTGATTAAATGATTTGTTTCAGCTGGTAAGCAGGTGGAGCAAGAGAGCCAAAGTTGCAGCAAACAGAAAAACCCAATATTCTTAGCCTGGGATCAAGCCATCTGGTGGCAAAGAGGTAAGACAACAGGCTGGGGAAGAACAGCAACAGAAATAGAGACAGGTCCCAGGTTCAATTCTAGGCTGGATCATGACACTATCAGACCAAACTCGACCAATAGTCTTGTTATCCCAGTGTCGAGCCGGAATAATAGGGAATATCCCAGAGCAGAGAAAGTTAGTAAGATGAGGAGGGCAGCAATCCCCACAGGCAGGACAGTCCCCAGCGGCAACAGAAGAGCAGTCCAAGGGCACACCACTAGAATGGTCAGGCAGGCAGGGTTCGGCAACAAAGAGGCAATCCAGAACAGGGGTTAATAAGCAGCGAGTCAGACAGGCAGAGTTCAGCAGCAGTATATCAATCCAGCAATTCAGGGGTATAGCAGGCAAAGTATTAGAATAATTTTTAAAAGTCAGCACCTCTCACACAATATGTTGGGGCACAGAAAAGGGGATTAGCCAGGTCCCAATATCATATTCAAAAATTCAAAAGGATTTCCAGCCTCCAAGTCATAATTTTAAAGACCTTTATTGTTTCATGCAGGGTCCATAAAAAAAAAAAAAAAAAAATGTTTCAAACCAGCAATTGGTTCTTAGTCATGTCAAAGTACCTATGTACAGGTGTGCCTTTTATACCCAACAAACAATTGTCAGCTTAATCAACACTGCCATCTTGTGGATGTTTTGCAGAACACATGTGTTAAAACACAATACAAATAAAGATATTTTTCACAGAATTTGTGTATTTTTGAAAACATATTTACTTTAAAACCATATTAAAATAGAACAAACCCATACATAAAATTAAATCTCAGAATCATGCACGGTTGATATAAAACAGGTTTACTTAAAGGAACAGTGACCAATCAAAGTCTTTGTTAAGACCTTTGGGTTGTAAAGCATTCAATTTTCTTATACAAAACATTTCTCTTCTTTTTAATATCAGTTCCCTATCACCTCCCCTCCTGGGCCTAGCAACATGTTCTATTACTTGTAATAGAACATGTTGCTAGGCCCAGAAGGGCGGTTGAAGGCGGTCTTCAATTTGTGGCCTGGAAAGATATTAATCAGATTGTATGCCCACGTAAGTCCAATTTGGTGAAAAAGCGAGAATCCTGGAGAGAGTCATACAGTTCAGTGATCAATGGTATGGGATAGCGATTCTTGATGGTTATGTTGTTCAAGGAAACCTTTAGCTAGGTTCTCTTGGATGTATTTCTCCATGGATTTGGTTTCAGGTTTGGAGAGTGGATAAGTCCTCCCTTTAGGAAGTGGGGCTCTGGGAAAGAGGTCGATCTTGCCATCATAAGGACAATGGGGTGGCAGCGCGTCAGCTATTTTTTTCTCAAACACATCCGCAAAGTCCATGTATACTGAAGGAAGGTTAGAAGGAGTCTGTATACTGGCTATGGGGATGTGGAGTGACTTTAGCAAGGCAGGAGTGGAAACAGGGGGTACCCCAGGAAGCCAGTTGTCCCTCTGCCCAGTCAAACTGTGGATTGTGTACCTGAAGCCACGGAAGAACAAGGATGACAGGCTGTGCAGGGGGATGAATTGCCTCACACTGCAGCTGTTCCGTGTGAAGGACCCCCACAGTCAGGGTCAGGGGTGCTGACTCAAAATGAATCAGGCCAGAACCAAGGGGGGTGCCATCCAGAGTAGTTATTTTGAGACTGTCTTTCTGCAGAAGAGGCAAGCCAGCTTGAATCATAAAACAGTGATCCAGGAAGTTTCCAGCTGCTCCTGAATCAATGAAGGCTTGAGTGTGGACAGTATTCTGAAGGAAGGTAAGGGTAACAGGTACCAGGATCCGAGAGCAGTAAGGGGATTTAGTAGAGATCATGCTTAGATGTACCCCTGTGTTATCCCCTAAGTATTGGCTTTTTTCCGGCCGAATGTCACAGTCCTTTAGTTGGTGGGTGTTGGACCCACAATAAAAGCATAGTCTCAATCTCCTTCTTCTCTGTCTTTAAGACTCTGAAGGTTTGAAGGAGGAGAGATCCATGGGTTCCTCCACTGAGGTAACGAGCTGCTGAAGGGGTAGTGGATGCTGCCAGACCTGGGTGAGCAGGAGGACGGGAGGGAAGGAATTTCCTTGTTCTGTTTCTCTCGGGCTTGTCTTTCCTGAAGTGAGAGTCCAGACTGATACAAAGCATTTTAAAGTCATCCAAAGAAGAAGGAATATCATGATAAGTGAGTTCATCTTTGATGCGTTCATGTAGACCCCTCCTAAAGGCTGCCTTGAGAGCACAGCCATCCCAAGTGGCTTCAAGTGCCAAGGTGTGAAACTCGATGGCAAATTGTGCCAAAGTTCTATTGGCGGAGATCCAGGAGAGAATATTCTGCGGCAGAGATACGGCCATAAGCCCCAAACACAGAAGATAAAGCAGAAATGAACTCATCAGCATCATACAGGAGTGTAGTAATCTGTTCCAAAAGGGGAGAGACCCAGGCTAGGGCCTTGTCTTTCAGTAAGGAAATGATAAAGGTTACCTTGACTGGTGAGACTGAAAGGTGTAAGGATCATTGAGGAAGTGCAGCCTGCATTAGTTTAGAAAGCCCCTGCAATCAGTAGTACCTTCATACTTGTCAGGCAATGGTATCCGGGATATACAGGGAGTGCAGAATTATTAGGCAAGTTGTATTTTTGAGGATTAATTTTATTATTGAACAACAACCATGTTCTCAATGAACCCAAAAAACTCATTAATATCAAAGCTGAATAGTTTTGGAAGTAGTTTTTATTTTGTTTTTAGTTATAGCTATTTTAGGGGGATATCTGTGTGTACAGGTGACTATTACTGTGCATAATTATTAGGCAACTTAACAAAAAACAAGTATATACCCATTTCAATTATTTATTTTTACCAGTGAATCCAATATAACACCTCAACATTCACAAATATACATTTCTGACATTCAAAAACAAAACAAAAACAAATCAGTGACCAATATAGCCACCTTTCTTTGCAAGGACACTCAAAAGCCTGCCATCCATGGATTCTGTCAGTGTTTTGATCTGTTCACCATCAACATTGCGTGCAGCAGCAACCACAGCCTCCCAGACACTGTTCAGAGAGGTGTACTGTTTTCCCTCCTTGTAAATCTCACATTTGATGATGGACCACAGGTTCTCAATGGGGTTCAGATCAGGTGAACAAGGAGGCCATGTCATTAGATTTTCTTCTTTTATACCCTTTCTTACCAGCCACGCTGTGGAGTACTTGGACGCGTGTGATGGAGCATTGTCCTGCATGAAAATCATGTTTTTCTTGAAGGATGCAGACTTCTTCCTGTACCACTGCTTGAAGAAGGTGTCTTCCAGAAACTGGCAGTAGGACTGGGAGTTGAGCTTGACTCCATCTTCAACCCGAAAAGGCCCCACAAGCTCATCTTTGATGATACCAGCCCAAACCAGTACTCCACCTCCACCTTGCTGGCGTCTGAGTCGGACTGAAGCTCTCTGCCCTTTACCAATCCAGCCACGGGCCCATCCATCTGGCCCATCAAGACTCACTCTCATTTCATCAGTCCATAAAACCTTAGAAAAATCAGTCTTGAGATATTTCTTGGCCCAGTCTTGACGTTTCAGCTTGTGTGTCTTGTTCAGTGGTGGTCGTCTTTCAGCCTTTCTTACCTTGGCCATGTCTCTGAGTATGGCACACCTTGTGCTTTTGGGCACTCCAGTGATGTTGCAGCTCTGAAATATGGCCAAACTGGTGGCAAGTGGCATCTTGGCAGCTGCACGCTTGACTTTTCTCAGTTCATGGGCAGTTATTTTGCGCCTTGGTTTTTCCACACGCTTCTTGCGACCCTGTTGACTATTTTTAATGAAACGCTTGATTGTTCAATGATCACGCTTCAGAAGCTTTGTAATTTTAAGAGTGCTGCATCCCTCTGCAAGATATCTCACTATTTTTGACTTTTCTGAGCCTGTCAAGTCCTTCTTTTGACCCATTTTGCCAAAGGAAAGGAAGTTGCCTAATAATTATGCACACCTGATATAGGGTGTTGATGTCATTAGACCACACCCCTTCTCATTACAGAGATGCACATCACCTAATATGCTTAATTGGTAGTAGGCTTTCGAGCCTATACAGCTTGGAGTAAGACAACATGCATAAAGAGGATGATGTGGTCAAAATACTCATTTGCCTAATAATTCTGCACTCCCTGTACTTCCAGAAGCAGAGGAAGAAATCCCAGTACTAGGAGTAGGGGCTAGTGGTGAAACATAAGGAGCTGTATCCCTCACTGTAACTAGTAAGGAGAGCTAAGTGGTAATAGCCTGTAGCTTGGAATCCATATTCTGCAACTGTGTTGTATGGGTTCCTAACATCCGTCCCTGAAGATAAACAGCTTGTGCCACCTCATCTGGCTGCATGACCCAAGTATAATGTAATGCTCGTGGGATACTCCTCTATCAGACCGAATTCGGCCAGTAGTCTTATTATCCTGGCGTCGCAGTAGTCTTGTTATCCTGGCATCGAGCCGGAATGATAGTGAATATCCCAAAACAAAAAGTTAGTAAGATGAGGAGGGCGGCACTCGCCACAGGCAGGACAGTGCCCAACGGCAACAAAAGAGCAGTCCAAGGGCACACCACTAGAATGGTCAGGAAGGCAGGGTTTGGCAACAGTAAAGCAGTCCAAGGGCACACCACTAGAATGGTCAGGCAGGCAGGGTTCGACAACAAAGAGGCAATTCAGAACAACAAGGGTTAATAAGCAGAGTAGTCAGACAGGCAGGGATCAGCAGCAGTATATCAGTCCAGCAATTTAGGGGTTAAACGGGCAGAGTAGACAGACAGGCAGGGTTCAAACACATTAAGGCCGTACTGCAGTAACGTTCTATCACACCCAGGAGCACACAAAGTAACACCTATACTTGGGCAGGTATAGACCGTCATAGAGGGACTTACATTGGCGCAGGATTGGCTCCACATGAATCCAGAACCAGAAACTTTAGAGAGAGGAGTGTGCAGTGATGATGGTAGCGTCACACTCATTTGGACCCAACACAGCGCCTGGCAACGAGCAGAAAAGGAAACACCGCGCCCCTATTAATGGCTAGAGCAGCACGGCGTGAGAGGTACTAATAAAAAGAGAAACATTATTTAACAACTGAAAATAAAGGATGTTACCCATGCTTAAATTGCTCACACTGCAATTCAATGATAAAAGCAAAACCTGGTACAAACGTGTGGACGCAGACAGATGTTAATTGATGGTCTATATTCCAGTAAAACAGAATATGCCATTTATTTATTGAAGTGTGCGTGTGGGCTTTGCTACATTGGAGAGACGACTAGGTCTGTCAGAGAACATTTAACTGAACTTTAATCAGCCATTAGGACAATGGATTGTACTCAACCTGTGTCACAACATTTTGTTGAAAAAGGCCACAATATAAGCCAACTAATATTCTAGGTGATTGATCATGTGCCCACCTTAAGGAGAGGAGGTGATAGGGAATTTGTCCTAAAAAGAAAATAAGTAGTTTGGATTAACAGACTAGGTACCCTGGCCCCTAAAGGCCTGAATAGGGACTATGATTTACATCTATTTTTATAATGTGAATTGATGCTTTGTAAATATAAGTATTTTAATGTATTTCATATTACTAATGTATGTGTGTATAAAAAAAAACATTGGGTATGTATTTATTTATGTATAAGTACTATAGCTTTAAGATTAGAAAATATAATTTTGAAAAAAACATGTTATTACAATTTGTGACCAATTTGTGTCACACTGAGATGTGATACTGAAAAAGTTGTTTAATGGTTGCTATGGACTACATAACTGATGAATGGTATTAAGGTGCTATAAAGGTAACTCCTATATGTTGTTTGTTAGCATGATTAAGGGTCTAGTGTCACCGGAAACATTGATTTTTTTTCTTGTGGGGATGTCACCCTAATAAAGAGCAACTTGTGCTGATTATACAGAAGTGCTGCAGTCTTTTCTTCTATGCATATTTGAGCTGGGATGAGCAGAAAGTCCTTTTCTTTTCTTTTTTATCATTGGAGATAAACAATTTAAGTAACAAATATAGTGATCAGCTGTATACAACCAGCTTAATCAGTTACTACACAAACATTTAACAAATATGGTGATGAGCTATCTATTACCTTTGTCTCAGTAAAACTAGAACATGTAAGAAAAAGTATGCGAGCATAGATGTAGAGGCCAAATCAATCCAACAAATCAGAAATGTAAGCCTTCAAATAAACATAGTAACATAGTAGATGAGGTTGAAAAAAGACCAAAGTCCATTGAGTTCAACCTATACAAATCTAAAATGTATACAAAAAGCTCCAGTTAAGATTAAATAATCCCACTAAAAGGTGACCCTTTTAATACTAGCAATCATAACCATGAATTTTGTTTATAGACAGAAATGTATCCAAATAATGTTTAAATGTATCTAGGGTATTGGCATTCACTACCTCCTTTGGTAATGAGTTTCAAAATGTTATTGCTTTTACATTGAAAAAACTTTTCCGTTGCTGGAGATTAAATCGCCTTTCCTCCAACCTTAAATTGTGACCTCTGGTCACAAACAATTTTCTTGGAATAAACAGTGCTTCTGCCATCTCTGTATATGGGCCTTGAATATATTTATATAAAGTAATAATGTCACCTCTTAAGCACCTTTTTGCTAAAGAAAACAGATCCAGTTTGGTTAGCCTCTCCTCATAGGTTAAATTCTCCAATCCCCTTATTAGCTTTGTGGCCCTTCTCTGAACTTTTTCTAGTTCTGCAATATCTTTTTTTGCAATCGGTCCCCAGAACTGCACTCCATACTCAAGTTGAAGTCTTACCAGGGCTTTATATAGTGACAGAATAATGCTTTCCTCCCTTGAGTCAATGGCTCTTTTAATACATGCTAGTATCTTATTAGCCTTTGAAGCTGCTGCCCTGCATTGTGCACCCATCTTTAGCTTGTTATCCATTACTACTCCCAAATCCCTTTCCTCCTGTGTTTGGCTTGTCTTGTCCCATTTAAATAATACGTTGCCTGCTTATTTTTACTTCCAAAATGTAGAACCTTGCATTTTCCCGTATTAAATCTCATTTTCCATTTACCTGCCCATACTTCTAATTTTTGCAGGTCCCTTTGTAATGAAAATTCATCCTGCTCTGACCTAATGACCTTACTTAACATAGTATCATCTACAAAAATAGAGATGTCGCTATTTAATCCTAGCTCCAAGTAATTTATATAAATATTAAAAAGAATAGGGCCCAGCACTGATGCCTGGGGTACTCCACTGATTACCTTTGTCCAATCTGAGTATGATCCATTTACTACTACTCATTGCTCCCTATCTTTAATCCAATTATTTATCCACAAACTAACATTTTCAGCTATTCCCAGTCCCTTTATTTTGCGCATTAATCTCTCATGTGGCACTGTATCAAACGCCTTTGCAAAATCTAAGTATATCACATCAACTGATTCCCCTTTATCTATATTTTTACTTACTTCCTCATAGAATCTAATTAGATTAGTTTGACATGATCTATTTCTCATAAAACCATGCTGATTAGAACTCATAATCTTGTTTACATGAATATGCTCATCAATATAATCCCTTATAATCCCTTCAAATATCTTCCCCACTATTGATGTCAGACTAACTGGTCTATAGCTTCCTGGATCATCCCTACTTCCCTTTTTGAAGAGTGGCACCACATCAGCTTTACGCCAATCCTTGGGTACCATGCCTGAGGATAATGAAAAATTAAGAGTAGAGGTTTGTCTATAACAGTGCTTAGTTCCCTCAACACCCTTGGGTGTATTCCATCTGGGCCTGGAGTTTTATTTACCTTAATATTATCCAATTTGTTCCTGATATCCTCTATACATAACCCAATTAATGGTATGGGCTGGCATGTTCTATTTTGTTCCAAAGTATCATCCAATGGTTCCTCTCTTGTGTATACTGAAGAAAAAAACTGGTTTAGTATCTCAGCCTTCTCCCTGTCAAGATCTTATTTTAAAAAATACATATATTGTGTAGACCCCTTTTAAAACTAAAATCCGTAGGGATCATTTTTAACAATATATAACAATATTTTAGTAAAGTTTTGGCATCCTATCAGAACTGGTAGTGATGAATGCATTAAGGCAATTCAAGAATATCTCCATTGTTCCCCTGCATAATGTATACAAAAATAACCCTGCACATGCTAGACATAGCTAGTACCTTAAAGCTCACTCGGCCCTTTGGGTAATGTGGTCAGTCTAAAAATGGTAGATTTCTAATGTGTTAGATATATGTTTAGTGTAATAAATGTGCGTGTATGAGAGGGGCTGACCCTCTCTCTAAGTTAAAATAAACCCATGTATCCATGAGATCACTTTCAAATGAGGGGTCATTTGACCGTCTAGATAAGGATTTCTGTTCCATCCCTCAAATGAACCCTAACAGGGCAGATTTCAAGTGTTCTTGAGCTGTTCAGCAGCTAAACTATTTCAACAGTCTCAGCTGCACTCAATCATGGAAATCATATAAATTTATTCTGTTAAGGTTCCATGGGACAGGATTTAAAAGGGATAGTCAAGTCAATATTAAACTTTCATGATTCAAATAGAGCATGCAATTACAAACAACTTTCAATTGTACTCTCATAATTTGCTTTGTTTTCTTGGCATTCCTTTTTTGAAAGATAATCCTAGGAGGCTCAAACTGATTTCTAAACTGTTGAAGGACGTCTCTTATCTCAGTGCATTTTGACAATTTTTCACAGTTACACAGTGTTAGTTTATGTGTGTCATAAAGATAACATTGTGCTCACTCTTGTGGAGTTATTTATGAGTCAGCACTAGGGATGGGCGAATGTTGCTAAAAATTCGAAATTTAAAATGAATTTTAATACATGTGTTCGTTCGAATCGAATTTCGAATGTTTATTTAACATTCTAACATTCTATTTTCGAATTTTCGTTTTCAAATTTTTCAATAAAATTTGAAAATATTTGTTTGAATAATAGAATGTTTAGCTATGTATTCATTCAATTTTGAAATGTAATATTCGGATTTGAATGTGACATTCGAATGTGACATTCAAATTTGAAATAGTATTTCTAGTCTACAACTGTGTTTAATAAATGTAATATTCAAATTTGAATGTCACATTCGAAATTTAAATAGTATTTCTAGTCTAATACTGTGTTTTAAATGTGATATTCAAATCAAATGTGACATTCGAATTTGAAATAGTATTTCTAGTCTAATACTGTGTTTTATAAATGTAATATTCAAATTCGAATGTGAAATTCTATTCGAATGTGATATTCGATTTGAATGTGACAATCGAAATAGTGTTTCTAGACTACAATTAAACTAGGCAAAGGGGGGGAGGGTCAATTAGAACAAAATAGAACAGAGAGATCAGTCTCTGAATATGTCACTCCCTTAATATCTCAAGGAAGGGATGACTTAAGAAATGTCACATTAGAAAGTATAGAGGAAAGTACACCAAGTATCAGCAGAAAGCACATGAAAATTAAATGTATGACAACAAATGCAAGAAGCATGACAGGTAAAATGGGGGAGCTGACACTCTTAGTTGCAGAAGAGGACTATGATGTTATCAGTATAACTGAAACTTGGTGGGATGATTCACATGACTGGGCAGTTAACTTAGAGGGGTATACATTATTTAGGAGGGACAGGAATAATAAAAGGGGTGGAGGAATTTGCATGTATATTAAACCTGACCTTAAACCTACAATAAGGGAAGATATTTATGATACAAGTGACAATGTAGAGACCCTGTGGGTTGAAATAAAGAGTGGGGGGAAAAATCCTAAAAAAATATTACTAGGAACATGCTACAAGCCTCCCAACATTAGTGACCCGGAGGAAACTCAAATACTTATCCAAATAGGTAAGGCTGCTAATAACAGTGCTGTAATTATAGGAGATTTTAACTACCCTGATATAAACTGGGCCAATGAAACTAGTAATTCAGCTAAGGGGGATAGATTTTTAAATGTTCTCAGGGATAACTTCTTGTCACAATTAATAGAGGAGCCAACTAGGAGTAAAGCTATATTGGATTTAGTGCTATCAAACAATACAGATATAATATCAAACATAGAAGTTAAAGAACATTTGGGTAACAGTGATCATAACATGGTCACATTTGAAATCTCTTTTCATATGCAGTGTTTTAAAGGCTTAACTAAGACTTTTAATTTCAAGAAAGCAAAATTCAACAATTTAAGGAAATCATTAAATAATATAAATTGGGACAATGCATTTTCTAATAAAAATACAGAGGATAAATGGATAATATTTAAAAATGTGTTAAATAAATATACATATCAATACATACCATATGGTTATAAAAATAAAAATAAAAAAACTAAGCCGTTATGGCTAAATAAAAATGTGTTAAGAGAAATTAGGAAAAAACGTAGGGCATTTAAATTATTAAAAGAAAATAGTACAGACTCAGCATACAATATTTATAAGGAATGTAACAAAGCATGCAAAAAAGCAATCAAATTAGCCAAAATTGAAAATGAAAAATTAATTGCCAAGGATTCTAAGTCTAACCCTAAAAGGTTCTTTAAGTACATAAATAGCAAAAAATCTAAGAAGGATAATATAGGTACATTAAAATGTGTGGAGGGTAGCATGATAAATAATGACAGGGAGAAGGCTGAGGTACTAAACCAGTTTTTTTCTTCAGTATACACAAGAGAGGAACCATTGAATGATACTTTGGAACAGAATAGAACATGCCAGTCCATACCACTAACTGGGTTTTGTTTAGAGGATATCAGGAAAAAACTAAAAAATATTAAGGTAAATAAAACTCCAGGCCCAGATGGAATACACCCAAGGGTGTTAAGTGAACTTAGCACTGTTATAGACAAACCTTTACTCTTAATGTTTCAAGACTCATTATCCTCAGGCATGGTACCCCAGGATTGGCGTAAAGCTGATGTGGTGCCACTCTTCAAAAAGGGAAGCAGGGATGATCCAGGAAGCTATAGACCAGTTAGTCTGACATCAATAGTGGGGAAGATATTTGAAGGGATTATAAGGGATTATATTGATGAGCATATTCGTGTAAACAAGATTATGAGTTCTAATCAGCATGGCTTTAGGAGAAATAGATCATGTCAAACTAATCTAATTAGATTCTACGAGGAAGTAAGTAAAAATATAGATAAAGGGGAATCAGTTGATGTGATATACTTAGATTTTGCAAAGGCATTTGATACAGTGCCACATGAGAGATTAATGCACAAAATTAAGGGACTGGGAATAGCTGAAAATGTTAGCTCATAGATAAATAACTGGATAAAAGATAGGGAGCAACGAGTAGTAGTAAATGGATCATACTCAGATTGGACAAAGGTAATCAGTGGCGTCCCCCAGGGATCAGTACTGGGCCCTGTTCTTTTTAATATTTTTATAAATGACTTGGAGCAAGGATTAAATAGCGACATCTCTATTTTTGCAGATGATACTAAGTTAAGTAAGGTCATTAGGTCAGAGCAGGACGAACTCTCTTTACAAAGGGATTTGCTAAAATTAGAACTATGGGCAAGTGAATGGAAAATGAGATTTAATACGGAAAAATGTAAGGTTCTACATTTTGGAAGTAAAAATAAGCAGGCTACGTATTTTTTAAATGGGACAAGACTTAGCCAAACACAGGAGGAAAGGGATTTGGGAGTAGTAATAGATAACAAGCTAAAGATGAGTGCACAATGCAGGGCAGCGGCTTCAAAGGCTAATAAGATACTAGCATGTATTAAAAGAGGCATTGATTCAAGGGAGGAAAGCATAATTCTGTCATTATATAAAGCCCTGGTAAGACCTCACCTTGAGTTTGGAGTGCAGTTCTGGGGACCGATTGCTAAAAAAGATATTGCAGAACTAGAAAAAGTTCAGAGAAGGGCCACAAAGCTAATAAGGGGATTGGAGAAATTAACCTATGAGGAGAGGCTAGCCAAACTGGGTCTGTTCTCTTTAGTAAAAAGGCGCTTGAGAGGTGACATGATTACTTTATATAAATATATTCAAGGCCCATATACAGAGATGGCAGAAGCTCTTTTTATTCCAAGAAAATTGTTTCTGATAAGAGGTCATAATTTAAGGTTGGAGGAAAGGAGATTTAATCTCCTGCAACGGAAACGTTTTTTCACTGTAAGAGCAATAAAATTGTGGAACTCATTACCAAAGGAGGTAGTGAATGACAATACCATAGATACATTTAAAAATAGTCTGGATAAATTTCTGTATATAAACAAAATTCATGGATAGGATTGCTAGTATTAAATGGGTCACATTTTAATGGGGTTATTTAAGCTTAACTGGAGCTTTTTGTAAGTATTTTAGATTTGTATAGGTTGAACTCGATGGACTTCAGTCTTTTTTCAACCTTATCTACTATGTTACTATGTATGTATGTTACAATTGTGTTTTAAAAATGTAATATTCAAATTCGAATGTGATATTCGAATGTAACATTCGAATTCGAATGTAGCATACGAATTTGAATGTGACATTCGAAAACTGTAAATAAAATTCGAAAATCGAATTTTTAAGAATAGTCGTTCTTATCAACATTCTATTATGTAAATCGAATTTCTACAATAACATTCGTTCTAACATTTGAATTTGGATATAAACACATTCGCCCATCCCTAGTCAGCACTGATTGGCTAAAATGCAAGTCTGTCGAAAGAACCGATCTAAGGGGGCAGTCCCCAGAGGCCCAGACACAAGGCAATCACAGAGGTAAAATTTGTATTAACACATGTGTTGGACATGCAAAACTGAGGAATTAGCAATAAAGGGACTAGCCATCCTTTCAAAACAACAAAAACATTCAAGTAGACTGTTTGTAGATTATGCATGGGTGTATCTTAACCCATTATACACCAGGTTTAGACTCCCTCTTCCTCAGCAATAATTTAAACCATACATACATGAAACTGATATTAAAGAGATACTCATCTCAAACAAGAGGTAACATGACCTTGTAGATATAGGATTGAGGGAAAAATTGT
Source organism: Bombina bombina (assembly GCF_027579735.1). Classification (NCBI taxonomy): domain Eukaryota; kingdom Metazoa; phylum Chordata; class Amphibia; order Anura; family Bombinatoridae; genus Bombina; species Bombina bombina. Next base: position 1,211,029,712 of record NC_069499.1, on the reverse strand, counting down.
GAATGTTTAATTCTCTAAGTTCCAACTACAGATAGATAAAATGGATTGTTCAGAGATAAGATGCTGTATCACCCTCTCTACCAAAAATAAACTAAACACAGTAAAAGCATCACATTAAATGGAGCAGCAAATATCTGATAATAAGCGCTCTGTAGAGATTGGACCTGTAATCTGTCTGTCCCAGTCTGCCTTGTCTTTACTGCAACTGCAGAATCTGTTGGAGCATTGAAAACAAAGATTAGAATACTGTAATGATGATGCTACAATACCTAACCCTCTAATTATATGGTTGATACAAAATACCAGTGACCACTTGAATATTGAATCTCTTCTATTAAACTCACTTGACCCTTTAGTTAGCACCTGGTCTATGAGTTTCAAGGGGTACAGCTTTGATTTGCAAAACATAGCAAATTTCTATATATTTTTTTTTCTTTTTCATTTGTAAATATATCATATTTGTAATCCCACATATTATCCCATTTCCATTACAAGGTAATATGCAAAATATACAGCGCAATAACACGGGGCAAGGCATACTCTCCATTTTGTGAAACGCCATATAAAAGGTATATAATAAGATGCTTGTAATAGTGTTTAGTATATGTTGGGGGGAAAAGAAACACTGTCACTGAAATGCAAAAAACTTGAACAATATATCATATATCAACATTAAAATTAATGCTGTAAGTAAACTGTATAGCAAAGAAATACCTCTGACATCAAACTTAAAAAAGCATAATTAGAGGCTTCAATGGGCAACAAGTCGGCGTGTTATATATCTGAGGTCTGATATCTGAGACTTTGTAAGATCTATCTAAGCCTGCCGGACCCTATGCAAACCCCACAGAGAATAACAGGCCTCTAGAGTTAATCCGATGCCTACTTTAGTCCCACAAGTTGTTAGGAAACAGTCTGTTTCTTGTACCGGGTGGTTGAATGGGTAAATGAGTAGTGGCATCCGCTTTTTGTCTGGAGGTCTGACTGAATAAAGAACCCTGATGACTCGTAGCCGTGCTGGAGATGAAACCGTGGGAAGATGACATCCAAGCTGTGCAGAATTAGATCCCAATAGGATTAGTGTCTGTGGTGCTGCATGTCCAAACCTCTGAAGAGGAACTTCAACTTGGGATTTCTGTAGGTCTGGGTGGCAATTCATCTAGAGTCAACGTGAAGGAAAAGAGGCCCGCAGCTGGAGAGCTTTTTGCATCCGTTATGGACATATGAAGTCCCGCAATATTCTCTACAATCTCGGCTGCAGCCTCTCAACGTTCCACCTCAGGTTCCACCAAACCAGCCTCTGCCATGGGTCCAGTGTAGGTGAGTAGCGAACACTGGGGCACAAAGCGCCACCACTCCCCTGCTGTAATAAGGGTGATTCTATTGGAGTAGAATGGTCTGAAGCACGGCCACCGCTGCTATTAGGTTCCCTGCGCAGTGCCACTTCAAATGCGGTTAGGTAGCCATCTAACAGGCAGCGTAGTTCATCGAGAATAACTGTAGTAGTCTCCATAGCAATATTTTACAGGAGGTATAACAGCCCACGTTGGGTGCTGCGCAACAGTGGAAACCAGAAGGTAAGCCACTGGGTGTTTTGAATAGGCCTCAGCCTCGAACTAGTTCAGGAAAACAAAAGAGCTGAACGATCCTGAGGAGGACTTCAAATGAAAGACGGACCTTTGAAAGTCATGAATATGCAAATTTGAAGCCCAGATGATGGCTATATCGTGAGATATTCTGTAAATACAGCAGGAAGGTGTGAGCAGCTCACAGTTTCGCGTCCATAAATGGCCGCCGCCCGGAAGTTCCCCCCCAGAAAGCCCTTTTTGATGTGCAGGCACTCTGGTCAAATTAAACAGAACTTTTTCTTAAAATGTGCTGCACGCACTACTTTTGTTTTTGACAGTGTGCATGGCACTATGAAATCTGAAGACTGCCAAAGAATTTTGTGGTGCAATGTAAAAAATAAGGATGCACCACTTTCCTCTCACTTCCACTCCATGGGTCATAACATTAGACAACTTAGGTTCCAAGTGATTGATCATGTCAATAAAACCCAGGAGGGGAGGTGATAGGGAACTATTGCTCAAAAAGAAGTAAATGTTCTGGATAAAAAAAAAAAATTGACTCCCTTATACTAAAATGATTAAATAAAGATTTTGACTGGTCTCTGTTTATATAAATAGACTGCTACAAAAACAAATATCTGCAATATTCTGATATCATTGTAACATTTGTTTGTGTATGGGTTTGGTGTATAGGCTTGTTTTTTTATTGTATTTTAAATTGCATTTTGTATATTCTTGAGCTGCTTATGTGGTAATAATGAAGGTAAAACTGTATACATGCATACTACAAAATGACCACATGATGGCAGTACAATTTAGCTTGTAATTAATGAGAAGTGCACAGGTATAAAAGAAGCACACCTGTACATAATTGAGATGATATGACTAAGAACCCATTGCAGGCTTGAAACATTGTTGGTTTGTTTTTTATACTTATGGACCCTGCCTAAGAAAATAATGGTCTTTTTAAAAGAAATTTGTGATTGTTTGCAGTGCAATGTAGGGCCCAGTGTCAGAAAGTTGGGTCTCCATTAGAGGTCATGGGTCTTACAGCAGGGCAATTACTGTAAGCACTGGAGAGTACTGAACTGGCCAGCAATGAGTCTAGATCTCAATCCCATAGAGCACCTGTGGAGAGATCTCAAAACAACAGTTGGTAAAAGGAACCCTTCCAATCTGAGAGACCTGGAGTAGTAAGCGAAAAAAGAGAGGTCCAAAATTCCAAAAGAGAGGTGTAGGAAACTCATTGATGGTTACAGGAAGCAATTGATTTCAGTTATTTTTCCAAGGGGTGTGCTACTAAATATTAAATTGAGGGTGCCAATAATTTTGTCAAGTCCATTTTTTGAGTTTTGTGTGGAAAGTGTCAGATTTGGCTTTTTTTCTCTCTACTTTTTTGTGTCATACCAATACAAACAAAATAAATAAACATGAGAAAGCCTAAAAATTTGTAATTGTGACAATTTTCTGGTCGAAGTGGTGCATTATCTGACAAAAATGCAGGGGGGCCAAAATTTTTGGCCATGACTGTATGTGTATATATGTTTACAAATGTACGTGCACAAATCTTTGAACCCTTCCCAGCCAAACATCTTGTCATATAAAATATCAATACTTTAAATAGCTTTGTTCTTCACTTAAAAAACAACAACAAATAAATAAATAAAATTATCACACACACACACACAATTCAAAATTAGGGGGAGGTAAAAAATGGGTTTAAAATCCTCCACTACGCACAAAATATAGAGAAAATAACTCATTGTGTAGTTCATTAACAAATCTAGACAGGCCAGAAGGCTTGTTTTTTTCCACAGAAAACCTCTGAATTACATTGTTTCCAATGCAGCAAAGAATTCTGGGTAATATATGCAAATGAGGTTTACAATGACACACCAAAAAGTGCGTCATTGTGAACCTGATTTGCATATCCTACCCAGAATCCTTTGCTGCATTGTAAGCAATGTAATTCAGAGGTTTTCTATGGGAAAAACAAGCCTTTTGGCCTGTCTAGATTTGTTAATGAACTACACAATTAGTTATTTTCGATATATATATATATATATCATCTTCTTCTAAGTGACTTTGTGCTCCACTTGTAATCTAGTACAGTATGCCTAGACAAAATTTGTAGCTATTGGTAAAACAAAAACACCTCTATAATACTACAGTATACATATTGCAAGCTGGGAAAGATTTATTTTGTCACAAACAAAAAACAAGTATATTGTGAAAACACGTCCTAACTTGCTACCATACACAATGCTTTTTTAAAGGTTTGCAATATAGTGCCAAAAGGGCTTTATACAAGTTTGAAATCCTTTGTTGAAAAGGGACAACAGGGACACCACCTTACACTTTGAATTCCCCCTAAAAAAGCAACAAACAACTTTACTAGTAATCGTTTTAGTTTTACAGTTAAGAATAATACAAAGAGAAATGCATTTACTCTAATATATTGCTTTTTAATTAATATGTATTTTACTCTAATTAAAGTATTGTGCAAATAGATATCTTGTTTATTTATTTAGAAGCCTCAGCACATTCAATTTCAGTTGATCCACCATCAAATCTGACAATTAGTGATCCTGGATTTTTAGGAGTTTTGGACATAAAATGGAACCCTCCAAACACAGCAGCTACCTCAATCCAATGCAAAGTCCTGTATGAATTAGTTTACAAAAATGTTGCTACAAACCACTGGAAGGTAAGCACACATTTATTTATATCTGGTAAATCTAAATTAGAATATATTTTGGGTTACAGCAAATTAACCAGAAAAAGAAAATAATTGAAAATAAGAAACAGACCATCAATCAGTTTACTTTACAATTGTCTCCTTTTGTATGATATCTCCCTACCTTACATCAGACATCCCAACATGAAATAACTAATTTCAGGGAGGTGCCCCCCCCCAACTGCCCCCCCCCCCTGTCCCAATTCAGAATTCCTTAGTGCTTTGATTATGAAATAGTTGAAAATGTTATCACAAAAAGTATGTGGGGGGAAAAAACACTCATCTAAAGACAAGATGAACTTTGCATGTATAAATATCTATAGCTATAAAGTATGGGAGTCTGGCACAATATACAGCATGGAAGTCTGGCACAATATACAGCATGAGAGTCTGCACATCTCACCTGTATACCTGTATCAGGTCTGCTATGTCTCGCACCCAACCTGAAAGAACTCATTTCAGGGAGGTGCCCCCCCTCAACAGCCCCCCCAACTGTTCCCCCCTGTCCCAATTTAGCATTCCTCAGTGCTCTGATTATGATATAGTTGAAAATGTTATCACAAAGAGTAGGTTGGGGAAAAAACACCCATCTAAAGACAAGATGAACCTTGCATGTATAAATATCTATATAACCAGTGTATAGCTATAAAGTATGGGAGTCTGGCACAATATACAGCATGGGAGTCTGCACATTTCACCTGTATCAGGTCTGCTATGTTTCGCAACTCACTAGAGATCAGGAAGGGGGGGAGAAAGTCCAGAGATGAATGCAGTAACTATTTACTTTGAGATATAACAGAACAGTGACACCTACAGGTAGAAATGAAAAGTGCAGGCACAAATTTTATTTTCTCTGGCACTGCTCTTTCCGGGATCTTGTGTTTAATTTGCGGGTGTCAGGGAGTCACTATTTCAATGTGGGAGACTCCCAGAACTTCCAGGAGAGTTGGGATGTCTGCTTACATATTCCTCAGAGCCTCCTTATTTATTAAGATTTGTTAAAGCTGCTTACTTTGCCTGTGACACATCTCCACAGTTTAAGGCTATTGTTCATATAACAAATTTAATCGTATTCATGTTGGAAAGATATACATTTTATTCCCTAAATATCTTATTTTATGGTAATTTTCTTAATGTTTTTGTATACGACTTTTAACAGGGTATGTTTATTTCAAATATGTATGTTACATTTTTTTCATTAGCTAATTATATCCCTAAAGTTAACCCCCCCAACTATTCCTTATATTTTTTATGATCTTTCAAGTTAATTTTATAGGAGAAGAAGTCAAAGGGTGGTAGATCAGATGAAATTTGAGAGAAGTATCAGAGGAAGATGGAAGAGTTTGAAGAAAAAGGGTGTGAGGGACAGAGAGTAGTCATTGGATGGGACAGGAAGGGGTGAGAAGAAGTAACACCAGAATAAGTAAATGAGAGATGGGTCATGGCATTAAAGAGGGGTCAGAAGAAGAAAAGACAGAATAAGTAAATGAGAGATGGGTCATGGAATGCTGAGAAGGGACCAATTAGTGATAAGAGAGAGGCTAATGTATGATAAAAAAGGAACAGTGGAAGGGGAAAAGGGTCAGATGGAGAGGAGAAAAATACATTAAGAGAAAATGTGGTAGTAGCTAGGTGCAAGGATTCAGATGGAAGAACAGTAGTCCCAGAGTTAGGAAATCTAAGGTCAAATGGAAATAGAGAGAGATGTCAGTGAATGATAGAGAGATGTTGATATAGAGAGATGTTGATATAGTGAAGTGTACCCCGCGCAATTGAGGATACATCTAGCTCTCCTCAGTGAGTTCCCTAGTGAACCCCAAAAATTCTGAACAGTAAAAAGAGTGAGGGGAGCGCCAAAAAGGCTGAGGTAGATAAGTAAAATATACACTTTAATAAATAATACCTAGCACATAAAATAAAATGTAGCACTGTTATCAATAATACCTAGTACATAGATACCTAGTACATATAATCAATAATATCTAGTGCATAAATACCTAGTACAGATAATAAATAATACATTAATGTATGGCTATGGCTAAAACAGTGGTAATACAGCTAAAAACAATGATAGTACAGATTAAGGTAAACAATTGATATGAGGAAAATCGAAATATGTACAATAAAAATGCACAAAAAATAGCTGATATGAAGAAAATCGAAATATGCACAATAAAAATATGCACAATAGAAGTACACACAATAAAAATAACAGTGGGCTGGCGTAGTTCGTTCGTTATAGGGGTCAAAGTCAATCCTGGAAAAAATATGTAGTTCAATGTGTCAGTGTCAATATCACATCATCCAAGAGTATAAGTAAAAAAATCAAATGTGTTAGTGTTGATACTAGTAATTCCAAAATAACATGTGTGAAAAAAATGATGAAAAAAATATAAAAATAGGTGGATAAGTGAAAAAAGTGAAAAAATCTCTGTGTTCAAAAAATATACTCAGTGTTCAAAATAGTAATCAGTCATCATATATAAAGGTGAAGTGAGTTCCAAGTCCCTTTAGATAACCATGTAGCACCAGTGAATGGAAGAGAGTACAATAGTATAAAAACAAAATAGAAATAAAAAACCTGTGGAAAAAAAAAGAAAAAGACAAAATTGCAGAGTATATCAACTGTTAAGTAAATATATAGGTAATGTGCTTACTTTGATTCTGTCGACGCGTTTCGGCCTAAAACTAGGCCTTTATCAAGACTCTTTTTACTGTTCACAATGATAGAGAGATGATAGAGAGTGGGCCAGAAGAGGGGGGGGGCAGTACAGCTCCATCTTATTGCCTCTTACGTCCATGGGATCCCCCCACTGAATTCAGCTGATAACTTTCCCTGTGTGGAGAAGTGGGTTTACTTATTTCCATTAGTCATCTGTCCATGACATCCGTTAAGGAGAGGTAATATAACCGGCTATTGTAGCTACTGGAGGAGGTGGTAGCTCCTGCTGACAGTGACTTACTCTCCCATACTACGAACAATATACGCTCATGTGGATACCCCACACAGGGCTACAGCAAACTTTAAGTGCTTTCTTGAGTGCCTTTTCCTGCATGCACTTTAAATGACTGTCTCCTTATGTGCCTACTGTTCCACTTGCTTGTTTTGTTACATTTGTAGGACATCATCTGCTGTTCAGATTGCCATTATTATACATTTGTGACATGACAAGCACAGAGGTTATACTACACCATAACGGCATTGACTTTTTTGCTGCTTATATAGTGCACAATTAATGACTTTCCCAGCTGGCTAGGTCACTCTTTCTTGTGTGTGAGGGGCCCATGTGTTGTTTTGTGTGTCTATGTGTCGATCTATGTGCTTTATGTTTATCGATTCATTATTTTATAAATAATGTTTTACTTTGCATATTAACCGTTGTTTCCTTGTGATCATTTAATGAGAAGGTGCTTATCTCCTGGTCTTTTGGATACACCTCATACTGGCATATCCACTTTTCTATTTTACTGTGTTTAAATTAAATGTTACTGACTAGGGATTTAAATCAAATTGTTCAGGGGAGGAGAACTCTAAACACATCAACTCCAGCAAACTGTACCTAGTGCTGGCAGCTCTGGGGAAGATATAGGGAACTTACAGATCCAATAAGCCAAGTGGTTTGAAAGAGAAAAACACAAAGTACTAAGAAAAGGAAATGGAGAAACATGAAAGTAGAGAGGTAAAGCTTAGTGTTGAGACGACAACGAAAAATGGGTATGGAGGAATTGAATATTGTTGATAATTCCGTGAAATGAGTAGCAGAAAATGTGTAGTTGAGAGGCCGTGTCCTTAACTTATAAGTGGTATAAGTTAAGTAAAAAAAGTAGTTTAAAAACAAGTTGAACTACACATATGTACTACACATGTGTAGTTCAACTTGTTTTTAAACTACTTTTTTTACTTAACTTATACCACTTATAATTATTTTTGCTGCATTAACTGTTGCCTTATGCTACCCCTGGCACCTGAAGCCGACTGTTCCTGATATCGGCCTGGAATACAGGGGGGTGACATGATAGCAGCAGTGCAGTAATTGTGGTGTACCTTTAGGTAATATATCTGTGTGGGTAATGATAGGTGATGTTTATCACCTAAGTCATTAATTTTTAAATAAATTCCTTAATAAAGATTATAGGTTTTAATACCAGTATATACATTTATTATTCGCTAGCAGATATTTCATGCTGTAATTTTACAGCTTATTACAAGTGATAGGTATAAGAGTGCTTAATATCCCCTCTATACTCTCCCATTTCCATTTCCTATTTTTTGATATGCTCAGATACATCACTAGATGCAGTCTCAACTGATAGTGATGTATCTGTGGCTGCTAGCCCCCCTGCTACCCCTCTGCCAGAAGGAGGCGTGTTGCTGCCATTGCTGCTGAAGAGTGGGTAATGCCTCATCTCCAGAGGCTAGATATCCCACCCTTCACAGCAAATTCTGGCATAAATATAGATGTGACAAGTATTAGCCCCCAACAGTTTCTGGAAGTGTTTCTGGTCGATGATGTATTGGGGAACATTGTCGCCCAAACTAATTAATATGCTTATCAGTTCCGTGCTGCAAAGCCTGGAACATATTTGGCAAAGAAGCAATGGGCCCCCATCAATGTGCCAGAATTCAAAAATTTCTGGGCATTGACTATGCTGATGGGCATCATAAAGAAACCTTCTATTCGCTCCTACTGGAGCAGTAGCCCCATCTGCTCTACCCCCATTTTCTCCCAGACTATGTCGAGGAAGAGGTATGAAATGATTCTGCATTTCATGCACTTCAACTTCAACAGCCTGTGCCCCCTTAGGGAGCATCCCCAATTTGACAGGCTGTATAAAATCCGCCCCGTGATTACCCACTTTTCTGCCAGGTTTGCAGAGGCTTATACACCTGGAAGGAATATATGCGTTGATGAATCCCTAATGAAGTATAAGGGAAGGCTGGGATTCAAGCAGTATATTCCTTCCAAGCACTCCAGATATGGGGTAAAGGTGTATAAGCTCTGTGAGAGCGAGACTGGGTATACTCAGGCCTTCCGGGTGTATGAGGGAAAGGATAGCCACCTTGACCCTCCAGGTTGCCCAGAACATATGGGAACCACTGGCAAGATTGTCTGGGACCTGATATTACCCCTAATGAACAAAGGGTATCACTTGTACTTGGACAATTTTTATACAAGTGTCCTTTTGTTCAAGCTACTGTATTTCTTTGATACAGTAGCTTGCGGTACAATTAAAAAGAACCGCGCAGGTTTCCCAGGACAACTTGTACGCACCCGACTACGAAGGGGGGGCGGAGACCTCAGCTCTGCGCCAAGAGGAGCTGTTGGCACTTAAGTACAGAGACAAGAAGGATGTATACCTTCTTACCACCATCCACACAGAGAGGATGGTGGCGGTTTCTGTACGTGGCAGAGCTGAGATCATAAGGAAGCCAGTGTGCATCAAGTCTTATAACCAGCATATGGGTGGGGTTGATCTGGCAGATAAGCTGCTGCAGCCCTACCTAATTATGCGGAAGACAAGGGCCTGGTACAAAAAGGTTGCAATTTACCTAATGCAGATTGCAACCCACAACGCTTTTTTGTTGTTCAAAAAAAGCAAACCCCAGAGGGCGGTGAAGGGAGAGAGCAGAGTTGGGGCTACCCATTTTATTTTTAAAATCCCCCCTACTGCTGCAAAGCAGAAACCATAAAAAAAATGCAGAGTCTGTACCAAGAGGGGGAAGAGAAGGGACACCATATATGACTGTCCTGATTGCCCTGGACAGCCTGCACTTTGCATTGGGGACTGCTTCAAGCGGTACCATAAAATGGTCAATTTTTAAAAATAAATAAATACATTTGCTGTTATTTTATTTTTTTGGTTATGTTTACTGTTAGATGTTTTTGTACTTTTACTGTGCCAGATTTTTACATTTCACTACTACTTTTTTCTAAAATTGGGCCTGTTTTTTTTTTTTAACCAAAACCCCTGTCAAACCTATGCATGGGGGACATAGGTGTTCTCAGGGTGCCTTGCAGAAAACAACCTGAAGTATGTTTTTGTAATAACTTACAACAGTCTCTCCTAAATCATAGTCAAAAAGCAATGTGTCTGTAAAAATGAAAATTGAAAAAATTACCACCATACACTTTCTCCAATTTTTTGGGCTAAAATGGTTGTTTCAAAGGCATCAAAGCACACCATATACAATACCTTGTGGTGTCAACATTTCAAAAATATACACTTTCATGGCAATAAATAAAAGTGGGATATGCAATAGGCCCCAAACTAAAGATAGGCCTATTAGAAGAAATACTCTCATTTCTTTCATGTAATTGGCAAGAGTCCATGAGCTAGTGACCTATGGGATATACATTCCTACCAGGAGTGGCAAAGTTTCCCAAACCTCAAAATGCCTACAAATACAACCCCCACCACACCCACAATTCAGTTTTACAAACTTTGAATCCTATGGAGGTGGTGAAGTAAGTTTGTGCTAGATTTCTACGTTGATATGTGCTTCTCAGCATGCTGAAGCCTGGTTCCTCTCAGAGTGCAGTGAATGACAAAGGGATGTGAAGGGAGTATTACCTATTGAATATAATGGTCATCCTAACGGGGATCTATTTCATATGTTCTCTGTTATCGGTCGTAGAGATTCATCTCCTACCTCCCTTTTCATATTGACTATATACTCTTATATACCATTACCTCTACTGATTCTTGTTTCAGTACTGGTTTGGCTATCTACTTTATGTAGATGAGTGTCTTTTGGTAAGTATGTTTTCTTTAATTTAAGACACTCTCAGCTATGGTTTGGCACTTTATATGTAAAGTTCTAAATATATGTTTTGTACTTATATTTGCCATGATTCAGGTTAATCAGTATATTTCCTTCTTGCAGACTGTCAGTTTCATTTTGGGAAATGCCTATAAAAAAAAAAAAAAAAATTCTTACCTGAAATTTTCAAATTGACTCTCTTTTCTAAATTGCGGGCTGTTCGCGGCAGCGCAAAATGCTATAATTTATTGCATCGTTCTTGGCGTGAGACTTTTTTGGCGCGAGAATTACGTTTGTTGATGTATTTTCGGCATTTTCGGCATTTCCGGCGTCTTAGTTGGCGCCGGGAGTTTTCACGTAGTTGCATCTTCTATGACGCTCGTGTTTTTTGCAGACGTTCTTGGCGCCAAAAAATATTTTGGCAGTTGTGGGCGTCATACTTGGCGCCAGATTTTTGACATTATTTAAGTCCTTATTTCATTTTGCTTCTGGTTTCCAGAGGCTTATTTTGTTTGCATGTTTTCCCATTCCTGAAACTGTCATATATGGAAATTGATCATTTTGCTTTATATGTTATTTTTTCTATTACATATTGCAAGATGTCTCAATCTGACCCTGTCTCAGAATCTACTATTGGAATCCTGCTACCTGATGTTGGTTCTACCAAAGCTAAGTGCATTTGTTGTAAACTTGTGGTAACTGTTCCTCCGGCTGTAGTTTGTGTTAATTGTCATGATAAACTTTCAAATGAAGACAATATTTCCATTAGTAATAATCCATTACCTGTTGTTGTTCCTTCAACATCTAATGCTCAGGATATTCCTGTTAATGTGAGAGAATTTGTTTCTAATCCCATTCAGAAGGCTTTGTCTGTCATGCCACCTTCTAATAAACGTAAAAGGTCTTTTAAAACTTCTCATAAATCTATATAAGGATCTATCTGGTTTAGAAGATTTTGCCTCAGATATTGACACTGACAAATCTTCATACTTATTTAAAATGGAGTATATTCGTTCCTTATTAAAGGAGGTGTTGATTGCATTAGATATGGAGGAGACTAGTCCTCTTGATATTAAAACCAGTAAACGTTTACATTTGGTTTTTAAACCTCATGTAGTTATTCCAGAGGTTTTTCCAGTTCCTGATGCTATTTCAGATGTAATTTCTAGGAAATGGAATAGACTGGGTACTTCTTTTACTCCTTCTTCAAGGTTTAAGAAACTGTATCCTTTGCAGAATGATAGATTGGAGTTTTAGGAAAAGATCCCCAAAGTTGATGGGGCCATCTCTACTCTTGCTAAACATACTACTATTCCTACGGCAGATAGTACTTCTTTTAAAGATCCTTTAGATAGGAAACTTGAATATTATCTAAGGAAGGCTTATTTATGTTCAGGTCATCTTCTTAGGCCTGCTATTTCTTTGGCTGATGTTGCTGCTGCTTCAACTTTTTGGTTGGAAACTTTAGCACAACAAGTACCAGATCATAATGTGTATAGCATTGTTAAGCTAATTCAACATGCTAATAATTTCATTTCTGATGCCATTTTTGATATCATTAGAATTGATGTCAGATATATGTCTTTAGCTATATTAGCTAGAAGAGCTTTATGGCTTAAATCTTGGAATGCTGATATGACTTCTAAATCAGCGTTGTTATCTCTCTCTTTCCAAGGTAATAAATTATTTGGTTTTCAGTTGGATTCTATTATTTCAACTGTTACTGGAGGGAAGGGAGCTTTTTTGCCTCAGGATAAAAAATCTAAGGGTAAATTTAAGGCTGCTAACCGTTTTCGTTCCTTTCGTCAAAATAAGGAACAGAAACCCGACCCTTCCCCTAAGGGAATGGTTTCCAATTGGAAGCCTTCTCCAGTCTGGATTAAATCCAAGCCATTTAAAAGATCTAAATCAGCCCCCAAGTCCGCATGAAGGTGCGGCCCTCATTCCAGCGCAGCTGGTAGGGGGCAGACTAAGATTTTACAAGGATGTTTGGATCAATTCAATCCAAAATCATTGGATTCAGAACATTGAAACCTATTCTGTACCCTTGAGAAACAAAGTAAGACTGCCTGTGAGAAGTTTCTTTCTCTCACGCATTCCAGTGAACCCAGTAAAGGCTCAGGCTTTCCTGAAGTGTGTTTCAGACCTGGAGTTATCTGGGGTAATTGTGCCAGTTCCTTTTCAGGAACGGGGTCTGAGGTTTTATTCAAATCTGTTCATTGTTCCAAAGAAGGAGAATTCTTTCAGACCAGTTCTGGATCTAAACATTTTGAATCGTTATGTAAGAATACCTACATTCAAAATGGTGACTATAAGGACTATTCTGCCTTTTGTTCAGCAAGGGCATTATATGTCTACAATAGACTTACAGGATGCATATCTTCATATTCTGATTCATCCAGATCACTATCAGTTCCTGAGATTCTCTTTTCTAGACAAGCATTACCAGTTTGTTGCTCTTCCTTTTGGCCTAGCAACAGCTCCAAGGATCTTTTCAAAGGTTCTCGGTGCCCTACTCTCTGTAATCAGAGAGCGGGGTATTGCGGTGTGTCCTTATTTGGATTATATCTTGGTACTTGCTCTGCAGAATCTCACACAAATCAACTAGTGTTGTTTCTTCAAAGACATGGTTGGAGGTTCAATTTACCAAAAAGTTATTTGATTCTTCAGACAAGGGTAACCTTTTTTAGGTTTCCAAATAGATTCAGTATCCCTGACTTTGTCTCTAACAGACAAGAGACATCTGAAATTAGTTACAGCTTGTCGAAACCTTCAGTCTCAATCATTCCCTTCAGTAGCTATGTGCATAGAGGTTTTAGGTCTCATGACTGCAGCATCGGACGCGATCCCCTTTGCTCATTTTCACATGAGACCTCTTCATCTTTGTATGCTGAACCAATGGTGCAGGGATTATACAAATATATCACAATTAATATCCTTAAATCCCAATGTTCGACTATCTCTGACTTGGTGGTTAGAGCACCATCGTTTAGTTCAAGGGGCCTCTTTTGTTCGTCCAGCCTGGACTGTGATCTGAACAGATGCGAGTCTTTCAGGTTGGAGAGCTGTCTGGGGATCTCTGACAGCGCAGGGGGTTTGGAAATCTCAAGAGGTGAGATTACCAATCAATATTTTTGAACTCCGTGCGATTCTCAGAGCTCTTCAGTTTTGAGCTCTTCTGAAGAGAGAACCATTTATTTGTTTTCAGACAGACAATGTCACAACTGTGGCGTATGTCAATCATAAAGGTGGGACTCACAGTCCTCAAGCTATAAAAGAAGTATCTTGAATACTTGCATGGGTGGAATCCAGCTCCTGTCTAATTTCTGCGGTCCATATCCCAGGTATAGACAATTGGGAAGCGGATTATCTCAGTCGCCAGACTCTACATCCAGGAGAGTGGTCTCTTCACCCAGATGTGTTTTTTCAGATTGTTCAGATGTGGGGGCTTCCAGAAATATATCTGATGGCTTCTCATCTAAACAGGAAACATCCCAGGTATCTGTCCAGGTCCAGGGATCCTCAGGCGGAAGCAGTGGATGCGTTGACACTTCCTTGGAGTTATTAACTTGCTTATATCTTTCCGCCTCTAGTTCTTCTTCCAAGAGTGATTTCCAAAATCATAATGGAGCGTTCGTTTGTACTGCTGGTGGCCCCAGCATGGCCACACAGGTTTTGGTATGCGGATCTCGTTCCGATGTCCAGTTGCCAACCTTGGCTACTTCCATTAATGTCAGACCTCCTATCTCAAGGCCCATTTTTCCATCAGGATCTAAAATCATTATATTTGAAGGTATGGAAATTGAACGCTTAGTGCTTAGTCATAGAGGTTTCTCTGACACAGTGATTAATACTATAATAATAATACTAATAAGATGTATTACCTAGTTTGGAAGACTTACATTTCATGGTGTTCTTCTCAAATTCTCTTGGCATTCTTTTAGAATTCCTAGAATTTTACAGTTTCTTCAGGATGGTTTAGATAAGGGTTTGTCTGCAAGTTCCTTGAAAGGACAAATCTCTGCTCTTTCTGTTCTGTTCCACAGAAAAATTGCTAATCTTCCTGATATTCATTGTTTTGTACAGGATTTGGTTTGTATCAAGCCTGTCATTAAGTCAATCTGGAGTCTTAATTTGGTTTTGAGGTCTTTAAAGGCTCCTCCGTTTGAGCCTATGCATTCTCTGGACATTAAATTACTTTCTTGGAAAGTATTGTTCCTTTTGGCCATCTCTTCTGCTAGAAGAGTTTCTGAATTATCTGCTCTTTCTTGCGAGTCTCCTTTTCTGATTTTTCATCAGGATAAGGCGGTTTTGCGGACTTCATTTAAATTTTTACCTAAAGTTGTGAATTCCAACAACATTAGTAGAGAAATTGTTGTCCCTTCGTTGTGTCCTAATCCTAAGAATTCTCTGGAGAGATCTTTACATTCTTTGGATGTGGTAAGAGCTTTGAAATATTATGTTGAAGCTACTAAAGATTTCAGAAAGACTTCTAGTCTATTTGTTATCTTTTCTGGTTCTAGGAAAGGTCAGAAGGCTTCTGCCATTTCTTTGGCATCTTGGTTAAAGCTTTGATTCATCATGCTTATTTGGAGTTGGGTAAATCCCCGCCTCAGAGGATTACTACTAGGTTAGTTTCTACTTCCTGGGTTTTTAAGAATGAAGCTTCTGTTGAACAGATTTGCAAAGCAGCAACTTGGTCTTCTTTGCATACTTTTACTAAATTCTACCATTTTGATGTTTTCTCTTCTTCAGAAGTAGTTTTTGGTAGAAAAGTACTTTGGGCAGCTGTTTCAGTTTGATTCTTCTGCTTATAATTTCATTTTTTTTCATTATAAAGATTAAAACTTTTGATTTGGGTTGTGGATTAATTTTATTTTATTTTTATCCCTCCCTCTCTAGTGACTCTTGCGTGGAGTTCCACATCTTGGGTATTTGCTATCCCATACGTCACTAGCTCATGGTCTCTTGCCAATTACATGAAAGAAAACATAATTTATGTAAGAATTTACCTGATAAATTAATTTCTTTCATATTGGCAAGAGTCCATGAGACCCACCCTTTTTATGGTGGTTATGATTAGACTTGTGCATGATCGAAAAATTTGTTTCGGTTCGGATCGATTAAAATTCAGAAAAATTTGAATGAATTTGTTTCGGATTCATTCGGATTTGAATAAATTTGGCTGGGTTCGGTTCGGAAATTCGGAATTTCGGTATGTGTTGTTAGGTGGGATATGCTGTGTATTAGACTAGTATTATGTACTGTATATTAGGTGTAATCCATAGCAGAGTGATATAACCTAATATACTGTACATTACTAGTGTAATCCATTGCCATCCGAATCTACCGAATAAATCTGAACTAATTCAGATTTATTCGTAGATTCTGCAGTATTTTAATTTGGAAATTCTAATCGATCCGAATCTCTGAATTTACCGAATTTGGCCGAATTGATCCGAAACAAATCGCACATTTCTAGTTATGATTTTTTTTGTTTAAAGCACAATTATTCCAATTCCTTGTTGATGCTTTCGCTCCTTTCTTATCACCCCACTTCTTGGCTATTCGTTAAACTGAATTGTGGGTGTGGTGGGGGATGTATTTGTAGGCATTTTGAGGTTTGGGAAACTTTGCCCCTCCTGGTAGGAATGTATATCCCATACATCACTAGCTCATGGACTCTTGCCAATATGAAAGAAATGAATTTATCAGGTAAATTCTTACATAAATTATGTTTTTTTTAAAAATCACAAGTCATAAAATTGTAACATAACCTTCCCAAAATCCTGGCAAACCTATGCATGGGGGGCATAGGTGTACTCAGGTGCCTTGCAGAAAACAACCTGAAGTATTCTTTTGCAATAACTTACAACAGTCTCTCCTAAATCATAGTCAAAAAGCAATGTGTCTGTAAAAATGAAAATTTAAAAATTACCACCATACACTTTCTCCAATTTTTTGGGCTAAAAACGGTTGCTTCAAAGGCATCAAAGCACACCATATACAATACCTTGGGGTGTCAACATTTAAAAAATATACACTTTCATGGCAATAAATAAAAGTGGGGTATGCGATAGGCCCCAAACTAAAGATAGGCCTATCAGAAGAAATACTCTCATTTGTAATAACTAAAATCACAAGTCATAAAATTGTAACTGAACCTTCCCAAAATCCTGGCAAACCTATGTATGGGGGGCATAGGTGTACTCGGGGTACCTTGCAGAAAACAACCTGAAGTATTCTTTTGCAAAAACTTACAACAGTCTCTCCTAAATCATAGTAAAAAAGCAATGTGTCTGTAAAAATGAAAATTGAAAAATTACCACCATACACTTTCTCCAATTTTCTTGAGCTAAAACAGTTGCTTCAAAGGCATCAAAGCACACCATATACAATCGGAATTGGGGGGACGCCATCTTGGATGACGTCCCTTAAAGGAGCCTTCATTCGTCGTAGTCCGTCGGTGAAGAAGGAGGTTCCGCGTCGGCGGGAGGAAGATTCAAGACCCGGCTTGGAAGATGACATCGCCCGGATAGAAGACCTCTTCAGCGCCTCTTTGAAGATGACATCGCCCGGATCGAAGACTTCTTCATCGCCGCCTGGATGATGACTTCATTGGATGGAAGATTTCTTCAGCGCCGCTTGGAGGATTAACTTCTTCCGCTCCGGATGTCCACTTCGGTTCCATCGCTGCTCGGCTGAGTGAAGACGACTAAAGGTAGGATGATCTTCAGGGGATTAGTGTTAGGTTTTTGGAAGGGGGGTTTGGGTTAGATTAGGGGTATGTGGTTGGTGGGTTTTAATGTTGGGGGGGGTTGTATTTTTCTTTTACAGGCAAAAGAGTTGAACTTTTTGGGGCATGCCCCCACAAATGGCCCTTTTAAGGGCTGGTAAGGTAAAAGAGCTTTGAACTTTATTTAATTTAGAATAGGGTAGGGCATTTTTTTATTTTGGGGGGTTTGTTATTTTATTAGGGGGCTTAGATTAGGTGTAATTAGCTTAAAATTGTTGTAATATTTTTAAAATGTTTGTAACTTATTTTTTTATTTTTTGTACTTTAGTTAGTTTATGTAATTGTATTTAATTGTAGTTATTTGTAGGTAGTTTATTTAATTAATTTAATGATAGTGTAGTATTAGGTTTAATTGTAACTTAGGTTAGGATTTATTTTACAGGTAATTTTGTATTTCTTTTAGCTAGGTAGTTATTAAATAGTTAATAACTATTTAATAACTATTCTACCTAGCTAAAATAAATACAAAGTTACCTGTAAAATAAATATAAATCCTAAGATAGCTACAATATAATTATTATTTATATTGTAGCTATCTTAGGGTTTATTTTACAGGTAAGTATTTAGTTTTAAATAGGATTAATTTAGTTAATAATAGAAATATTATTTAGATTTATTTAATTAATATTTAAGTTAGGGGGGCGTTAGGGTTAGACTTAGGTTTAGGGGTTAACAATTTTATTACAGTGGCGGCGGTGTAGTGGGGGGCAGGATAGGGGTTAATAAATTTATTATAGGTGACGACGGTGTAGGGGGGGCAGGATAGGGGTTAATAAATTTATTATAGGTGACGACAGTGTAGGGGGGGCAGGATAGGGGTTAATAGGTTTAATATAGGTTGCGGCGGGTTCAGGGAGCAGCGATTTAGGGGTTAAACTATTTATTTAGTTGCGGCGAGGTGCGGGATCAGCAGGATAGGGGTTAATAATTTTATTATAGAGGGCGACGGTGTAGGGGGGGCAGGATAGGGGTTACTAGGTATACTGTAGGTGGCAGCGGTGTCCGGGAGCGGCGGTTTAGGGGTTAATACATTTATAAGAGTTGCGGCGGGGTCTAGGAGCGGCGGTTTAGGGGTTAATACATTTATCAGAGTTGCGGCAGGGTCTAGGAGCGGCGGTTTAGGGGTTAGTAACTTTATTGAGTTGCGGGAGGCTCCGGGGGCGCCGGTATAGGGATAGAACAGTGTAGTTTAGTGTGGGTGCTTAGTGACAGGCTAGCAATAAAGCTGGGAAAAAGCCGAAGGGCAGCGAGATTGGACGAGTGATAACTCTCACAGTCCGCTGCTCATCGCCCCTCGGCTTTTTGACAGCTTTTTTTGATAACTTAGGCGAACGTATTCAAGGTCCGCGGCGGCGAAGGTAGGCGAGCTTAGGCGGGCGTATTGTGCCGGCGAAGTCAGAAAAGTAGACGGCTTGATAACTACCCCCCAAAGACTGGTGGTTGAATTAGTGCATGGAAAGTGTTAAAATACCACCATTTGAAATACCCTAGGGTGTCTACTTTTCAAAAATATATGGTTTGATGGGGGTAAATTCCATTGGCCAGCTTCAGAAATGTCCCAAATAGGACATGGGTGCATGATGACCAATGTGAAAATTCCAAGTTGAAAAACTGGAATGCACTTCCTAAAAATAAGGCCTTTTAGCCCCCAGAGAACCTGACACACCTATACATGGGTGGTATCACTGTACTCAGTAGATGTTGAACACATATTGAGGTGTTTTTTGGCAGTAACACATAACAGGAACTGAGAATCCATGCCTAAAATACAATGTGCGTGAAAAATAACACAAAAAAATGACTACCCAAAAGTTTGACAAAGACTGGTGGTTGAATTAGTGCATGGAAAGTGTTAAAATACCTCCATTTGAAATACCCTAGGGTGTCTATTTTCAAAAATATATGGTTTGATGGGGGTAAATTTCTTTGGCCGGCTTCAGAAATGTCCCAAATAGGACATGGGTGCATGAGGACAGATGTGAAAATTCCAAGTTGAAAAACTGGAATGCGCTTCCTAAAAATAAGGCCTTTTAGCCCCCAGAGAACCCGACACACCTATACATGGGTGGTATCACTGTACCCAGGAGATGCTGCTGAAGACATATTAGGGTGTTATTTGGCAGCAGGGCCGCCATCAGGGGGTGACAGGGGTGACTACTGTCAGGGGCCCAATGAGCCAGGGGGCCCCATGAGTCAAGAGCTAAAAAAAAAAAAAAAAAATTTTTTTTTTTTTTTTTTTTTTTTAATTTTGGCAACCACCAGTGGGTACTACAGCAGAGTGCTAATTGAGCATGGGAAATGTTATTACAAGGAGTAAAGTATTAGCATTTGAGAGGATTTCTTAGTGTGCACTAAACCACTATGCGCAGTGTGAGACAGACTTGGCACTTTGTTTGTAGAGTGTGTGCCTGAGTCAGACGGCAGATCACTTTCATTTGCAGAGGAGGTAGGACTTACTTAGCAAATGTTTTTTATTTCTTTGTGCAATTTTGGATTGTAACTTCAGTGTGGTAGTAGTTGTTTGGTGGGGCTAGGGGTCCATAAAAACACATTTTTTTTTAGCAGCAGTGTATTTATGATTATTTGACAATGCTGTAGAAATTCTATATTTAAAACCATGCAGAAATGTTTCCTCCTTAATACACAAATGGTAGATGCCCTTTTGGCAGATATGCATTTTATATATATATATATATATATATATATATATATATATATATATATATATATATATATATATATATATATATATATATATATATATATATATATATACACACATATATATATATATATATATATATTACATTCCAGTTTACTGCCCCTTTATGCAAGGACTTTCCAGATGCAAGGAGGCATTTTATCTAAGATTTTTACATCTGCATAAAATGTTATACTCTTAGACTAAGATTGCTCAGTGTTTGAAATGAGACAGGTTAACTTAAAACTGTTCAGTTTACACTACAGATTACTTAATTTTGAAATACATACCAACAAGCCTAAATCCTGCATTTAACCAGATCTAATGGTATGAGTACCACAGCTTATGGTCCCACCAAGACCATATAGAGTACAGCATTTTCAAAATCCATAAGTACAGCTGACAGCTGGGAAAATTTGTACACTATATTTGAAGTGGTGCTCTTGGTTGGGGAAAATGGGGACAAAACAAACAAACAAACATATGTCAACCTTTTATGGTACTTTTCTTCATCTATCCATCTACCCAGCTCATTAATGTACAATTTTGAATTCACAGAATTATTTTTGTTTGCACATTTACAAATATGATTCTTTAAAAAGTGATCTCTTAATTTCTAAAATATTTTTTATCATGCATGTCACACACTGTTGATTTAGGTGATGCAAGGTGCATAAATGTTTCCTCCTGTGAGTGTTTCTGTGGGTTTCTGTGTTTATGTCTTTGTGCTTTGGTTTGTGTCTCTATGAGTGTGTATGTATTTTTTATCTGTGGGTCTCTCTGTGGGGGTGGGTGTGTATGTCTTTGAGCTTTTTCTGTGGGTGTCTCTGTGAGGGTGTGTGTATGTTTGTCTTTGTGTATTTTCTCTGGATGCCTCTGTGAGGGTGGGTGTGTATGTCTGTGTTTTCTGTGGATGTCTCTGTGAGGGTGTGTGTGGGTATGTATGTATGTATGTCTGTGTTTTCTGTGGATGTCTCTGTGAGGGTGTGTGTTTTATGTGGGTGTCTCTGTGAGGGTGTGTGTATGTCTTTGTGTGTTTTCTGTGGATGTCTCAGTGAGAGTGTGTGTATGTATGTCTTTCTGTGTTTTTTATGTGGTTGTCTCTCTGTGTGTGTGTTTTTCTGTGTGTTCTGTGGGTGTCTCTGTGTGTGGGTGTATGTCTCTGTGTGTTTTCTGAGGCTGTCTCTGTTGGTGTGTCCTTGTGTGTATGTGCAAGTTTGAGTTTGTGTGTGTGTGTCCATTGTCTGTTCCTTTTTAGGACATTTTGACCTTACTACTAATTATTCACATCTTTCTACAGACTTTGAGACTAACAAGACCTTTCCGGAAGTAACCGATCCACCATTTAACCTTTAAATTATTGTTTAGGCAGGTCAGGGCCCTTCCTTTCAGCCATTGCATGCTGTTGTCATAATTTAGTTGTCATCTTCCTTTACAAAAAGATAATCAGAACTCCATATTTTGTTTTCTAAATCTCCTTTTTTTTATTTACAAAACTATAGTTTACCTCATTACTTGTCAGGTCAATGTAAACAAGTGCTAAGTGTCTGTTTGGGTGTCTGTGTCTGAGTGTGTTTCTTTGCGTGTCTGCTAGAGTGTCTATATGTGAATCCTTATGTGTGAGTTTGCTTGTGTGTTTCAGTGTATGAGTGTGTCTGTGTGTGTGTGTATGTTACTACATTTACAACATTTCCAAGTTTAAATAGACAATTAAGAATAAAGTTCATATACGTTTTAGTCACTTGGTCAAAAATTGCACATGTCAAAAGCGGGGGGGGCCCTGATCAATGGATGAGTCAGGGGCCCCGAAATTCCTAGGCGGCCCTGTTTGGCAGTATCCCTTAACATTATCAGTAAATGTATTCTTAAATTGCTATTTTGTCAAAAAAACAAATTTTTTTCTCTCCAAATTTGGCATAGATTGGTGGTAAAATGGTTGCATGAAAAAAGTCAAAATACCCCAAGTTTAATACCTTAGGTTGTCTTCTTTTAAAAGATATATACATTTGAAGGGTTATTCAAGGATTCCTGACAGATATTGGTGTTACAATGTAACTATCGCTAATAGTGTAAAAAAAAAATGGTTTTGAAATAGCAAAGTGCTACTTGTACTTATTGCCCTACAACTTGCAAAAAAAGCAAAGAACACGTAAACATTGGGTATTTCTAAACTCAAGACAAAATTTAGAAACTATTTAGCATTGGTATTTTATGGTGGTTGTAGATGTGTAAAAGATTTTGAGGGTCAAAGTTAGAAAAAGTGCGTTTTTTCAATTTTTTCCTCATATTTTATAAAAAAAAATTATAATAAATTATAAGGTATGATGAAAATAATGGTATCTTTAGAAAGTCCATTTAATGGCGAGAAAAACAGTATATAATATGTGTGGGTACAGTAAATGAGTAAGAGGAAAATTACAGTTAAACACAAACATCGCAGAAATGCAAAAATAGCCTTGGTCCCAGATGGTCAACAACTTGAAAAGTGGTCTGGTCACTAAGGGCTTAATAGCAAAATTATAATTATAATGTTTAAAATCAATGACTCTTGAACCCTTTGAAATGCAGCCAAATATTTTATACATTTCATTACCTCGAGAATACATTTGTTGAAAAATATGTGAATTGTATTTCTGTTTTTCATTAAAGGTAATTCAAACAAGGACAATCAACCACAGAGCTGCATTCAATCTTAGTGAAGTCATTGAAGTAAAAATTAGATCTTTTTTAAAAGGACCTTGTACAAATGGTTCTCAGGTGTGGAGTGAGTGGGTAAAAACTCAGTATTCAGTTCCTTTACAAGGTAAGGAATTCCTGCCGATATTTATTTAATAGTATAAATGGAACCATTTGTTTTATTTTTCCATTCTAATTATGCTATGGTTTTGTCACCCTGCTCTAGAGCGAGTGGTGATATGCACCTCATTATAATAGAATTGCCTTCTCTTTAAGAAATATCACTATTCATTTTATTTTCTTGTTGTATCATTTCAATTTATGCCCATATATGTGCCTGATTATTTCCTTTTATTTGATGAATACATTATTTCATATGTACCTTCCACTATTATCCACAGACAGGGTTATATAGACTGTAAGGAGGTGGTAATATACCCAGCAGTTTATCTATTCAGAATTAAATTTGTTCTTATAGGCGTAAAAAAATATATATTTAAAGGGGTACTATAGTCAAAATGAAAGTACCATATCTGAAAAAAGTTGTTATAATTAAGAGTGAGCTTGATTTCTGCATTTTTCCTTCCTCACACAGCTCAGTATTTTTCTACACTCCCTAGCAAGCTGTACACACGTGCAAAGCCTGCTAGCCAACAGCCAGAAATCTCTGACTGGCTGTTATAGTACTGATAATGTACTAGGTTTGGATAGTATGCTGCATACAGCAAAGATGGAAACGATTTTCTGTTTTACATTAGCAGAAAATAAAGTTTAGGGACACAAGAACAGGAAGCAGAAGCTGCCTCCATGCCCCTGATACACCTGCTCTGTAGTAGATTATTATTCCTGTAAAGGTTTACTTCAGCAACAACTTAGTCTCTGTAGTTAGTTGACAGCTGAAACTTTCACATAGCCGCCTAAACTAGCAGTTCAGTAAGCAGTGTACATTTTAGCTGCCACTCACTGTATAGACTAGTTTGATGCTGAGGTAACCATGGTTCAGGAATAATA
This sequence comes from Bombina bombina, assembly GCF_027579735.1. Classification (NCBI taxonomy): domain Eukaryota; kingdom Metazoa; phylum Chordata; class Amphibia; order Anura; family Bombinatoridae; genus Bombina; species Bombina bombina. The sequence goes on along the minus strand of NC_069499.1, from coordinate 1,211,005,460 downwards.
ATCTACCACAAAGCAGATCTATCAGGAGCAGAGAGGTGCTTTTGCATCATTATTATTAGACATGTGCAGCACAGAAAAATGTGTTTTGGATGCATCATTTGGGGGGTTAAACTATATGGTTATGATATTGCCGCTTTAAACAGGAAGTTGGACACATGAAAAATACATATGTCAGGGTTCTTATAAAAAACATTTCTTTAAACAGCACTGAAAAATACCCTGACATATGTATTTTTCATATGTGTCCCTGTTTAAAGCGGCGATATGGTAACCCTTTCTACCTCAGATCTGCATTGTTGCCCTTAAGCAGGAAATAGCCAGTGAGTTAATCAGAAGCAGAATATGCATGTAACAACCAATCACCAACCGTGTCCTGCTCAGGACAAGCTCAGCCGTGTGACTGCTGCAGGACTATAACTTGTGTTGCAAGGTGTTAAAGTAAATGTAAATTTCGATGCTTAAGTGCCCATTTTTTAAAAATTCAATTAAAAACAGGGGCACTTTAATTCATCAAAATTTACATTTCATTCCTGTTGTGAAAAAAAAAAAACTTACCTTTTAAACTTAACAGCAGCTCCAGCTTCCTCCTCCCATTGTAAAGCCTCTTCCTGGGTCTAAAATGATTCCACCAATCACGGTGTTGAATCAGACACTGATTCCCCTGGGGGTAAGCTGTGATTGGAGGATGACCTATCCATCATTTCTGACATCAGAAATGGCTTGCAACGACCGGAGGAAGCTGGAGCGGCTGTCAAGGTACGTTTTTTTTTTTTCACAGCAGGAGTGAAATGTACATTATGATGAATTAAAGTGCCACTGTTTTTAATCAAATTTTTAAAAACCGGGCACTTTAGCATCAAAATTTACATTCACTTTAAATACTATGTTACAGGCAAGCAATAATGCAAAAACATTACATCATTACATTTTTAGAACTATTATGTATCTTTAAATGGGCATACAAGATCAGCATTATGCTGGGGCTGTACCAAGCAGCAGCTTCTACAATACAATATTTAAAAAGGCTGGTTTTGTCTTTATTTAAAGGGACACTGTATCCAAAATTTTTCTTGATTCAGATCGAGCATGACATTTTAAGCAACTTTCTAATTTACTCCTATTATCAAATTTTCTTCATTCTCTTGGTATCTTTATTTGAAATGCAAGAATGTAAGTTTAGATGCCGGCTCATTTTTGGTGAACAACCTGGGTTGTCCTTGCTGATTGGTGGATAAATTCATCCACCAATAAAAAAGTGCTATCCAGAGTACTGAAACCAAAAAAAGCTTAGATGCCTTCTTTTTTAAATAATGATAGCAAGAGAACAAAGAAAAAATGATAATAGGAGTAAATTAGAAAGTTGCTTAAAATTGCATGCTCTTTCTGAATTACAAAAGAGAAAATTTGGGTTCAGTGTCCCTTTAAATGTTAACAAAGATGCTGATTGATTAGTACCTACATACCATCAGATCACCTGGCACCAATATAAGGATAAAAAAGGCTATCACAGCCTTACATTGCATTATGCTTTGCAATAGTATGCTGGTGTTATACAGCCATAGCATACTATTTACTTCCATATATCTTTAACACCATTTTTAAGCTCTTTTTTTTTAATCAATAAATTTTCAGGACTTTTTATAAGAACAAATTAGATTATTCTCTTAATTGAGATTAGCAGACACAATTGATTACTTTACTGTGCCCTACAGTCCTAAGTGTAAAGGGGTTAAATATCTGCTGTGATAATAGTGAATGAGTTGATCCTCTACTGTTCAAATTAAAACTCTCAGCTGCCCCATTAATGTTTTGACATGATACGTTTGGAATTAGACTGCACTTGAGTCTTTTTCTTTAAATGCACCTATGGCTTTACCTCCAATACTGACACAACATAGCACTTAGGATTATACTGAGATTTATTTAATTGAATTTTTCTACATACCTCCCAGCTCCAGGGTCTTTACACTGTCAAACATTAACTGTTCCAAGTCTCAGCAGTTCATTGAGATCCTTATCACTCACAGTGTGCAGCAGAGAAAGGGGATGTACAGCCAGTGACTGGAAGGTAAACCTCCTCCAATAGATGCTCAGGAGGGGGTGTCTGAGTTTGTATTGACTTGCTTTAGAGGCTGGAAGTTAGAACTTGTTTATTGGGGGGGTAACTGGAGAAAGGCAGAGTCACTTCACTATTTAGCAGTGACATCCTCCTCTACACATGAATTAGTTTTGCTGGTATTTGGGATATTATTCGTTTTAAAAAAAAAAAGCACATTGTTTTTGTAATGAATAGGCTTCTCTGCCTCATGCAGGTGCCGTGTTTGGGGTGCGGTCCTTTGTTGAAGGTGTAGCAATGCACTACTGGGAGCTAGCTAATGTACATGGGGTTATTATGAAAATTATAGATATAACCCCTGTTGAAAATGCAAAACTAATAAGTAGATTGATGACATTTTCAGGGTTTAATCATCAGACTGTCAGTGTAAAAATATCATGTTAACCAAAACAAATAGTGAAATAACGGTTTATATATGTAACTGAGCTCATGATAAAACATTAGCACATACTTCAGTGTATGTCTATGGTATTCAATATTCAAAAGTAATATTTCAGTGTTGCATTTCAACATATGAAAGTTAATGCATAAGGCTATATTTACCAAAGGCAGGGCTGACAAGAATGGACAGCTCCACCCCTCAGGGCTGGACTGGGAATAAAAAGCAGCTTTGGAAATATTGAAGACCAGTCCTATTTTGTATTGAGTCCGTAGAATGCATATACTCCTATCAATATTTTTTATCAGAATTAAATTATATTAGTATTAAAAAATGCTGTTATGTAGGCACCCTACAACCTAATTTTATCCATGACTCCTTCACATTGTGAAAGTGATTATCCATAGAGTGATTTGTAGAAGATACTCAAAACAGTGTGTCACTCTGTCTCACAGTGTGACGTGACTAAACATTAGACATGCTGTCCGCATTTATCATTGCACAAGCTGGTGCTTGTGCAATGCCGCTGGTTGGCTACATGTGAGCAGGACTGTCAACCTCCCCAGTTGGTCAATGTCTGGAGGGGAGACTGAAAAACAACAATTTAGAGTTGGCATAGTAGGTTAAAAAGCAGCTTCTCAAATGGAGACCATAATGCATACTATTTAAATGCTACTAACAATTCTGTAGAAGAAAAATCAAATAGACGAATAACTTTAAGGGAAGTATCTTACTGTATTAATGGCAGAAAGCAGTCATTTACATAGTGCTAATTTACATCTGTTATGGGAAAGTGTTTCTTAGACACTTAAAGGGGCTGTACTGTAAATTGTTTTCTTTAATGTTTTCCAAATGGTCCACTTTACCTGCTAGAGTGTATTATGTTGTTTACCAATAATTTATTTACCTTTATTTTGTCATTTGAAATAGCTGATTTTGACTGTTAAAACCAACACCTATAGTGCAGCATTGATTGTAGAAAAGCTATGAAAACAAGAGGCAACAACAGAGTTAATCCCCCAGTGGAGGTAGGAGAGATATAACCCAGCCCATTGGAAAAAGGCTTTAAATATAATGAACTCTTATCAGCCTATTGCCTGGGTACATTGTCCCTTTCATGAGTCAAACATCTTCAGTTAATCTTGTCTATAGTATTTGCAAATTATCTTAAAACTAAAATAGAGGAACATTCTAATACTTAAGGTATTATTTGATTTATTTACATATTCACTTTTAACAATTAAAATAGATAATTAAACTGAAAAATAACCTATACAAAGGTATTGTTCTTGGAATATGTCTGTGTATTCATAGCTGCTATCTATACAGACCAATATGACACACTAGCCTAGACAAATACTTTTTAATCATTTCAATAATTATATTAAGATGAGTGAAATATTCAGAAAATGTATTCATGTACAGTCACTTTTAGAATAGGCTTCTGACTATGATGCTAATAAAATCTTATAATATTTCTAGGAAATCCTGAGTCACAGATTGAGAGCTTCCGATGTGTATATTACAACTGGGAAAACTTAACCTGTTTCTGGGTTCCAGGGAAGCTGTTTGACCACCACAGTAATTATGAATTGCACTATTGGTATGTAGCACTTTATCGTCTTGAGTATGTACTAGAAGTTTCAAAGCAATGCTTGTGTGCTTTGAAAAGAAATTGCTAGATTTTTGCAGTAAATACTTGCATATTTGTGTGTGTGCTTGTTTTCTGTAAATAAAAACAGAGAAGCACTCAACCTGGGAAAGAACAACAGCATAGCATAGCTTGTTCTATGGCTAATTACCATCCAAGAAGCAGCCTCTTTTTGCTCAACATGTGTCTTTCACAAAAAATAACTTTCCTGAAGCATATCAATCTGATCCTGACTTAACAGTACAGTCAAGCCCTGAAATACTCTCTGAACGAGAGAAACGGCAAAACCCCAGATGTACGTTTCGGCCTATTGTGGGCCTCATCAGTGAGGGGCAGCCATATCACTCTAGGAACACTGAGCAACGGGTCTACGTCTGGCTTCCCGCATCACCCTTAGGGAGACTTCCCTCAGGGTCATAATTTGCATCTGATTTAAATCTGATTGGCTGATTCAATCAGCTAATCAGATTTTTCCTACCTTAATTCCGATTGGCTGATAGAATCCTATCAGCCAATCGGAATTGAAGGGACGCCATCTTGGACGACGTCCCTTAAAGGAGCCTTCATTCGTCGGTAGTCCGTCGGTAAAGAAGGATGTTCCGCGTCGGCGGGATGAAGATTGAAGACCCGGCTTGGAAGATGACATCGCCCGGATAGAAGACTTCTTCAGCGCCTCTTGGAAGATGACATCGCCCGGATGGAAGACTTCTTCAGCGCCGCTTGGAGGATCACTTCATCGGATGGAAGATTTCTTCAGCGCCCCTTGGATGATCACTTCTGCCGCTCCGGATGTCCTCTTCGGTTCCATCGCTGCTCGGCTGAGTGAAGACGACTCAAGGTAGGATGATCTTCAGGGGATTAGTGTTAGGTTATTTTAAGGGGGGTTTGGGTTAGATTAGGGGTATGTGGGTGGTGGGTTTTAATGTTGGGGGGGTGTATTTTTCTTTTACAGGCAAAAGAGCTGAATTCTTTGGGGCATGCCCCACAAAAGGTCCTTTTAAGGGCTGGTAAGGTAAAAGAGCTTTGAACTTTTTTAATTTAGAATAGGGTAGGGCATTTTTTTATTTTGGGGGGCTTTGTTATTTTATTAGGGGGCTTAGATTAGGTGTAATTAGCTTAAAATTGTTGTAATATTTTTAAAATGTTTGTAACTTATTTTTTTTTATTTTTTGTAACTTAGCTTTTTTTATTTTTTGTAACTTAGCTTTTTTTATTTTTTGTACTTTAGTTAGTTTATGTAATTGTATTTAATTGCAGTTATTTGTAGTTAATTTATTTAATTAATTAATGTAATGATAGTGTAGTGTTAGGTTTAATTGTAACTTAGGTTAGGATTTATTTTACATGTAATTTTGTATTTCTTTTAGCTAGGTAGTTATTAAATAGTTAATAACTATTTAATAACTATTCTAACTAGCTAAAATAAATACAAAGTTACCTGTAAAATAAATATAAATCCTAAGATAGCTACAATGTAATTATTAATTATATTGTAGCTATCGTAGGGTTTATTTTACAGGTAAGTATTTAGTTTTAAATAGGAATAATTTATTTAAGTATAGTGTAGTGTTAGGTGTAATTGTAACTTAGGTTAGTTTTTAGTTTACAGGTACATTTCTCTTTATTTTAGCTAGGTAAGCTATTAAATAGTTAAAAACTATTTAATAGCTATTGTACCTAGTTAAAATAAATTGAAAGTTACCTGTAAAATAAAAATAAATCCTAAGATAGCTACAATATAATTATTATTTATATTGTAGCTATATTAGGGTTTATTTTAAAGGTAAGTATTTAGTTTTAAATAGGATTAACTTAGTTAATAAGAGAAATATTATTTAGATTTATTTAATATTTAAGTTAGGGGGGTGTTAGGGTTAGTGTTAGACTTAGGTTTAGGGGTTAATAAATTTATTACAGTGGCGGCAGTGTAGTGGGGGGCAGGATAGGGGTTATTAAATTTATTACAGGTGTCGACGGTGTAGGAGGGGCAGGATAGGGGTTAATAAATTTATTATAGGTGGCGACGGTGTAGGGGGGGCAGGATAGGGGTTAATAAATTTAATATAGGTTTGCACCAGGGTCCGGGAGCGGCGGTTTAGGGGTTAAACTATTTAGTTGCGGCGAGGTGCGGGATCGGCAGGATAGGGGTTAATAACTTTATTATAGAGGGCGGCGGTATAGGGGGGGCAGGATAGGGGTTAATAACTTTATTATAGAGGGCGGCGGTATAGGGGGGGCAGGATAGGGGTTACTAGGTATAATGTAGGTGGCAGCGGTGTCCGGGAGCGGCGGTTTAGGGGTTAATACATTTATAAGAGTTGCGGCGGGGTCTAGGAGTGGCGGTTTAGGGATTAGTAACTTTATTTAGTTGCGGGGTGCTCCGGGGGCACCGGTATAGGGGATAGAACAGTGTAGTTTAGTGTGAGTGCTTAGTGACAGGCTAGCAAGAAAGCTGTAAAAAAGCCGAAGAGCAGCGAGATCAGATGAGTGATAACTCTCACAGTCCGCTGCTCATCGCCCCGTACTTGGTGCGCAGCTTTTTGACAGCTTTTTTGATAACTTAGGCGAATTTTGGCAGGTCCGCGGCGGCGATGTGAGGCGAGCTTAGGCGGGCGTATTGGGCCGGCGAAGGCAGGAAAAGTAGACACGTTGATAACTAGGCCCCACAGTCTCAAATACACAGTTACAAACAGCGAACACACTGCAGAGCATACAAGTAAACATGCAGACACACTACACAGCATACACACGTATACACACAGTCTCAAATACACAGTAACAAACGGCAAATACACACACACACTGCAGAGCATAGAAGTAAACTTGCAGACACACAATATACACACAAACTACACAGCATATACACATAGTTTCAAATACACAGTAACAAACAGCAAACACACTGCAGAGCATACAAGTAAACATGCCCACACACAGAAACACATATTAACCTTTTAAAGCCGTTATGCCGTTCCATTCCGTCATAATTAGACTGGGCTTTAAAGCCGTTATGACGGAATGGAACGTCATAACTAACGGCTGTCCTGAAGCCTTCTGTGCTTCAGGGATTTAATCGCGGTCTGGAGGGCGTTCCTAGGATTGTAGGGACGCCCCCCAGATGCGATCCAATAATTGAAATCTCGCGATCGTATGCACGATCGCGTAGTTTCAATTTGTCTACATCGGAACAGTTGTTCCGATGTAGGCACTTTAACCCTGTCACGAAAGGGTTAAACAGCACACAAACATGTATACACAGTCTCAAGTACACAACAACAAACAGCAAACACACTGCAGAGCATACAAGTAAACATGCCCACACACAGAAACACATACTAAACAGCACACAAACATGTATACACAGTCTCAAGTACACAACAACAAACAGCAAACACACTGCAGAGCATACAAGTAAACATGCCCACACACAGAAACACATACTAAACAGCACACAAACATGTAAACACAGTCTCAAGTACACAACAACAAACAACATGCACACACACTGCAGAGCATTCAAATAATCATGCACACACACAGCATGCCAGTCAGTATACACATGAGGCTGTGACACACTGCAAGCGGAGTGGCGCACAGCGTGTACATTCGGCTGTGCGCGCTCAGTGTGCCCTGCCTTTTTATCTCTGATCACTCTGCTTTGTTTGATTGTTGTATCATGTTTAGTGCCCTAAACCATTTGCTTAGCCATACAGTAGCTGGCTATAATATTATAAAACTGACTGGAGTAATAGATTGGGGTTACATCCTAATTAGCTCTGCAACATCTATTCATTTAGAAATTCCAGCAAACAATTCTGACAACCTTTCTTCAAGAAGTCATAATTACAATTTAATACAAAACATTTTATTCAGCAACATGTGCATTTTATAGTAAAAGACCTCTTGATGGAATTAACAAATAACTAACCCGATCATGTATTTTCTAATAGGATTAGATTTCACAAATGGAACAGCACATTTTGTGATAATGTAAGAAATTACAAAATGAATAAGAAAAATATATAGATAATTATAAAGTAATGTTGAGATATGGTGGCCCATTTATCAAGCTCCAAACGGAGCTTGTGTGCCCATGTTTCTGGCGAGTCTTCAGACTCACCAGAAACAGCAGTTATGAAGCAGCGGTCTAAAGACCGCTGCTCCATAACCCTGTCCGCCTGTTCTGAGCAGGCGGACAGGAATCGCCGGAAATCAACCCGATCAAGTATGATCGGTTTGATTGACCCCTCCCTGCTGGCCGCCCATTAGCCACGAGTCTGCAGGGGGTGGCGTTGCACCAGCAGCTCTTGTGAGATCATACAGTATCCGGGTGATCTTGATATGTGACAGTACTTTTTCATCAGACACATTTTTACGTTTACTCTTAAACTAAGGAATGCAAGGAAACATTATTCTGTTTGTGCAGATGACTCGTGCTTCTCTGCATGAGATTACTGCTCGTGTACAGCCCTCAGCTCAGACAAAATGACAACAGAGCTGCCAGTAACAAGCAGTAAATGACCCAAAAGCACAGAGAGTGTTGTAATGCTCTGCTGCTCACAGCCGCCGCTAGCACCAACAAACTGTCATGTCCGGGACACTGTGTAAGCACCCACCTCACTGTGACACCTGAGTTCTGCTTTTCGAGTTTCTCCCTGCAGACTGAGACAGCACTGACAGTTCATTTGAGCGCCATGCAATTCTAGCAAGTCATTATGTTTTTTTTTTGTTAATTCCAGTGCAGCGTCCCCAGGGGCAATACAGGACTGAGGCTCTCTATGCATGACCATGGGATAGACCGATAAATTCTGGACTGTGCAAATCGTGACAGTTGAGAGGCATGTTTTTATTGAGGTTTCATATTTTGCGTATAGATTATACAAGACGATAAGAAATGCAAATTACAGGATGCATAAATCAAAGCCACAGCAAATATATCAAAAGCAAAGTCTAAACTCATTAACAATCTAAAAACCTAATTTTCCTGTTTTGTATAGAGACTGTATACCTTCTGTATTATGCACAAGGACACTTTTGGACCCCTTGAACATTAAAATAAATTATAACTAAAGGATACTGAAAAACGAGACCACTCTTGAGTCTCACAATTAAATAGAACATAAGTGAGAATCGGTAACACAAATATAAACTCTTCATTAGCTAAAAGAAATGTAGGTCACTTTCAAACCATACCTTCAATATAGCTGGAATGGAAGGGATAAATCTCCAGTATAGGGGAGGCCATTCTTGAACCTAAGGGTTATAGCTGTCTGATATGTAGGAGCAAATGAACATCAGAATTACAGAAAATCCACAAAAGGTTGTTACTGTCATAGAAGTCACTATAACCAAACTAAATATGGGTTACAAATATAAGGTGAGGAAAAGTCCAGCTAATTACTTAAAAAAATTAGGATCATGCTTATTTTATAGTAATACTAATATATACTAAAATATAGACAAAAACAAGTTAAATTGTAGCGAAAACATTTCAGTTTAATTTGGAATTGTTGTAAATGGTGCCTTTATATCAGCCCCAGGGGTTCTCAAATTTAATTTGAAGTGTAAAGTGATATAAAATAGAAAGCACAACGTGTAAATGCAGCAGGGCTGTCATGTCATGCAGTGCTATATTGCACTGGGTTTGTCTCTCTTTTACATCCAGAAATGCAGGGAAATCCCCTTGTAGAAGTAAAGAGAAATCTGCCATTTGAATATTTCACTAGGGATCTTGCAGTGCTGGAGGATCATTTTAGAATGTCACCTGAACAGAAAGGTTTTGAGTATCAGGGCCATAGTATCGTCTCCCCTCCTTGGCTGACATCTGACTTAAAGCCAGGTGCAGGGGAGCTCTCCCAAGTTGCGCAGCAGCCGGTCCCAATTCCCATAGGTATATATCCTCCATGATCTCTGGAACATAGTCAAGCCAGGACTCTATGAAAACCAGCCACCATACCGCAAGACAATGCCCTGCTGCTTTGACATTGGAAAACAAGGTTGCCCTCACATACCTCCGGCTTTGCTACAATGCTGACATCTGGTGCTTTGGGTCTCTCAACAGACTGCACGGGAAGTATTGGGAAAGGCCCACTAGAAGCATAATCGCTTTCAGCATCAGGAATACTTTCCAATACTATGGAGGGCACTGATCCCTTATAGGTGTATTTCTGAGGATCCCATATTTTTTCTAAAATTGCTTCCATGCAAACTGTTAAGCAGTGAAAATGTTCTTCTAGTATCTTTGACAGTGTCTGTAGAAGTCTTGATGGGTTCAGGGATGTAACTGCCGAGGGGGTTAAGTTTAGGCAATCTCCGAAAGAGGGCCTATGCAATAGATCCGGATTACTGGCACACAGCATAAAAAGTAAGAACAGTACATCTGTAGAAGATCATAGAGAAGCACATGTTGCAAAGTAAAAGAGTGGATGTCCTGTATATTAAATTATAAACTGCAAGGTATTTCCAGTCTTTCAGAAGCACTCAGTAATTCAACAAAACACGTCCACTGCCCGGAAGTCCCCCCCTTTTAACTTAAATGTTTGACTAACACCTAGTGTTATAAAAAACTAAGGCCTAGATCAGGGGTGTTAAACCTTGGTTTTCAAGAGGTTTTGGAATTACTGCTCAGTTGCTGAGAATCATGCGAAATGTAGTTCCAAAACCTTGAATATAATTGGAGCTCTATTGATATATGTGTATGTATATATGTGTATGTATGTGTGCATATATATGTGCACACATACATACATACATACATACATACATACATACATACACATATAAACATACACATAAGAATATGCGCACATAAGGCTACCAAACCTTTTTCGTGGACTCATACAACTCAATAAATTAACACTATTAATACATCATTTAAAACACCTGATTGGTTGCTAATGTTGCACATTGTTCTAAACTTGTACCCCTTCATAAGATACAGTATGGTTATACTTTTCAATTCATAATAGAGACATGCTGTTTTAAACATGAAGGGCCAGAATACAAGTAGAGCTAGGGTTGCCAGCTGTCTTCCACAAAAATACCGGACACTCTGACAATGACTGGGCACTCCCCCCCAATTTTTTTTATTATTATTAATCCCGCCATCTATAGATGTTCAAAAGTGAGCAGTCATTCTACACCTTGGCTACCAGTAACAAATACATAATTTTACCTGTGACTGACATGAACACATGCAAACAGAAATTATTTGACCCCCTCCATTGCCCCTCACCATAACCATTTAAATGAATATCCTTTTTTTAAAAAAAAATACAACACGCATTTCCCTTTATGGCTTTGGATTTGTTATATAGAGTGATCAAGTGTACAGAACACTGGGATAAAAAGCAGTGACTTGCAGCTGCTAACGTTTCTTTTAGAACATGGCTTTTAAAGGGACATGAAACACAAATTTTTTTCTTTCATGATTTAGGTAGAACATACACTTTTAAATAGCTTTCCAGTTTGATTCTATTATCTAATTTACTTAATTCTCTTGGTATCATTTGTAGAAGTAGCAGCAATGCACTACTGGTTGCTGACTGAACACATGGGTGAGCCAATGACAATCATTATATATATATATGCAGCCACCAATCAGCAGCTAGAACCTAGGTTGTTTGCTACTCCTGAGATTACCTAGCTAAACCTTTCAGCAAAGTATAACAATAGAAGGAAGAAAATGAAATAAAAGTAAAGTGTAAAGATGTGTAAAATTGTATGTTCTGTCTAAATCATAAGTCTAATTATTACTTTACTGTCCCTTTAATTTATATCTTTATATATTGTTTGATGGAAAATAGAAGGCTGGCAGCTTTTTACTAGATCATTTAAGATGATTATTGTTTATAGGATTGATAGCAGTGTACTCCTAAAGAGTCTTGCAATACTTTATT